>NC_041728.1:64040646-64343676 GCF_004115215.2 Ornithorhynchus anatinus
TTATGTAATGCACTGTACTTAACACTTGGGAACATAGACTATTCCTGTCCATAAGGAGCTTAGACTCTATCGGGAGAGACTGATGTAAAAATATTTACAAATACAAAATGATCACTTTCACCTCAACCTCAGTCCCACAGTACTTTTGTATATATCTATAATATACTTAAATGTCTGTCTTCTCTAGGCTGTGAATTCCTTTCTGGTAAGGTAAGTGTCTACCATTCTATTGTACTGTTCTCTCCCAAGCACTTAGTACAGTTTTCTACACCCAGTAAGCTCTCAATAAGCACCATTGATCGATTGGTTGGTCAGAACAAATAACTGGAAGTACAAATGTTTATGTGCAGTTTCCAGAGATTAATGCCTAGTCTAATTCCCAGCCCACAGTTAAGTGTCCATGACAGTATTTTACACACAGAAGATCCTAAATACAGTGCATTTCTTAGGTGCCCAGTCCAGTGCTCTTCACTCACTAGGTGCCCAGTACAATACTCTGCACTCAGTAGGTGCCCAGAATAGTGCTTTATGCATAGTAGGTGCCCAGTACAGTGTTCTGCCTGTAATGTAGGTTCAGAACAGTGTTCTGCACATAATAGCTGCTCAATAAGTACTGTGGAATTAATTTTGGATATAAGGGATTGGAGGAAGTGAATTATGAGTGAACCCAGTTTGACTTCTCTGATGCTTCATTTTGAATGCCAGAGGTCTAGGTGACTGGTTGGCAAATAGTAGTCTCTTTTACAGGGAATTCAAGTGAGACCACCAGGGCTGTGCTTTTAAATCATCGCACCAATGAGTGTCAGCAGCTGAGATGACCCCTCAAATCCTGGTCATCATCAGGAAGGGGTTAGAGAACAAAGCTGTGGCTGGGTTCTGTCCCTGTGCAAGCCATCATATGTCAGCATCATGATAGCAACTGTGGTTTTCGCTAAGCGCTTACTATGTGCCAAACACTGTTCTGAGCACTGAGGCAGATGCAAATATTCAGATCACATTCAGTCCTGCCCCACATGGGGCTCACAGTCTTGTTGTGGGCAGGGATTGCATCTTTTTATTTTTATAATGTGTCTCCCAAATGTTTAGTACAATGCTCTGCACACAATAAGTGCTTAATAAATATGATTTACTAAGTAGGAAGGAGAAAAACTATTGAATCCTCATTTTACAGATGAAGAGGCTGAGGCATGGAGTAGTGAAGTGACTTGCCCAAGGTCACGCAGCCGGCAAAAGGCAGAGCTGGGATTGAAACCCAGGATGCCCAGGCTCTTTCCACTAGGCCACGCTGTTTCTGCAGTTCTGATTCCTGTACCGTGGAGCTAGAGAAGAGATAAGGGAGGGCCATCGGGATGACCTGGAGATGGAGAATCTTCTGTACAAGAAGAGATTGAGAGGGTCAGAATATTGCAGTCTCTGGAGTTTACTGAGTCCGGAAGGTGAGGACTAGGTGGACACGTAACTGTCGTTCCCCAAATTCCATGGCTCCAAGATGCAGGGCATCCGCCGACAGGGGTTACTTTGTCCCTGCAGGCACCAGGATGCTTGGAAGAACTGTTGCTGGTTGCACCCAGCCTCATGGTTGAGGATGGATCATCCAACACCTTTCACTCTCCCTTCTCCTCCCCTGACTCTCCCTTCAGTGACCCAGCATGGGCCATCCCACACCCCTAACTCTCTCCTCTCCATCCCTGATTCTCCCTCCAGTGTCCCAGCACGGACAATCCCACGCGTCCAACTCTCCCCTCTCCATCCCTGACTCTTCCTCTGGTGATCCAGCATGGACCATCCAACACCCCTAACTCTTTGCACATTTCTGACTCTCCCTCTGGTGACCCAGCACTGACCAGACAACACCCCTGACTCTCTCCTCTCCATCCCTGACTCCCAATCCATCCATCACTCAATCGTATTTATTGAGCACTTTCTGTGTGGTGAGGACTTTATTAAGCACTTGGAAGAGTTCAATCTCAAAGAGTTGCTAGATGTGTTCCCTGCCCACAAGGAGCTTACCTCCAGTGACCCTGCACAGATCATCCAACACCCTTAAACTCTCCACTATCCATCCCTGACTCTCTCTCCAGTGAGTACATGTCCAGCGATCAGATGTTTCTGGCCGATTGGCCTCAGGGAGTAAATTCCATGGACTCAACCCATTCCCTCCCATTCTGGAACTGTGAGAAATAAGAAATTTAGATTAATTGCTAAGTGGGAAAGGAATGTGTCTACCAACTGAGTTATACCGTATCCTCCCAAGTGCTGAGTACAGTGACTTGCACACAATAAGTGCCAAGAAATGCCGTTGATCGATTGACTGATCGATTGATTATCAGCATTGATTGAGTCCTAAAGGGTCCTGGGATAAAAAGGGGAGTAACACAATCCAATGGATATGAGGCATTTCCCGTTTCCCACCAAGCAGAGAGACTGCTCAATTGGGGAAACTGCTTAAAAGCAAGAGTCAGCTAGAAATCTGCTGGCTACTGGCCACAATTACTTGAAAGGAGCAGGTCTTTCTGATTTTATGAGCCCAAACCAAACTGGTTTTGGAAGGTCAAATAACTTGACTTTAAATTAGCATATTTTGGACACATAATCAGGAGGACTAATTCTCTGGAGAAGACACTAATGCTAGGAAAAGTCCAGGGAAAATGTGGAAGAGGCAGACTGTCAGCTAGATGAATAGAGACCATAACAATGATAATGGAAGAACCATTAGAAAGGCTGTGGACTATGGCAGAGGACAGGACGTTCTGGAGAAAGTATATCCATGAAGGCACTATCAATTGGAAATGACTCGATGGTACTTAATAATAATAATGTTCAGGTTGGCATGGACAACATGGCATTATTTGTTTCAGTGAATCAGTAGGCAAATAAGAGAAGACAGCTGCATGGCCTAGTGGAAAGAGCATGGGTCTGGGAGCCGGGGACCTGGGCTCTAATCCCTGCTTCACCACTTGGACAGGCAAATGGTACTTTCTCAGTGCCTCAGTTTCCTCCTAGGTGAAATGGGGATTCAATACCTGTTCTTTCTCTGTTAGACTGTGATGTTCATGTTGAATGGGGACCTGATTAACTCAGATTTACCTCAGCACTGTGCTCAGCACATAATAAGCACTTAATCAATATCCAAATATTTACTAATTATTAAATCAATCAATGGTATTTATTCAGTGCTTACTGTGTGCAGAGCACTGTACTAAGCAGTTGGGAGAGCAGAGAGAATAGTGGATAGATCACCATCCTGGGAGTCAGAAGGTCATGGGCTCTAATCCTCGCTCTGCCACTCGTCTGCTGTGTGACCTTGGGCAAGTTACTTCACTTATCTGTGCCTCGGTTACCTCATCTGTAAAATGGAGATTGAGACTTTGAACCCCATGTGGGACAAGGGACCGCATCCAACCCAATTTGCTTATATCCACCGCTGCTCTTAGTAAGGAGCTTGGCACATCGTAAGCATTTAACAGATACCATAATTATTATGATTAGCACTACAGTATAACATAGTAGTTACTTTCCCCGCTGAAAAGATTACAGTCCACAGGGGGAGACAGACATTAATATAAATGAACGAACCGTATATATTACAGAAATATCAGTATTTATTTACTTTGGAAATATATGAATAATTCTCTTCTCCAAACTAATTCTCTTCCCCTCTTCAAAGCCCTACTGAGAGTTCACCTCCTCCAAGAGGCCTTCCCAGACTGAGCTTCCCCTTTTCCCTCTCCTCCCTCTGCTGCCCCTCTACCCCACCCCTTCACCTCCCCTCAGGTAAGCCCCCTTTCCCCCCCTTTCCCTCTGCTCCTCCCCTTCTCCCTTCCCCTCCCCTCAGCACTGTGCTCGTCCGCTCAATTGTAAATATTTTTAGTACCCTATTTATTTTGCTAATGAGATGTACATCACCTGGATTCTATTTATTGCTATTGTTTTTGTCTGTCTCCCCCGATTAGACTGTAAGCCCGTCAATGGGCAGAGACTGTCTCTATCTGCTGCCGATTTGTAATTCCAAGCGCTTAGTACAGTGCTCTGCACATAGTAAGCGCTCAATAAATACTTTTGAATGAATGAGTGAATCTACACATACACGAATAAAGGCAGAAATATAAATAAATGAATACATGAGAAAGAGAGGAGTCCACTTTGGCTCCCAGAAGGTCGGGATAGGTTAGATCTGAGCTCAAGAAAGATCCGTAAAAGAGTCGTATTGAACCGCATTCGGCAAGAGAGAGGAGCATCCTTTGGGATGCGCCGAATCGGGCTTCCCCGATGAAGCCACATTGTCGGTTTCTTGTCACCCCTTGGGGCTGGAGCAGTTTCTGGGCGAGGCGCGCCATCTCCCGGCCATCAGATGCTGCCCGTGGACTTGGTTTAAAGAGCAGCCTTTGCGGTAGCTGAGAGGTCTTTTTTAAATCATTGTATTTGTTAAGCGCTTACTATGTCCCAGGCACCGTTCTAAGCGCTGGGGTGGATACGAGGTAATCAGGTTGGACACACTCCACGTCCCACATGGGACTCACAGTCTTAATCCCCATTTACAGATGAGGTCACCGAGGCCCAGAGAAGTGAAGTGCTTTGCCCAAGGCCGCACAGCAGACGAGTGGTGGAGCCGGGATTAGAACCCAGGTGCTTATGACTCCCAGGCCCGTGCTCTATCCACTAGGCCACCCCGCTTCTCGTCAGGGTTGGTAGCTGGCAGGGACAATAATCCTGCCGGCCCCCGGGGAGGATAAAAAAGGAAAAAAGAAAAAAATGCCGGTGTTCTCTCCCTCTGGACTGTAAGCTTATTGTGGGTAGGGAATGTGACTGTTTATTGTTGCATTGTACTCTCCCAAGCACTTAATACAGTGCTCTGCCCACAGTAAGTGCTCAATAAATACGATCGGAGGATTGAATGAATGAAGCCTGAGCACAACACGCGTCCGTGATTACCGCTAGTCTCCATGCTGAGAGTCCCGGGGGTTAAACCTGACATCAGGATACAACGGGAAGCTGCACCATTACTCCCAGCCTGAGCTCCGGGAGGCCGGGAGCGGTAGGAAGAGGTAGGTCTAGACCGTAAGGTCACTGTTGGCATGAATGTGTCTTTTCTGTTGCTGCATTGTACTATTCCAAGTGCTCAATACTATGCTCTGAACACAACGAGTGCTCAATAAATATGATTGATTATGTCAGAGAGGTGAACCAGCAGTAGCCTGGCCCTGGTCTCATCCTGGGTATCTCGTGGTTCAAGATCTCCCCGGCCTGTACTGGCTTGCAGTCTCTGCTCAGAAATTCACTTTGACCTGTGCTGCAGACTGTGGGCAAGTCACTTCACTTCTCCGTGCCCCAGTTCCCTCATCTGTAAAATGGGGATGAAGACTGTGAGCCCCACGTGGGACAATCTGATTCCCCTGTATCTACCTCAGTGCTTAGAACAGTGCTCTGCACATAGTAAGCGCTTAACAAATGCCATCATTAATCCTCGAAAATACTTCCCGAAACTTAGGACCAGCTCCTGCCCTCTCTTCCACACGGACCAAAGGACTCCCTTCTCTTGGCCACCACCATTATCACTGGCCCAAGCTCTAGGCAGCCACTGTCCATCCATACAAAAAGGGCGGTTAAGCAGAAAGAAGCATCATGGTCTAGTGGACCTGGGTTCTAATTCCAGTTCTGCCACATCTGCTGGTGACCTTGGGCAAGTCACTTAACATCTCTATGTTTCAGTTCTCTCATCTGTGAAGTAGGGATTAAGACTTCGAACCCCACGAGGGGCGTGGATTGTGTCTGACCTGCGATCTTCTACCTAACCTAGAGTTTAGGACAGGGTCTGACACATAGTCAGGGCATGACAAATCTTGTGGATTAACACCAATTCCCAATTCTGCTAATTCTGCTGTATTGTACTCTCCCAAATGGTTAATAGAGTGCTCAGCACATGGTAAGTGCTCAATGGATGCCACTGATTGATTGAAAGATGTTAGCCTGTGGTCTAGAGGAAATCAGATTGGGGGGAAAGTAAAAATGTTTTTTAAATGAAAAAAATATGGTGCTGAGCTCTTTCAGGCTGTTGCTCTCCAGCTGAAAAGACTCCAGAATTACAAGGAGGCTGAGATGAGTTGGTGGAATAATGGGAGCTCCGGGGACGTTTGGGGAAGGGAATTGCTAAGTGGACAGGAGCTCAGCAGAACAACCTGGGCTATCTGTATTTAATCTGGATTTCCTCCCACCCTCTCCCATTTCAGGTCCCCTGGGGTTTGCGACTAACATATTGGTATCTGCAGTGGCAAATTGGCCAGATAATTTAGGCAAGAAGGGAGATGTTTCAACTTTTGCTACCTAGATAAGTATGGCCAGGCTGCTGTTTTAGGGTTGAATTAACCAGATTTATTTTCCAGGGCAGTCCCGAAGTGGGTACCCCATGACATTAGGTCCCATCCACTTTTCCCATCCGGGTTTAGCGGCTAGAGAATAGACTGGGACTCAGAAGGACGTGAGTTCTAATGCCACTTGTCTATCGTGTAGCCTTGGGCAAGTCATTTCATTTCTCTGGGTCTCACTTGCCTCATCTGTAAAATGGGGATTAACCTTGAGTTATATATGGGACAGGGACTCCATCCAACCTGATTTGCTTGTATTTACTCCAGAACTTAGTATGGTGCCTGGCACATAATAAGTATGTAACAAATACCACAATTATTATTATTGTGACTGAACCTTCCCTATCTCGAGGCACACGTTCAGGCCCTTAACATCACCCTCTCCTCCGAGCTCATTTCTCTTGCTCCACTGTCCCTCCGTCAATAATGCACTGCCAACCTCCAGCCTTGGATCACCTCCATATCTTGTTTCCTCAGCTCTTGCACTTGTGCTGCAGAACCCTGTTAGCAAACTCCGTGGCTGAGTGGAAAGAGCCCAGGCTTGGGAATCAGAGGTCATGGGTTCTCATCCCGGCTCTGCCACTTGTCTGCTGTGTGACTTTGGGCAAGTCACTGAACTTCTCTGTGCTTCACTTACCTCATCTGTAAAATGGGGATTAAGATTGTGAGCCCCACGGGGGACAACCTGATTACCTTGTACCTACCTCAGCGCTTAGAACAGTGCTTGACACATAGTAAGCACTTAACAAATACAATAATTATTATTATAATTAAATCCAGGAATCAAGCTGTTTTCAGTCACTTCAAATTCACCTGCTATAACTTTGCCTTTTCTTGCACTTGGCACCATTACTTCTCTCTCCATCATTCCCATCCCCAAGGGCCCCACCAATTATTCCAGACCTTTAGCTCCCTCCTAAATAATGATAATTAATAATTATGGTATTTTTAAAACGCTTACTATGTATCAGGCACTGTACTAAGTGATGGGGTGGATATAAGCAAATTGGGTTGGACACTGTCCCTGTCCCACATGAGGCTCAAAGGTTCAATACCCAGTTTACAGATGAGGTAAGTGAGTCACAGAGAAATGAAGCGACTTGTCCAAGACCACACAGCAGACAGGTAGTGGAGTCTGGATTAGAACCCATGACCTTCTGACTCCCAGAGGTTGCTTCCTAAAGCTCCCAGTGCCCCACACTCCCTCTATCTTGTCCCTGATGACTTTGCCCCCAACTTTATTGATGAAATACAAGCCAGCAGACAATCAATCATTTGTATTTATTGAGCATTTTCTGTGTGCAGAGCACTGTACTAAGCGCTTGGGAGAGTACAATACAACAGAATTGGCAGACATATTCCCTGCCCTCGCTGAGTTTACAGTCTCGAGGGATGAACTAATCAGGTGTAAACTCCCAAAAATGTTCCTCTCTCAACACCCTCCCAATCACTCATCCAACTCTCTGATCCATCCCAGGCTTACCTCAAGAGCTCCCACCTAAATCTTCGAATGGGTTGATTTCCCCCGCTGCTTCCACTTTTTCTCCTCCAACTTCCTTCTTCATCCTCTGCAATCGGGTCTTTTTTCATCTTCTTCGCTCCACTGAGGAGCAGTATGTCCTAGTGGATAGAGAACAGGCCTGGAAGTCAGGAGGACCTGGGTTCTAGTCCTGGCTCTGCCACTTGTCTGTTGTGTGACTGTGAGCAAGTCACTTAATTTCTCTGTGCCTCATTTGCCTCATCTGTAAAATGGGGATTAAGACTGTGAGTCCCTCATGGACAGGGATTGTTTCCAACCTGATTTAACTTGTATCTATCCCAGCATTTAGACCAGGGCTTGACAAATAGTGTAGCTTAGCAAGTACCATAGTTTCATCTGCTATGTGATCTTGGGCAAGTCATTAAGTTCTCTGTGCCTCAGTTCCCTCATTTGCAAAATGGGGATGCAATACCTGTTTTCCCTCCTACTTCGATTGTGAACCCCATGTGGTACCAGATGATCTTATATAACAATGTTGGTATCTCTTAAGCGCTTACTATGTGCAGGGCACTGTTCTAAGCGCTGAGGTAGATACAGGGTAATCAGGTTGTCCCACGTGAGGCTCACAGTCTTCATCCCCATTTTACAGATGAGGGAACTGAGGTAACAGAGAAGTTAAGTGACTTGTCCACAGTCTCACAGCTGACACGTGACAGAACCGGGATTCGAACCCGTGACCTCTGACTCCCAGGCCCGTGCTCATTCCACTGAGCCACGCTGCTTCCCAACTATCCCGGCGCTTAGTAGAGTGCTTGACACATAGAAAACGCTTAAAAAATACCACAGGTCCTATAGAGATTACTGGCTACAACCATCATCGAAAATCTCCTTCTCGTCAAAGCTAACAGATTCTACTCGGCCTAATTCCCCTCCAACTCTCCATTTCCACTCCCTATTCCTGAAAACGATAACCGACAGTTATTTCACTGATGTAGTTCTCCCTGACTTCTTCTCCTCAGTCTCTTTTGCCAGCTCTTCCATCTCGACCCAGCCATATTATTTTCTCCGTCCCGCCCGCCTCTCTCTCTCCTCCCACCCCACTGCGGACAGGGTAGAGGAGGAAGGGATCCCGATCCTAAGGATCCCGAGGCTCTTAAGGGCACCATCTACCTAATAATAACCATAATAGTGGTATTTCATAAGTGCTTATTATGTGCCAGGCACTGTACTCAGCGCTGGGGTGAATACAGGCAAATCAGGTTGGACCCAGTCTCTGTCCCACGTGGGGCTCAAGGTCCCAATCCCCATTTTACACAGGAGCTAACTGAGGCCCAGAGGAGTGAAGTGACTTATCCAAGGTCACACAGCAGACAAGAGGCACAGCTGGGATTAGAACCCAGGACCTTCTGACTCCCAGGCCCGTGCACTGTCCACTGGGGTACTTCCCATCCTCTCGCACCGGGCCCGGCCAGGATGTGGGGTGGGGATCTCAGCTGTCGGGGAGGCTGAGGCGGGGTGGTGTGGGGGCTGGAGAGGGAGGGGAGAGTAGAGGGGTAAGAGGTGGTTGTCTGGAGCCCACCCTGTCCACCAAGAGCTGGCCTGCGTGCTGAACATCCAGGGGTCATCCCTTCCATTCATTCATTCATTCATTCATTCATATTTACTGAGCACTCTCTGTACTAAGCGTTTGGGAGAAGACAATAGAACAGTTCACAGACACATTCCCATCTCACAGCGAGTTTACCAACTGGAGGGATTGTCCCACATTCCTTCTTCTCCCCAAATCCTCAACCTCAGGGACGGGCTGGGGTCTCTCTGTGTCCTGTCCCACACAGTCTCCTCCTCCCTCAAAGCCCCCTTCCTTCCCCTCCCATTCTTTCATTCATTCACTCATTCAATCGATTTTATTGAGCGCTTATTGGGGGCAGAGCACTATATTAAGCGCTTGGGAGACTAAAATATAAGAATACAAAGACATCTTCCCCTCCCATAAGGAGCTGACAGTATAGAGGTGAGCTTACAGCCTAGAGGACGAGCTTGCAGTCTAGAGATTGTGAATGCAGCATGGCATAGTGGACAGAGCATGGGCCTGGGAGAAGGTCATGGGTTCTAATCCCAACTCTACCACTGTCTGCTGTGTGACCTTGGGTAAGTCACTTCACTTTTCTGTGCCTGTTACCTCATCCGTAAAATGGGGATCGAGACTGGGAGCCCCACGTGGGGCAAGGGACTGTGTCCAACCCAATTTGGTGTACCCACCCCAGCGCTTAGTACAGTGCCTGGCACACGGTAAGCCCTTAACAAATACCATAAAAAAAGATGAGTTTACCTTGAGGCAGATGGCCGGGTTTGGGGGTTGGGAGCCACAGTGACGGAAGGGTACTGAGTTGGAGCACTGGACTGGGAGTGGGGGGCAGGGATTTGAATAGGGAAGAGGAAGATGCAGCTGATCTCTTTACTGTACTCTCCCAAGGGCTTAGAACAGGGCTCCGCACATAGTAAGCACTCGGTAAATATGTACATAGCTGTAATTCTATTTATATTGATGCCGGTTTACTTGTTTTGATGTCTATCTCCCTCCTTCTAGACGGTAAGCCCGGTGTGGGCAGGGATTGTCTCTCTTTATTGCTGAATTGTTTTGCTTGTGAAGAGATTTGCCCAGTGCCACACAGCAGACAAGTGGCGGAGCTGGAATTAGAACCATTGACCTTTTGCTCTAGTTGACTCCCAGGCTGGTGCTCTAGTCTGTAAACTCCTTGTGGGCAGGCAACATCTCTACCAACTCTATAAGCAGTGTGGCTCAGTGGAAAAAGCCTGGGCTTGGGAGTCAGAGGTCATGTGTTCGAATCCCAACTCTGCCACTTGTCAACTGTGTGAATGTGGGCAAGTCACTTAACTTCTTTGTGCCTCAGTTACTGCATCCGTAAAATGGGGATTAAGACTGTGAGCCTCATATGAGACAACCTGATTACCCTGTATCTACCCCAGCACCTAGAACAGTGCTCTGCACATAGTAAGTGCTTAACAAATACCAACATTATTACTCAAGTCCTTAGTACAGTGCTTGGCACACAATAAGTGCTTAGCAAATATGATTGATTCATTCACTGATAGATCCTCCATTCCATGGCCTGGCACCATGGGTCTCCCTCTTGTCTCCTTCACTGCCCCTCCCCTGGAGAATGAGCGAGATTCGCAGGGCTTCCCTCCCCCTTCCCTCCCCACTGTAAGGGTCTAGGGGTGGCAAAGAGCAGGGGCTCTGCTAGGCTGGCTCAGTGTGGCCACCCTGAGAAACACTGAGGGGGTCACAGTGGGGTGGGGGTGTGGGAAGAGTCAGAGTTCTCCTCGGGTCGTGTCTGGGATGGATAGCCCAGTCCAGGTAGAGTGGGAGGGACTGGCGGGAAGGAGGGACTGAAGGGAAGGGGTTCAGAGTAGGTAGGGGGGTCTGGGGGAGGGCCGTGGCACCTGGTTATCTGGAGCCCAGATCCTGCAGAAAGGAGATTAGACGTTTATGAAGCCAATGCCGGGGATGCTCCCGTTGGCCTTCAGCTGAGTCAAGAAAAATGGACTTTATCTTCGGTCTATGAGGATGGACCCTCTGCCGGATGCCGGCGCAATGCCCTCTAGCCAAGGCCCAGACAGGTCAACAGACCACCCGGGGGCCTGCCCTCCGGGCCCATCCCCACCTCCACTTGCCCTTGACCCACTGCTGGATATCCGGGAGCTCAGACAGGCCTCGGGGCGCTGCCCCTTGCCAAGTCCTCCGTTCCAGTGGGTCTTCCCACCTGGGCCAAAGCTAAATAATGATGGTATTTGTTAAGCACTTACTATATGTCAAGCACTGTTCTAAGCACCGGGGTAGATACGAGGTAATCAGGTTGTTCCACATGGGGCTCAGACTTAATCCCCATTTTACAAGATGAGAGAACTGAGGTACAGAGAAGTGAAGTGACTTGCCCAAAGTCACACAGCTGTGATAAGTGGTGGAGCCGGTATTAGAACCCACGACCTCTGACTTCCAAGCCCAGGGTTTTTCCACTAAACCACGCATGTTCTCTAAAAACTCCTTCTATAAAAGCTAAAGGGGATGGGCTCGGTCCATGATGGGAGGGGCACGGGTTAGCCCAAGGGCAAGAGAGGACAATAAAGTCCGGAGTCTGTTCTGGAGGGATCATTAATATGATTGGAGGAGCCAGAGACTTGGAAGAGCCAAGTTCAGTTCTATCTAGAGGCGGGATGGGTCAGGTGACCTCTGAGAGTTTTTCCATCTCAAGAAGGTCTTCGAGGGGAGAGGTCGGCAGAAGTGGGAGGCTGGAGGTGGAGGAAGAGCTGGGGGAGGGGTAGATCTATCCCAGAGGATATGAGGATGGGGACTGAGGAGGCCTCAGGGAGTGTCACAGTGTGTGTGTGTGTGTGTGTGTCTGTGTCTGTGTCTAAGTATGTGTGGCTTAGTGGAAAGAACACCAGCCTAGGAGCCAGAGGACTTGGTTTCTAATCACACTGAGAAGCAGCGTGGCTCAGTGGAAGGAGCCTGGGCTTCAGAGTCAGAGTTCATGGGTTCGACTCCCGGCTCTCCACTTGTCAGCTGTGTGACTGTGGGCAAGTCACTTAACTTCTCTGTGCCTGTTACCTCATCTGTAAAATGGGGATTAACTGTGAGCCTCACATGGGGCAACTTGATTACCCTGTATCCACCCCAGCGCTTAGAACAGTGCTCGGCACGTAGTAAGCGCTTAACAAATACCAACATTATTATTATTGTTAATCGTGGATCTGCCATTTGCCCTCTGCGTGACCTTGGACAAGACACTTAACTTCTCTGTGCCAGAGTTTCCTCATCCGTAAAATGGGAATGAAATACTTGTTAATCTGTGAGCCTCAAGTGGACCAGGGACTGTCTCACCTCATTACTTTGTGTCTACCACAGTCCTTAGTTCAGTTCTTGGAACATAGCAAGCATTCAACAAGTTCCGTAGTCACTGTCAATCAATCGATCATATTTATTGAGCTTACCGTGTGCCGAGTTTGGGAGAGTACAATATAACAGAGTGGGTAGAAACATTCCCTGACCACAGCAACATTATTATTATTATCATTATTACCTAGTATCTGAGCTTGTGTTTACTTGGGAAAAGGGGACTGGGAAAAAGAGGAGGCAGAAGTGTGGCTGATCTCTGAGGGAAAGGTTAGGGGAGGAGTGGAGGAAAAGAAGAGATGGGGTGTAAACTGCTTCTGAGCAGGGAGTCACTCTGTTATTCTTTCCCAAGTACTGGGGATCACACCCAGTGGGAACTCAACTATTCCTGAATGAAGCAGAGCAAGGAGCGGTCGATCAATCAATTAATCAATCAAGCATGTTTATGGAGCATTAACTGGGTGCAGAGCACTAGCCAAAGCATTTGGGAGAGTGCAATATAACAGTAAACAGACACATTCTCAGCCCCCAACGAGCTCACGGTCTAGAGGAGGAGACAGACATTGACATAAATAAATAAATTACAGATATGTACATAAGTGCCGTGGGGCTGGAAGGGGAATAAAGGGAGCAAGTCAGGGTGACGCAGGAGGGAGTGAGAGAAGTGGGAAAGAGGGCTTAGTCAGGGAAGGCCTCTTGGAGGAGATGTGCCTTCAGTAAGGCTTTGAAGGGGGGAGAGTCATTGTCTTTCAGATCTGAAGAGGGAGGGCGTTTCAAGCCAGAGACAGGACATAGGCGAGAAGTCGGTGGCGAAATAAATGAGATCAAGAAAATGGGTTCGGAGACCGAAGACCTAAATTAGATGGTACAGACTCCCAGGATGCATTCACTTGTGGGTCACTGCCAAGGGCCCAAGAAGGATTTTGAGGTTGCCAACCCGGGCAGAGGAAAGCAGAGTGGAGCACAATTATCCAGTCACTCAGACCCAAGGAGATGGGGAGAATTCAGGCAAAAAACAAAACAAAACACAATGCCCAATAGCTGGTCCTCAGTTGCTCCATTCTGAAGTTGCTCTAGTTCTTCACTTAATTTGCTTGCACAGCCAAAGAGGCACAACATCAACTCCCTCATGAACCAGGGGCAAACAACAGCATTGTCTGCCCGCTTCTCTGTCCGCAATCCCTCTCCCTTCTCCCCACTGACAATGGGCAGGATAATTTCTCCAGCAACCTAAGGCTTTTGATGTATCTACGCATCAGATGCTTGTTAGTTTGCTTAGCTTCTGCCCTCTCTAACTTCAAAGCACTAATAATAATAATAATAACGATGATGTTGATATCTGGTAAGTACTAAGCATTTTCCAAGCACTACACTGAGCATTGAAGTTGCTCCCATATATGCAGATTGGATAGAGTCCCTGTCCCACATGGGGTCCACCGTCTAAGTAGAAGGGAGAACAAGTATTTTATCTCCATTTTACAGGTGAAGGAACTGAGGTCCAAGGAAGTTAATTGCCTTTCCCAATAATAATAATAATAATAATGATGACATTTCTTAAGCGCTTACTATGTGCCGAGCACCGTTCTAAATACTGGGGTAGGTACAAGGTAATTAGGTTGTCCCATGTGGAGCTCACAGTCTTAATGCCCATTTTCTAGATGAGGTAACTGAGGCATAGAGAAGTGAAGTGACTTGCCCTAAATCACACAGCTGATCAGTGGCGGAGCTGGGATTAGAATCCACGACCTGTGACTCCCAAGCCCATGCTCTTTCCACTAAGCCATGCTGCTTCTCTAACGTCACACAGCAGGCAAATGACAGAGCTGTGATTAAAACTCAGGTCCTCTGACCTCTGGGCCCGTGCTCCTTCGATGAGGATATAGCCGCCGGCTACTCACAGCACTTACACATTTTCTTATATCCATCCTCAACACTTGTACATCTGTGTATGTGCATTCCTTTGGCACGCTTGATGATTTATTCTGATTCCACCTTTTGTTGTTCTATTTTATTAATGAAGTGTATATATCTAGAATTCTATTTATCTATTCTGATGCTACTGATGCCTGCCTACTTGTTTTGTTTTGTTGTCTGTCTCCCCCATCTGGACTGTGAGCCCGGCGTTGGACAGAAATGGTCTCTATCTGTTGGTGAATTGTACTTTCCGAGCGCTTAGTACAATGCTCTGCACATAGTAAGCGCTCAAAAATGAATGAATGAATCTCTGTCTGTCTCCTACTTTAGACACTCCTTGGGGCGGGTAAAGTGTCTTGTGCTCCCGTTACACTTTCCTGATTGCTTAACACCATGCACTGCCCTCAGGAGGTGCTCGGTAAATGTTATTATTACTACCATTTAGGCATCTTTAATGCATGTTCTGTCACCCATGCTGGATGTGTCCTTTTATGGACGCGAGTTCTAATCCCGGCTCCGCCGCATGTCTGCTGTGTGACATTGGGCAAGTTACTTCACTTCTCTTTGCCTCAGTTACCGCATCTATAGAACGGGGATTAAGACTTTGAGCCCCATGTGGGACAGGGATTGTGTCCAACTGGATTACCTCGTATCTACCCCAGCGCTTAAAACAGTTCTTGCCGCATAGTAAGTGCTTAACAAATACAACAATTATTATTTTTATGGATGATTTGTAGTATTGTATTTGGTTCTGTCCTGTTTTCCCCACATCTGACTGGCAATCCCATATTCTTCTGCCTCTCTAGTGTTCAGCAAAATGTGAGTCTGTGGTGTGTGTGTGTGTGTGTGTGTAGGTTTGTGTGTGTGCCTTCCATCCGATTGTTAACCCTTCAAGGGCAGGGTCCTATCTCTTCTCTGTCTCTGTCTCTCTCACCCCTACCCTCCAATCCCCAGCCACAGAACTCTGCAGGACATGCCTTCACCCTTCTCAAAAATCTCCAGTGGATGCCCAACCACCTCCAAATCAAACAAAAACTCTTCACTATTGGCTATAAAGCACTCTATCACCAGCCCCCCCCCCCCCCCCACCTCACTTCTCTCCTTCTACAACCCAGCCCGCACACTTTGCTCCTCTGGTGCCGCTAACCTTCTCACTGTACCTCCATCTCTCCTGTTCATCCCCGACCCTTGGCCCACGTCCTGCCTCTGGCCAGTTCACCCTCCCTCCTCAAATCTGACAATTACTCTCCCAGCCTTCAAAACCTTTTTGAAGGCACATCTCTTCCAAGAGCCCCACTTTTCCTCATCTCCCACTCCCTTTTGCATCACCTGACTTGCTTCCTTTGCTTCCCCCCCACATCCCAGCCCCACAGCATTTATGTATACATCTGTAATTCTATTTATTTGTTCGATGTCTCTCTGCCCCTGCCACCCCAGACCGTGAGATCTCTGTAGGCAGGGAATGTCACTGTTTACTGTTTTATTGTACTTTCCCAAGCACTTATTACAATGCTCTGCACACAGTAAGAGCTTGATAAATACGACTGAATGAATGAGTGAGGTTGAAATCCAGGTTGTCTCTCACCCAAACTGAGCCCCTGGTGGGGGAGAAGTCCCGGAGGAGGGGGGATCAGACTACTCCTGCTGAATATAGCAGCATCCCCGAGGGCCGCTGGGACTCATAGTCCCAGCAAGTTCATGGAGAATCCCTGCTCCTCCACTGGTCCGCTGCATGACCTTGAGCGAGTCACTTAACTTCTCTGTGCCTCAGTGATCTCATCCGCAAAATGGGGGTTAAAATTGTGAGCCCCATGCGGGACACGGACTCTGTCCCACTTGATTAGCTTGTATCTACCCCAGCGCTTAGTACAGAGCCTGACACACAGTAAGTGCTTAACGAAGATGATAAAAACCAAAAAAACCAGAAAGCTTTCCAAGGAGTGGAGTGCTATTGTGCGTTCTGGGGAGAGAGCTCTCCCCCTTCTCCATCTTCCCTAGCTTGCGAGAGGCCTGGGCCGGGGTTGGGGGTGGTTTTGTTGAGGGGGTAAGGGGTTAGAAGAGGGAGTGAGGGTCGGGGAGAGGCTGGGTGGACCTCACAGGGTGGTCAGTCATTGGCTCAGGCCAGCTTAGGAGCTGCTCGGAGACTGAAAGCAGACAGCCCGGAGCAGAATGGTGCTTGGAGCCCCCTGTCTCCTCCTCCATCCTCCTGCCCCTCCCTTCCAACTCCCCTTGAAGGGTCTCAGCCTTCCCTGGGGGAGAAATGGCCAAGGATCAGCCCCCCTATTGGACCCGGGACCCCCTATAGGACCCGGGACCCCTCCCTCCCCTACTTGGGAAACATCTTCTCTTTGGGGTGGGAGAGGTGGGGTGGTGGGAGAGGTGGGGTGGTGGGCTCTGTCCCCACCCAACGTCCATCCAGACCCAGGAACAGCAAGGGGAAGGGGGTGGAAGGAAAGAGGAGGGAGAGGAGCCGGGGGGGGGGGCTTTCCGGACCCTGGGGTTTTGGGGGGCGGGACTCCTGGGACCCCCAGGCGACCTTCTCGTCCTGGAGCAGGGGTGGGGGGATCGGAAGGGAGAGGAAGGGGCCTATCCGAGGGTCTCCCCCCACCTCCTCCTCGCCCTTCCTGAGCCGCAGCCCCTCCCCCCGCAGGAGGGGGAGGGGAGAGGGGGAGGAGGGGAGGGGAAGGGGAGGAGAAGGGGGGCGCAGGGCGCGGAGCGGAGCGCGGCGGAGGAGCTAAGCGCACGGCGGAGCCCGGAGGGGCGACGGGCTCGGGGGGTGGGGGTGGGGGGGGGGAGGGGGCTCTGGAGGATTCGGGGTGGGGGGTTCCTCTCCCCCCCCCAGGACCGGCACCGGGGTCCGCCGGGGGTCTGGGAAGGGCCCTCGCCCTCGCCACCCGGACCCGCGCCGTCCCCGGGCACCATGGCGCTGCCCAAGCCGGCCGAGCCCCCCGCCGGGGGTCCCAGGACGCCCTCCAGCCTGCTGGACATCGGGGCGCTCTGCCTGGACTCGGACATCATCCTGGGGTTCACCAGCCACCTTCTGCGGAGGAGAGCCAAGGTAGGGCACCGTGCGCCCCGCGGGGACCCCTCCCGTGGGCATCTTCAGGGGCACCCCCCTCCCCTCCCGTCCGGACGCCCCCTCACCCTCACATTGGCACCTCCGGGCGGGGGGAAGGGGCGCTGGGCCGGTGGGCAGCGGGGTGGGTCTTCTTCCCTCTTGCAACGGCCTCCTTCTTGCCCCCACCACCCCGGGAAAGTTGGGTTCGGGAGGATGGGGAGGGATGGAGGGCTTCTGAGAAAGGGCCGCCCCCTCCCCAGACCAGCCCGGGTGCCCCCCATCCTTTCCTTCCCCATTCCGCTCTTCCTTCAGCACCGGGAGCCGTCCGGAGGTTGCTCGCGTTATATCGAGATACTCCTACTCCGCGGGGGACTCCCCTAGCCGCCCCCTCAGCCTCTTTCCTCCCCGGCTCCTCTCAGCAGCTGCCAACTCCCTAGAGGACTTTTTCTCTCCCCCCGGGCGCCCCCATTTTCCCCTCTCCCCCCTCCCGAGTCCTTTACTTGGGGAGGGGGCGGAGGGGTTGCCGAGGGTCCCGGGGAGAGGCAGTGGATGGAAAAGAGCCGGGAGGGGACGGCGACCAAAGTTAGGTTGGGAAGAAGGGGATGCGAGGGTGGGGGGTCGGCGGTGGGGGTGGGGGGTCTGCGCTCTAAGAGGGGAGAGGGGCGCATCAGGTGGAGAGGGAAAAGGGAGGAGGAGGAGGAGGAGGAGGAGGAGGAGGAGGAGGAGGAGGAGGAGGAGGAGGAGGAGGAGGAGGAGGAAGAGAAGAAAGAAAAAGAGGATGAGGAGGAATGGAAGAAGTGGAAGAGGAGGCTGAAGGGAAGAGGAGGAGGAGGAGGAAGAGGGGGAGGAGGAGGAGGAAGAGGGGGAGAAGGAGGAGGAAGACGAAGAGGAAGAGAAGGAGGGAGAGGAGGAGGAGGTGGAAGATGAAGAGAAGAAAGAAAAAGAGGGTGAGGAGGGGAGGAGGAGGAAGAGGAGGTGGAAGGGGAAGAGGAGGAAGATGAAGAGGAGGTGGAAGGGGAAGAGGAGGAAGATGAAGAGGAGGAGGAGAGGAGGAGGAGGAAGAAGAGGAGGTGGAAGAGGAAGATGAAGAGAAGAAAGAAGCAGAGGAGGTGGAAGAGGAGGATGAAGAGAAGTAAGAAGAAGAGGGTGAGGAGGAGAGGAGGAGGAGGAAGGTGAAGAGAAGAAAGAGGAGGCGGAGGAGGAGGAGGGAGAGGAGGTGGAAGAGGAGGAGGAGGAGGAAGATGAAAAGAAAGAAGAGGAGGAGGAGGAAGATGAAGAGCAGAAAGAAGAGGAGATAGAGGAGGAGGAGGAGATAGAGGAGGAGGAGGAGGAGGAGGAGGAGGCAGCTCCCATATTGTAGTAGGTGGGGGGAAGGGTAGAGTCGGCGCGGTCAGCGGTCGGTGGGTGCGGAGTCCTGGGTCCCCGTGGTGGGGCGGTTGTGGGCCGGACTCCCGCTCCGCCCGCCCCTCACCAGCCCCGGCGCAGCTCCTGGGGGACAGAAACCGGCCCGAAAGAAACTTCACGCCCCGCTTCCCTCCCCTCCAACCCCCTCACTGCCTCCAAACCCCCCCAGCCCGGCGGCCCGTGGGGGCACGGGCTAAGCGCGACGTGGGGCAGACCTGCCTGCGCCTTCATGCGGGGAGGGCCTACTAAAAAACCTCCAGGGACACAGAGATGCCGCTGCCTTGGGCCTTCTCTGTGTGTGTGTGTGTGTGTCTGTGTTCATTCATTCATTCATTCAATCAATCGCATTAATTGGCGTGGGTTCAGTCACTCATTCATTCATTCAATCGCATTTATTGAGCGCCTACCGGATGCAGAGCCCTGTCCTGAGCGCTTGGGAATTACAGTTCAGCGACAAATAAAGACAACCCCTCACCAAAACGGGCTCTGTGTGTGTGTGTGTGTGTGTGTGTGTTCATTCATTCAATCGCATTTATTGAGCACCTATTGGGTGCAGAGTCCTGTCCTAAGCGCTTGGGAATTAAGAGTTCGGGAACAAAATAAAGACAACCCCTGCCCCAAACGGGCTATGTGTGTGTATGTATGTGTGCGTGTTCGTTCAATCGATCGCATTTATTGAGAGCCCTGTCCTAAGCGCTTGGGAACTACAGTTCCAGCAACAAATGAAAACACCCCCTGCCCAAAACGGGCTGTGTGTATTGGTGTGCGTGTTCATTCATTCAATCGCATTTATTGAGCGCCTACTGGGTGCAGAGCCCCGTTCTAAGCGCTTGGGAATTAACGGTTCAGCAACAAATAAAGACAATCCCTGCCCACAGCGGGCTCCGTGCTTGTGCGTGTGTGTGGTTGTGTGTTTGAACAGGGGGACCTGGGGGGGTCGTCCGAGGATGGATGGGTCTGCGCGAGTGGGCGCAGCCAACTTGGGGTGCGTGGAATGAAGGCAGAGCTGCGATTCATAAATCCTTCTTTCCGGATCAAGGGGGTGTGTGTGTGTGCGTGCAGGAGTGTGTTTCCGAGTGTGTGTGGTTGTGTATGTGTGTGTTTGAGAACAGGGGCCTCCGGGGGAGCGCCCAAGGACTGGCCTGAGCGAGTGGGTGCAGCCAACTTGGGGTGCGTGGAATGAACGCAGAGCTGCGATTCCTAAATCTTTCCTTCTGGGACAAGGGTGTGGGTGGGTGTGTTTGTGCGTGTGTGTGAGCGAGAGAGAGTGCGGTAGAGAGGGTGTGTGCGCCAGCCCGGAGTGTGTCAGTGTGTCATTGTGCCTCTGGGGGGGTGTGTAGTTCTATGTGTGTGTGTGAGCGGCAAAGGGAGAGAGAGAGGGCGCGGTAAGAGCGGGGGGGTGTGTGCCCGAGGCTGGAGTGTGTCAGTGTGTCAGTGTGTCTCTGGGTGGGTGTGGAGCTCGGTGTGCGTGTGTTTGCGTGTGTGTGCACGTGTGAATGAGAGAACGGCAGAGGGAGAGAGAGAGGGCGCGGTAGGGGCGAGGTGTGTGTGTGGGTGAGGCCAGAGTGTGTCAGTGTGTCAATGTGTCAGTGTGTCAGTGTGTCTCTGGGTGGGTGTGGAGCTCTGGGTGCGTGTGCATGTGTGAATGAGAGAGGGGCAGAGGGAGAGGGAGCTGTAGGAGCGGGGGGGGGGGGGGGGGGGGGTGTGCATGAGGCTGGAGTGTGTCAGTGTGTCACTGTGTCTCTGGGTGGGTGTGGAGCTCGGTGTGTGTGCATGTGTGTGTGCATATGTGTGTGCATATGTGAATGAGAGCGGCAGAGGGAGCGAGGGAGAGCGCTGTAGGAGCGGGGTTGTGTGTGCGCGAGGCTGGAGCGTGTCGGTGTGTCAGTGTGTCTCTGGGTGGGTGTGGAGCTATGAGTGCGTGTGCATGTGTGAATAAGAGAGAGGCAGAGGGAGAAAGAGAGGGCGCGGTTGAGTGTGGAGTGTGTCAGTGTGTCAGTGTGACTCTGGGTGGGTGTGGAGCTCTGTGTGGGTGTGCACGTGTGAATAAGAAAGCTGCAGAGGGAGAGAGAGAGGGCGCGGTAGGAGCAGGGGGGGTGTGAGTGTGGGATTGTGGAGTGTGTCAGTGTGTCAGTGTGTCAGTGTGTCAGTGTGTCTCCGGGTGGGTGTGGCGCTGAGCTCCGCCGGCAGATGGCGCTCCGGGAACGGGGACGGGGAGGGGAGGGGTCGGGCCTGGGTGGAGCCCATCCCCCTCCCCTTTCCCCTTCCCCCTTCTCCCCCCTCCTGCCGGTCACCGGACCCCCCGGGGAGGAAAAAGGTGATGGAAGAGACCCCCTCCCCCCTCTCCACTCCCCTTCCTCCCCCCCAACCCCCAGTTGACATAGACCCTGACACCCACAATCCCACCCAAACCCACCGACGCTCCAGCAGGAATAGCCAGGCCCAGACAGACAGACCCGGCCCCCCTCCCAAGACAGAGACACCCAGGGACACACCCGGAGACGCACACACACACCCAGAGAACCCCAGCCTGGCACATGCAAGCCCAGGGACACACGGGTAGACGAGTACCCACAGGGACGCGCGACCCAGTGGCCCGCCCCTACAAACCCAGACGCGACAAGGGGCTCACACCTACACTATAATGATTATTATCATTATCATTATTATCATCATGGTATTTGTTAAGCGCTTACTATGTGCCAAGCACTGACACCCACAGTCACACGCAGAGCAAAAGGAGACACGACACTGGGCCCAGACCTACACGATGACACCCAAGGTAACACGCAGACCAAACCCCGACACGCCACGGGGCCCACCCCTACACAGTGACACTCACGGTAACACGCAGAGCAAACCCCGACACGACAAGGGGCCCACCCCTACACAGTGACACTCACGGCAACACGCAGAGCAAACCCCGACACGACAAGGGGCCCACCCTTATACGGTGACACCCACGGTAACACACAGACCAAACCCAGACCCGACCAGGGGGACGCACCCACACAACGACACCCACAGTAGCACCCGGAGCAAAACCCAGACACAACTTGGTGTCCACACCTACAAAATGACACCCGCATTAACCCTGAGACACGACTCAGACACGACAAGGAGGGCGGGGAGGCTCACCTCCGCAATGACACCTACAGTAACACACACAGACGCGGTCCTGTCTTTTTGTCTCTCTCTCACACACACACACCCCTCCCTCTTCCAACCTCAACTCCAAGGTTGTGGACATCCCGCCCCCACGCTCAGGTCTCCCTCTACCCAGATTCCTCGTGGGCAGTGCCAGGCCGGCCAGGGCAAGGGGGCATGGATTTCCTCACTTCCAAGAGGGGATGAGTGGACCGGCCCGGCCCCTGAAGGTCACGCCCCCGACAGGCCCAACTCTATAATAATAGTATTTATTAATTGCTTACGATATGCTGAACCCTGTTCTAAGCGCTGGGATGGATACAGGGTAATCGGACTGTCCCACGCGGGGCTCACATTTTTTAAGCCCCGTTTTTCCAGATGAGGCGACTGAGGCCCAGAGAAGCGAAAGTGACTTGCCCAAGGTCACCCGGCCGACAGGCCTTTGCAGTGAGCCCCGCTGCCCCGCCCCCTTTAAGTCCAGTCCACTCCAGACCACGCCCCCAGCAGGCCCCCTATAATAAGAATAATAATGTCGGTATTTGTTAAGCGCTTACTCTGTGCAAAGCACTGTTCTAAGCGCTGGGGGAGATACAGGGTCATCAGGTTGACCCACGTGAGGGTCACAGTCTTCATCCCCATTTTGCAGATGAGGTCACCGAGGCCCAGAGAAGGGAAGTGACTTGCCCACAGTCACCCAGCTGCCAAGTGGCAGAGTCGGGATTCGAACCCATGACCCGTGACTCCCAAGCGCGGGCTCTTTCCACTGAGCCACGCTGCTTCTCCATAGAGCGGCCCCCCGTCCCCCCGTCCCCGCCCCCCAGCAGGGCCTGCCCCCCAAGGCCCCGCCCCTATGGACCGCGCCCCCGGCAGGCCCCGTCCCCTATAGACCTCGCCCCCTATAGGCCCCGCCCCTGAAAGTTTGTTCCCGGAGCTGGGGCCGGAGGGCGGCTCAGCAGTGGCAGCGCCTGGACGGGCAGGGGCAGGGGCAGGGGCAGCGGGGGCTCCGGGAGCCGGGCCCCGGACGGTCCCCGCCGCCATTCCTCCCCCTCCCCGGCCCGGCCTCCTGCCGCCGGCCATGGCCGGCCGGGGCCCCCCCCCTCGCCGTAGCTCGCCCCCCGGTATAACGCTCCCCTCGCGGTGGGCTGGGGGCGGGGGGCTGAGACGGGATGGGAGAGAAGATGCTGCTCGGGGTGAGGACCCTCAAGTTGGCGGGGGGGGGAGTGAGGGTGGGGGGGGGTCCTGTACCCCGGGTCACCCTTCGGGGTCGAGGGGGAGGTTGGGGTTCGCTTTGGAGGGATTGGAAGGTCCGCTGGGGATGGGAGAGGGGGTGGAGGGGGTGGGCTGAGAGGGTTAGGGATCCTATACCCCGGGTCACCCTTGGGGATGGGGGGGGGTTGGTCGGGAGACCCGAGGGGGCCCGAGGGGGGACGGTTGGGGTTCACTCTGGGGGGGACTGGAAGGTCCGCCGGGGGTGGGAAAGAGGGTGGGGGCGCTGGGGGGGGGGGTAGGGGGTCCTATACCCCGGATCACCATTGGGCGTGGGGGGAGGTTGGGAGACCCTATGGGGCTTGGGGAGTTCACTCTGGGGGGACAGGAAGGTCTGCGGAGGGTGGGACGGGGGTGGGGGTGCTGAGGTTGGAGGGAGGGAGGGAGGGGGACAAGGGGGGTAGCAGATCCTGTACCCGGGATCATCCTTGGGAGTGAGGGGGGAGGCCGGGAGACCCTCCGAGGCTCGGGGGTGGGTTGGGATTCACTTTGGGGGGACTGGAAAGTCTGCCAGGCAGGGAGCCGGGATGAGGGGGGTAGGAGGGAGATGAGGGGGGTAGGGGTGGGGGTGGCTCTATACCTTGGGTCACCCCTGGGGGTGGGGGAGGTTGGGAGACCCTCTATAGCGCTCTAGGGAGGGTTGGGGTTCGCTTTGAGGGGTGCCGGAAGGTCTGCGGGGATCAGATGGACGGTTTGGGATGCGTGGGGGAGTTGGACGTCAGATTTGGGGGGTGGGTTTCGGTAGGTGGGTACTACCCGCTGCCCCCAGGTTGGAGGTCTGGGGGCCGACGGGGACTGTGCCTGACGTGGGGTCCCCCCATCCCCGTCCCGTGTCTCCCCGCAGGTGGCCGAGGGCGGCCCCGGCAGGACCGGACCCGGCGAGGAGCGTTGCGGTAGCCGGCCCGCCCCCGAGGGCGCCGGGCCCGGGGCCGGACAGGGCGGCGAGCCTGCCCACTGCGAGCAGGCCGGGAGAGGAGGCTGGTGCCACCACTGCCAGACCAAGCTCACCGAGCTCAAGAGACAAGCCTGGAAGCTGGTCAGCGGGCCCGGGACGCCTCTCCTGGTGAGTCCGGCTGGGCCGGGCCCCTCTCCGGAGGTGGAAGGCCCCGTCTCCGACTCATTTGCTCTCCCTGCCGATCGCACTTGATAATAATAATGCTGGTAGTTGTTAAGCGCTTACTATGTGCCGAGCACTGTTCTAAGCGCTGGGGTAGCTACAAGGTAATCGGGTTGTCCCACGTGGGGCTCACGGTCTTAATCCCCATTTTACAGATGAGGTAACTGAGGCACAGAGAAGCAAAGGAACTTGCCCAAAGTCACACGGCTGATAAGTGGCGGAGCCGGGATTAGAACCCACAACCTCTGACTCCCAAGCGCATGCTCTTTCCATCAAGCCACACTCCTTCACGCTTTACTTCCCTGGCTTGCTCTCAGCTGGCCTGGGAACGAGGGAGGACTGGACCGGGCTTTGCCTGCAAGGGGAGGGACAGGCCCGGGTAACCTGGCTCTCAAGGGAGCGGGGCGCGGGTTCGTCTGGAAAGCTGGGCTCCTGAGATCCCCTACGTCTGGACCCCCTGGGTGTGGGAGGGGAACCCACTGTTGGGCAGGGATTGTCTTTATCTGTTGCTGAATTGTGCATTCCAAGCGCTTAGTATAGTGCTCTGCACATAGTAAGTGCACAATAAATACGATTGAATGAATGAATGAACCCCGAGTTCTCGGGGTGCCCTCCTGGTCGGGGTCTGCCATACCTGAGCACTCGTGGTTCCTCCAGCCCCCCGCAATATGGAAAAGTGGGCTCCCCCTCCCCCTCCCCTCCGGCCAGAGCTGCCTCCTGGGCCTGGGTCCGCTCCCGCCCTAGCAGGGCCGGCGCCAGCCCCCTACCCCCCGTCCACGAGCCGGAGCAAGTGCCTGCTTCTTCCTGGTCTTCCCTGCCAGGCTGGTGACCTGCCTCAGTGCCCCCCTGCCCAGCGGGCCACCCCTCGGGGCTGCCTGGCCAGGAACTGGGGCCCGACCCCGATCCCTGGAAGCCGCATATTGTCCAGCGCGAACAATGCGAGGCCGCCTGTTTATGAGGGCCTCGCCACCACGGGGCTTCACGGAGGAAGCCAAGCCCTGCTGGACCTCCATTCTCAGGGAAGGGGTTCCTGGAAGGTGGAACGGTTCCCATTGAATCTAAATATAGTCTTAGGACTGCATTGTGTGGACTGAGGGAGGGGTGTGTATGTGTGTGAAACCACATGGAGGTGGCCTGCCTGGGCACCGGTCACGGATGCCAGGACGCTGCAGACGCAAGTCCGAATTTCCCTTCGTCCATTCCTTAGTCCAGTGCTCCACGCACAGTAAGCGTTCGAAACCCGTCAAAGGGCAGGGACTGTCTCGATCTGTTACCGATTTGTACATTCCAAGCGCTTAATACAGTGCTCTGCACATAGTAAGCGCTCAGTAGATACTATTGAATGAATGAATAAATGCCACCGATCGATGGAGTGATTGAGAGCCCCTCCAGATGCAACAGCACGCAGAAAGAGCTGACTTCTCCGGGCATCTAGCGGGGATCTGCGTCTTGGGGTAGCTGGGGGCGGGGTTGAGTGGATCCCTGGTGGAGACAGCTGGCTGGATGCTCAGATGAGGAAATCTGTTTGATAGGAGCCCAACCGGGAGAGACGGACACTCTCTTCGATAAGGTCTGGATAGTGGGTAAACTGAGCCCCCCCAGGACCCATTAAATGGGTAAACAGGGAACTGCCCTGGTGGGAACCGTCTTGACCGGCTAGCTTATTGTGGGCAGGGAACGTGTCTACCAACGCTGCTGTATTATACTCTCCAAAGTGTGTAGTATAGTGCTCTGCGCACAGGACGTGCTTGAGCCCGTTGTTGGGTAGGGGTCGTCTCTATCTGCTGCCGAATTGTACTTTCCGAGCGCTTAGTACAGTGCCCTGCGCATAGGAAGCGCTCAATCGATACGATTGAATGAATGAATGAATTAATTAAATGCCATTGATTGATTTCTGGAGGGGCAGTAGAAGGGTGGAAGTAGGGGAGGGGAGGGCAGGGGGGAGGGTTGGGGGTGGGAGGAGCAGGGGGGAGGTGTTCCAACTGGCTCAGCAAGGTGGAAAAGGGTTTCCTTTGAGCCCTGCCTTGCCAGCACTGCAGAAGTGCCACAGCAAGGCAAGCGTTGCCCCGGATTCTCATCTTTTTATTTATTTTTAATGGTCTTCGTTAAGCGCTTACTGTGTGCCATGCACTGTACTGAGCATTGGGGTAGATACAAACTAACCGGGTTGGACGCAGTCCCTGTCCCACGTGGGGTTCACAGTCTTAATCCCCGTTTTATAGATGAGGTCACTGAGGCCCAGCCAAGTGACGTGATTTACCCAAGGTCACGCATCGGACAAGTGGCGGAGCCAGGATTAGAACCCACAACCTTCTAACTCCCAGGCCCGTGTTCTATCCATTAGGCCACGCTGCTTCTCAGTGTGCACAAGTGCTCAGGGGTGCAGGGAGTGTGTGTGTGTGTTTGTGTACGAGTAAAGCATCCTGAGCTACAGTATCGCTCAGCCAGTTCTAGCATCGGTAAACTTGTTTCCACCCTCCTTAAACTCACGTCTCAGCTTGGCTCGGTGGAAAGAGCCCGGGCTTGGGAGTCAGAGGTCATGGGTTCTAATCCCGACTCTGCCGCTTGTCAGCTGAGTGACAAGTTAGTCATTTAACTTCTCTGTGCCTCAGTTACCTCATCTGTAAAATGGGGATTGAGACCGTGAGCCTCACGTGGAACAACCTGATTACCCTGTATATACCCCAGTGCTTAGAACAGTGCTCTGCACACAGTAAGCGCTTAACAAATACCAACATTATTATTATTATGTCTCCATCTGCTCAGTGTATTTATTTTGAAGATGTAAATATTTTTCTGTTCTTTCCCCCATTACAATGTAAGTTACTTATAGGCACAGAATGTGTCACTTGGTTAATGTGTACCACAACAAAAGGTACTCTCCCAAGCACTTAGTACAGCGTTTTGCACACAGTAAGTGCTTGATTAAAAAAACGCAATTGATTGATTGAAAAGGTCTGTCAATAAATGCTACCACAACTCCTGCCGGAGCGTGGGGAAAGGGAATGGGGTGGGCTAGGTACCGGTGAGTGACGCCACACTAGCGTTTCCCTCTGGCTCTGGTTAGTCACCGAGTCTTTGAACAAGAGGTTTTGTGTGTTTTAAACAAACAAACCAACCGCCCCCCAGGCGCTTCTGCCCCTGCCAGGGAAGAGAGGCCTTTGCTGGGGATCCATCCGGGCCCGAGGCAGGGGAGAAGCCTTGGCTTCCAGTCTCATCTCCACTCCTGGGATCTGGGTCACCAGCAGTGGGGTGGGAGGGGGCAGAGTCTGCAGGTCACTCCCCTTTGGGACCTGAGGAGAAGGTGGGGGAAGAAGAGAGTGTTCTATTCCCATGGACCGGCGAGGTAGAGGGAAGACTATAAGCAGCGTGGTATAGAGCACGGGCCCGGGAGTCAGGACGTCATGGGTTCTAATCCCGGCTCCACCACTTGTCTGCTGTGTGGCCTTGGGCAAATCACTTGGCTTCTCTGGGCGAGAGAAGCGTTCCCTCATCTCTAAAATGGGGTTAAGACTCTGAGCCCCAACCTGATTTGCTTGTATGCACCCTACCACTTAGTTCAGTGCCTGGCTTAACAAATACCGCAATTATTAAACTAGGGACAGAGAGGAGATTTGAGCATGTTGGACGGTCCATCCCCGACTATGGGAATGGGTGTTCAGGAGGGCACGCCATTCCTCTGAGCGGCTGGTTACTGCCGTCCGACACCGAGCCCTGGGCCACACGAGTCTTGGAGCTGAGGCGGGGGGTGGGAGGGCTGTCCCTCAGGGCTGGTGGTCTCTGACACGGTAACAGCCTGCCCTCTCCGGCTCCCGGTTAGACGTCTGGGGTCAGTGGGGCTTTTCCGAAGCTGCGCTGTCTCAGAGCGGGAGCCGGTGGTCTGGTAAGGCTGATCATATGCTCCCGGCAGAGGCCAAGTTGTCCGTGTTGGAAGCCCAGACAGGAGAAGCCCGTTGGCCATGTCGGGTGAAGTTGAGTCGCCCCTCTACCCCCAGGCCCTCCGATTTCATCCTTTCCTTCCTGGTTCCCCCAGGGCCCTGCCCAATTCCTACTGGTCCTGAGCTGTGGGCATTTTAAGCCTTGGGGCTCCGCCGATTGAGGGAGTGAGCCCCAGCCCGGCGGAGGGGCAAGAGGGGCGGGGAGCACCAGCCCCCGGAACTTGGCTTCAAGGTGGTTCCGGTGAAGGGAGGTTGGGAGTCTGGTGGGGTGAGGCGGGAAAGTGGGGCGACTGCCAGCTGGACGCCAGAGCAGACAGTGGCAGGACGTTGTTTCTGTCTGGCTGTCACAGGGAAAGCTGGTGTGTGAGTGAGAGAGTGTGTGTGTGAGTGCCTGTCTGTGTAGTCTCCTGCCCTGAGGAGTATCTGATCCCAGTGCCCCCGGGGGAGATCATGGAATGTGGCCACTTCTCCTCCCCCCTCCCCTTCCCCTGCCTGAAACCTCGCACAGACAGAGGGAGGGAGGGCCCCTGTTCTGTCCCCAGTTATCGAGGAACGGCCGACATCTAGCCTAATGATACTTCCTTTACTCACTCCTTTACACTCTTAGAAGGAGTTTGCAGACCCAAGGGAGTCTGTGAAGTGGTTTGGGTTGTTCTTCCTCAATCTGTTCCCTGTCCCTACTCTCCCCCTCACCAGAAGGCCTCCAGGCAGACACTGGGTTCTATGGAAATAAAACAAGGCCCCAGAGTCAGCCCTGACTCTCCAGGTGCTAAATGAACCTGAGAAAAGTTTTCTGTGACGATAACACCACTCTGGCCGGCCCCACAGTCCATCCAGCCCAGGATCCTGTCTCAGACAGTGACCCCAGGGTGCTCCCAGGAACTGTATGCTGGTTGTCCTCTTGGAAACCCACCTTCATAGTTAAGGATGGACCATTCAGGACTCTCCCTCCAGCGGTCCAGCATGGACCATCCAACACCCTTAACTCTCTCCTCTCCGTCCCTTACTCTTCCTCCATTTACCTAATCTGGACCATCCAACCACCCCCAAACTTACCCCTCTCCTTCCCTGACTTTCCTGCCAGTGACCCAACTTGGATCTTCCAACACTCCTAACTTTCCCCTCTCCATCGCTGACTCTCCCTCCGTTGGCCCAGGATGGACCATCAAACACCCACATCAGCCACACCCATAACATCCCTAACTCTGACCCAGCATAGACGGGCTCATCCATTGATTTACCCCCACCCCTCTGGGACCTGCTGGTGCTTCCAGCCCGCAGCTTTCTGTGGACGTGGATTTGCATGCCCGCCCTTGGGTTTGATCGTGCTGGCAGAAATGCTGCACCCCACAGGGATGTGGCGAGTGCAGATGCAGTGGCATTTTGGCACGGAGCACGAGCGGCCCTGCTGGGCGGGAAAGGGCAGGTTAAGCTGGGTCCAGGCCAGCCACAGGGATCGTATTTAACGTTCGGGCTTTATCACACCGATGTGTGCTCCGAACCAATCTGGAAATGAACTCCCAGAGTTAAGAAGGATACCAGAGGCCCTCGGTTCTGGTCTGTCCAATCCCCTGCCGTTATACATGAGAATGTCTAACCCACTCCCCACTCCCAGGGCAGGTTGGGGGCTGGTCAATCAATCAATTTGTCAATCAGTTGGTAGTAAGCGTGGAACACTTATTGTGCGCAGCAATCAATCAGTAGTATGTATTAAACTCCTGCAATGTGAAGGGATTTCTCTGGGTGCAGAGAGAAGCAGTGTGATGTAATGGAAAGAGCATGGGCCTGGGAGTTGGAGGTCCTGAGTTTTCATCCCTGCACTCTCACTTATGGGTGTATTACCTTGGGCAAGTCACTTAACTTCCTGAGTTTTCTTACCTGTAAAATGGAGATTCGCTGCCTGTTCTCCTTCCCTCTTCTAAGACTGGGAGCCCATGTGGGACTATGCCCCAACTGATGATCTTGTATCTACCCCAGCACTTAGTACAGTTCTTGGCACATAGTAAGGCTTCACAAATACCGCAATTATTATCATCATTATTATTTTCACAAGCACTTGAATACATTGGAGAAGGAGACATGCTGTCTTACAGAGCACTGAACTAAACATTTGGGGAATTATATTGAAATAAGAGACGTGGTCCTGGCCCTTAAAGTCTAACAAAGGAGATGGCCAGGCTCAAAACATTCACTTACTGAAAGCACAAATATGGATACTAAATAGTTACTTGTAAATTAATATGAATTGAAAAAATGCTTAAGTGCTAGATAATTCCCTGAAGGTCTCTGGAGACAGAAACTCCACCCTCTCCATTCACTCTCTTGCTTGCATAGAAGCTTTTAGACAGACCCGATAATGGGGAAATGAATTTCAACCACAGCAGGAGGTACTTCAGTTAGATGTAAGGAAGGACTTCCTGATTGTTAGTAGGGGTGGGTGGGGGGCAGGGGAGGAAGGGGGGGTAATAAAACCATGGGTTTGATGGTTGAGGAAGGGTGTGGTGCCTCCTTGTAAGGAAAGCTTTACTCACTGGTCCCCAGGAGAGTTAGTTGCTTACCAGTCTGGAGGCAGGGGGCTGGACTGGTTGGCCTCCTGAAGCCCCACTGGATGCCTCCCCTGCCCCACCCCCAGCTCTAGGCTCTGGGAGTCTGGGCCGGGACTAGCAGTTCCACACTTCCAGATCATCTGGAGCTGAAGATGCAGCCCACACACAGGAGATTCCCTCGCCTCCAGAAGGACGCTCAGAGACAATTTAATTAAAATTCTCCCTTTCCCAGCATAGGCTTTCTGTAAGTCCCTGCCTGGATTCCTTCCTGCTGAGCCTCGGGGCCTCCACGCACAGGCAAGGTTGTGGGGAGGGCCTGGCACCCCCTCCCCCGCCACCATCATGGCTTCAGGAAGGAGCAGGTAGGGCGGCAGGGGAGAAATGCTTATGTCAGACGCTTTTTGTTTTGTTTTAGGAAGGAAAATATTTGTGTAGACACGCAAACCACAGAAGCCTGTGCCAGGTTCTCATTCTGTCACTGGGCCGGATCACTCCCGGAGCGAGGCTTGGGGTGGGATCCGGGCTCCCAGCTTGGGGACAGTCATCTCCCCTCCCAAGAAGTGAGGCTTGGGGTGGGATCCAGGCTCCCAGCATGGGGGAAATCATCTCCCATCCCTGGGAAAGGGCGGCTGAGTCTCTTCCACGGGACCTCCCCGTTAGGTCCCACGGAGACTCAGTGGACATGGTCCTGTGGAATTTGAGTAAGAATTCAATATAGTCTGTGTGGCCTTTTGACTATTTTCTGGAGCGCCTTCCCACCACTTATCACATTCGGTCCTTGTACCCTCTCTGGGAGTCAGGGACAGAGACTTCTCCCCATTTTACAGAGGAGAACACTGAGGTCCAGAAAGGTTAACTGACTCGCCTGAGGTCGCACAGGAGGGTGGTGGCCAATCTGGGATTAAATGCCAGGTCTCTGGTCTCTGAAGCTCTTTTCCCCAGCTTGTGTCAGGGCTCAGAGGCTTTGGTACACTAGCGTAGCGTTTTCATTTCCATCCAAAACTCCTGGGGCTGATGGCGGGGTGGGATGGGGAGCGGGGAAAGCGTAAGGGCTTGGGAGTGATTTGGGGATCATCATTATTCTTTGGCTGGTGAGGGGTGCCACCCTTTAGTCGCTCTCTAAGTTCCCTCGCCCTGGAATGTACCCCATTCCACTGGGGAACCAGAGATCAGAAACCCCAAAATGGTGAATGGTCCCTCTTTGACCTGCCCAGTGCCTGGAGCTGACAACCAGGTTTTGGACTTGTGGTATTTGTTAAGTTCTTACTGTGTGCCAAGCGCTGTACTAAGCGCTGGGCTAGATTCAAGACAATTAGGTCGGAAGACATCCCACCTGGGACTCACAGTTGAAGTAAGGAGAAAAACAGGAATAATAGTACCGATTGTAATAACCACAGCTGTGGCATTTGTCAAGTGCTCACTATGTGCCAAGCATTGTACTAAGCGCTGGGGTAGATACAAGATGATCAGGTCAGACACAGTCCCTGTCCTATGTGGAGCTCTCAGTCTAAGGGGGAGAGAAAACAGGTTTTGAATTCCCATTTTGCAGATGAGGAAACTGAGGCTCAGAGAAGTGACGTGACTTGCCTAAGGCCACCCAGCGGGCCAGTGGTGGAGCAGGGAAGGCTTTTGGGGGAAGCTGGTGGTCCATCCAGTGGTGTGACTGGCCTTGGTTTTTCACACCAACAACTCTTTTTGTTCACTCACCTTCCTCTGGCCTCCCTCGCCTCCGGGGACTGAGGCTTTCTGTGCCCAACTGAATAATGCTCAGGGCAGAATCTCTCTTGATCTGCCAACATCAAGAGATGAAGTGTGTGTAAATGTCCCCGGTTCTTGTGAATCATGGCTTAGGATCAGCCTTTCAGAGCGAGCCCTTTGAATTTGGTAATCTGATCTGTATTTCTCAGACGGCACCCGCATTACCATATGTCAATACCTGTGCTGAATTGATTAGAGCGGCAGCCAACAGTGAGAAAATGATCAATTTTCATTTCGCTCCTAGCAAATCTTCTGCTAACATTGTTGGGGGATTTTACGCTATCCAGCGACGTCGCTGGGAAAATTGAAACCTGATTCCTCGACTCCGGGCGGAGCTGGGGCCGGGCATTCAGGGGGAGTGTGCAAGCCAAGAATGGGTTCGTTTTCGCAGTGCTCAGATTAGCCACAGCTTCCGTTGAAAGGCGACCTGGCAAATCCGAGAGCCATCCCATCCAGCTCATTAGATACCTACAGGAAACGTTTGCTTAGGTTTCAGCTCTAATTTTTATTTTCTTCCTGTCATCCCGATTGCCTGAGCTCATTGTATAGGCCTAATCCTTCCCTGTCTTAAACCACTATTCATTACCCCATTCAGGCAAACCATACATATTCAGGGACCTTAATCGTTCCTCAGAAAGCAGCCCTCCCGTGATTCAACCTCTTGGCGTTCCATTTTTGAATTTCTTTAGGTTTCTGCATATCTCTTAGTTTGATGTCTAAAGGGATTTGTGCTGTTTCTGGGATGCCTTTCTCCAGACTTGTTCTTTTCCCTCTTTTCTGCATGATCTGGAGTATCTGGGGGTAGGACCCCAAATGTCCTTATGCATATGATCAGGCACAACGCTACCCTAAGTCTCTGTCACCTACAGAGGCTCCGGGACAACTTGGAGAAGCTGAGTGCTGGTTGCTCTCCTAGACACCTGCCCTCATGGTTAGGGATGGACCTTCCAACATCCTGAACTCTCTCCTCTCCAATTCTGATTTTCCCTCTAGTGATCCAGCACAGACCATCCAACATCCCATCTCTCCCCCTCCATCCTCGACTCGCCTCTAGTGACCCGTTGTGGACCATTCAACACCCCTAGCTCTCCCCTCTCCAGCCCCAGCTGTCTTCCAGTGACCCATTGTGGACCATCCAACACCCCTAGCTCTCCCCTCTTCATCCATGACTCTCCCTCCTGGGACTCAGCTTGGATCACTCATCTATTGGTCTTTCCAACCCACTCTGGGACTTTGCTGTTGTTTCCAGCTGCACAACTTCCTGTGGGTACAGAGTCTATGTCTTCCCCCTTAGCTGGGGGAGGAATGTTACCTTGCCTTGTTTACTTATTGTGAACCTGCCCTCCTCCCAATCCGATGTGTGCCCCTTGAGATGGTGGGATGGGATTTGGAGAACAACCACACCCTTCCTGATTCTGAAAACTCCAGTCCTGTCCCCTCTCAGGCTGCATCTCTCGAGACTGCAGGGTCCTCACCCTTTTCATCTTTCCTCAAATGGAGCTGCTCTGTTCCCCCGTTCATCCCAGCTGCCCTATCCTAGGTCGCCTCCATCTCTACGTGTCCTCACTGTGATGCAGCAGCCAAGTCTGCACACAGTGTCCCAGGCCTGGCCTCCTCTCTCCATGTCCGGGGTGGGGCTGGCTGGCCCAGTGGTTTCCCTCTGTGCATTCTTTTGCACCACAGCCTTCCCCCCACCAACCCAGGGTACCAACCCAGGGTACCCCGCCTCTCCAGCCTCCTAAATTGGCTCCGGATGATTTTTCCTGAGGTGCCGGAACTTTCATTTTCCAAATTAGATCCTATTCAGGAGCTCTTTCTTGACACGATTCTATCCGACCCCCGCCCCGGGCCCTTTATGAGGTGTCACTGCCCTTGAAGGTGTTTGAAACCCCGTCCAACCGGAGGGAGGTTCACCCCTTCTCTAGATCCCATTTGAAGATATGACATAAACACAGGATGAAAATCAGACCCGCCTTTTAATCGGATTCTACTACTACCTCTTGCCTTGAGTGAATGAGCAAGCTATTGTTTCCAAGGCCCAGTGGACTCTTTCCCAGCCAAACCCAGGGCTTTATCCTTGTGGAGAAGCGTTCAGTTCTTCCCCTCCTCAGGAGCTGGGAGAAGGGCGCAGGGAAGGGGGAGGGATGGGGCTATCTCCTCCCTCCTCCCTGTGCCCGAGCCCCATCCCTCCCCTCTCCCAGACCCCACCGGACTTAGGGCTGTAGCTTTGTGGACCTGAGGGTGAGACCCTGATCTGACACCCAGGGTGGAGGGAGTATGGGGGAGATGGGGGGAGGGAGCCCCGTTCTAACCTCTCTTGGGTTCAAAGGGGAGAATCGAGCTCCTCCTGGGGTGTCTGCACTGGGCCTGCCCTGGTGCCTCATTTTTCATTCCCAAGAGATACTCAGGACAGCCAGGCCGCACTTCTCCCAGATGAGAGAATCCGGCCGGCACGGGCTCTCTATCCGTCAGGACCGAGGCTGGGGCAGGTTCATTCATTCATTCAAGTCAGTTGTATCTATCGAGCGATTACTGTGTACTAAGTGCTTGGGAGAGTATAATATAACAACCAACAGACACATTCCCTGCCCACAATGAGCTCACAGTCTAGAGTTGTGGCTTGGGGGCTATCAGAGCTTCAACCCTGCCAAGCTCTCCCACCACTGCCATATTCCCACTCTTGGGCAAGGTGCCCTGCTGGGCATAAGAGAAGCAGCGAGGCCTAGGGGATAGAACACAGGCCTGAGAGTCTGAAGGACCTGGGTTCTAATCCCAGCTCTTCCACATAATAATAATAATGGTAATGGTATTTGTTAAGCGCTTACTATGTGCCAAACACTGTTCTAAGCGCTGGGGTGGATACAAGGTAATCAGGTTGTCCCACGTGGGGCTCACAATCTTAATTTTATAGATTGTGATGAGGTACCCGAGGCACAGTGCAGTGAAGTGACTTGCCCAAAGTCAAACAGCTGACAATCGGTGGAGCCGGGATTAGAACCCATGACCTCTGATTCCCAAACCCGGGCTCTTCCCACTGAGCCACGCTGCTTCTCTGCTTCTTCACTTGTCTGTTGTGTGACCATGGGCAAATCACTTAACTTCTCTGTGCCTCAGTTCCCTCATTTGTAAATTGGAGATTAAGACTGTGAGCCCATGTGGGACAGGGACTGTGTCCAACCCGACTTGCTCGTACCTAACCCAGTGCTTAGTACAGGGCCTGAGATAGTAAGCGCTTAACAAATACCACAGTTATTATTATTATCTGGACCGATTTCACCACCTCCCACCTGTCCTTCCTCTCCCCTACTGCCTGGGACCTCACCGGGATTTTTGGTACAGTGGACAAGGCAGATGTAGAGGGACGTGAGGTGGGAGACCTTTCGAAGATCGGTTGCACACTGGCTGTCTCCCGATCTCCCCCTCCCCACTTCCCAACCCGTGGATTCCTCTGGAGAGTCCCCGGGCTTCTGTGGGTAATTGCCAGTTCTCCGGGGAGTTAATGAACTGGTTAGGCAAATTAGCTTCTCCGGCGGCGGAGATAAGGCCCAGTCGGCTTCCTTTGTTAATTCCCACCGGAATGCGATTACGGGGCCTCGGCGTTCCACACCGGGAGTGTACGGAGGCCCCAGTGAGCGCCGCCTTCCCCGTGCCAGTTGCCCGGTGGATATTTTTTTGTTAAATAAACTCCGCCTGCCTTTGGAGGCAGCTCCTTGCGCAAGGCCGATTGATGTGGTTAGACTTCTTCTCCCGGATTAGGCCTGGAAGAGGGTGTGGGGGCGACGGGCCCCATGGGAATAGTTTGCCTCCCGGTTCAGGGTCACGGTGAACAGGTGTCTCTCTGTGAGCCCGCCTGCTGCAATCTGGGTGGGGGCCGGGAGGTCGAGTTTGGGCGAATAGTGAGGTTGGGCAGTGGTGGTGCCCGCCAGAGGAAGGAACCGCTGTGGGGCTGGGAGTTGAGGGAGCTGGGTTCCCACCCCGTCTTGGCCACCACCTGGCTAAGTGACATTGGGCAAATGGCTTTCCCTCTCTGTGACTCTGTTTTCCCCATCTGCGGGATGGGGGAGGACCTGAAGGTGAGAGAGGGAATCCATCGATGGTATTTATTGGGTGCATACTGTGCAGCGCACTCTGCTATGCACTTGGGGAAGATCTCGGAAGGGACTTGGGAAGGAAAGAGGTCACCGGAAGACCTCCTCATCATACGCTGGGGGTCTGGGAGCTGCAGGCGAGGGGATGGATAGACTGTAAGCTCACTGTGGGCAGGTAACGTGCCTACTAATGCTGTTGTATTGTACTATCCTAAGTGCTTAGTACAGTGCTCTGCACGCAAACACTCTGGGCATGTCAGTCCCCTCCTCAAAAACCTCCAGTGGTTGCCTATCCACCTTGGCATGAAACAAAAACTCCTCACTCTTGATTTCAAAGCTCTCCATCACCTGGCTCCTTCCTTCCCTACTCCCTTCTCTCCTTCTATAGCCCATCCCGTACACTCCGCTCCTCTGCCGCAGCTAACCTCCTCACGGTCCCTCGTTTTCTCCTGTCCCGCCGTCGACCCCTGGCCTACATCCTACTACTGACCTGGAATGCCCTCCCTCCTCATATTCGCCAAACTAACTCTCTTCCCCCCTTCAAAGTCCTACTGAAAACTCCCCTCCTCTAGTAGGCCTTCCCAGACTGAGCCCTCCCTTTCCCTCTGCCCCTCCTCCCCTCCCCATTCCCCCTACTCCCTCCCTCTGCTCTACCCACTTCTCCTCCCCACAGCACTTGTGAATATTTGTATATATTATTTCTCTATTTTATTAACGATGTGTATATATCTATGATTCTACTTATCTTGATGGTATTGATGTCTGACTAATTGTTTTGTTTTGTTGTCTGTCTTCCCCGTTTAGACTGTGAGCCCGTTGTTGGGCAGGGATTGTCTCGATCTGTTGTCGAATTGTACATTCCGAGCACTTAGTACAGTGCTCTGCCCACAGTAAGCGCTCAATAAATACGATTGAATGAATGAATGAACGAAGTGCTGAATAAATACCACTGATTGACTGACTGACTCTTTAGCCAGAGAGACTGGAATCCCTGGGGTACTTCATGGTGGGCTCAGAGGTGCTTAGCCCCGGCCCCTTTAAGGAAGCCATTCACTCCTTAGCTTCCCAAGGGAGGCTGAGGGCAGCTTGTGTGCTGCCTCGGTTGTTTTCAAGAGGTGGCATTCTGTTCAAGTTTCCTCTGTCCCGGGAATGAGTGTTTAAATTCTCCGGAGTGGGATGTCGTCCTCTCCCACGGAGTGGGATGCCGTCATCTCCCGCCCCGTGACGTGGGCTGCTAGAGCCACACTCCTGGAAAAGTGGGGAAAGATGGACACAGCCTGGTCCGAGTGATTTCGCGTGGTTCCTTTCTCTCCTTTTGCCTGTTGAATTGAAATTCCATGGAAAGGAAGTCTAGGGCTTCAGCCTCTCTGAACCATGGATTTTTGGTGGGGTGAGAAAGAAGGCAGAGATTAGGGTGTGTGTTCTCCTCCCCTGGTGGGAGTGGTGGGGGTGGTAATGGCCTTCTGAGTAAGCTCCTTCTCGGCGAGGAATGTGACTACTAACTCTTCGGTACTGTGCTCTCCTTAGTGCTTAGTACAAGTGCTCTGCACCCTGTAAGTGCTCAATAAATACTATTATTTGACTGGTGGAATAGCAGGCCAGCCTAGAGGCAGGGGGAAGATGAGGCCCTCCAGGCCTAGCATTTGCAGTAATCTTCCCTCTGGCAAGAGTTCTGTTGGGCCCCCATTCTTTACAATGATTCCTTCCCCATCTTCCCCCCAGCCATATATGCCCCCCACCTCCCAGGTCTGGGACAACCCAGGTTTGTTCTGCCTGAGGCTGACACACTCCCAAGTTTCCTGGCTCTGCCCCTTGTTTGCTGTGTGACCTTGGGCGAGTCACTTAACTACTCGGCCTCAGTTTCCTCAACTATAAAATGGGGATTCAATCCCTGTTCTCCCTCTTACTTAAACCGTGAGCCCCATGTGGGACGGGGACTCTGTTTGACCCGATTAACTTTGTATCTAACACAGTCCTTAGAAGTGTTTGACACATAGCAAGCATGGAAACTGCACCCAAAGAGAATAGACCACCCTGGGCGCCTGTTCGATGCCAGCTCTGCCCCAGGCACCAGGTGGGCATGGCTGCCACTTCGGGAGAAAGAATAGAAGCAGTATTGCTTAGTGGTTGGAAGTCGGGCCTGGGAATCAGAAGGACCTGGGTTCTAAACCTGGCTTTGCCATTATCCGCTGTGTGACCCTGGGCAAGTCTCTCAACTTCTCTGTGCCTCAATTACCCCATCTGTAAAATGGGGATTAAGACTTTGAGCCCCACGTTGGACATGGACTGTGTCCAACCTGATAAGCTTGTATCTACCTCAGCACTTAGTACAGTGCCTAGCTCATAGTAAGCGCTTAACAAGTGCCATAATAAAAATAGGTCTGGTCTCTAGGTGCGGCTGTTCATTCTCAGTCTCCTTCATAGCCTACTCCTCTGCCTCTCACTCATGAACTCTGGGGCTCCCTCAAGGTTCAGTTCTTGTTCTCCTATTATTCTCCATCTACACCCATTCCCTTGGAGAGCTCACTTACTCCAGTGGCTTCAACTACCACCTCTATGCAGATGATACCCAAATCTACATCTCCAGCCCTGATCTCTCTCCACCTCTGCAGTCTCACATTTCATTTTGCCTTCAAGACATCTCTATTTGGATGTCCTCCCATCACCTCAAATTTACCATGTCCAAAACTGAATTCCTTACCTTCCCACCCACACCCTCTCCTCTCCCTGACTTTCCCATCACCGTAGTTGGCACCACCATCCTTCCTGACTCACAAGACCGTAACCTTGGCATTATCCTTGACTCCTCTCTCTCATTCAACCCACATATTCAATCCATCACTAAATTCTGTCGGTCCCACCTTCACAGCATGGCTAAAATCTGCCTTTTCCTCTCCATCCAAACTGTTGTACGTTAAGAGGGGCACTCATCCTATCTCGCCTGGATTACTGCATCAGCCTTCTTGCTGACCTCCCAGTCTCCTGTCTCTCCCTATTCTAGTCCATACTTCACTCTGCAGCTCAGAACATTTTTCTACCAAAACCTTCAGGACATGTCACCCTGCCTTCAAAGAAACTCCAGTGGTTGCCCATACACCTTTGCATCAAACAAAATCTCCTCACCCTTGGCTTTAAAGCTGTCCCCTCCTACCTCACCTCGCCACTCTCTTACAACCTAGCCTGCACATTTCATTCCTCTAGTGCTAACCTTCTCACTGCCTGCTGTTGCCTGTCTCACTGCAGACCCCTGACCTACGTCCAGCCTCTGGCCTGGAACTCCCTCCCTCCTCAAATTCGACAGACAATTACTCTCCCCCGCTTCAAAGCCATATGGAGGGCACATCTCCTCCAAGAGGCTTTCCCAGACTAGGCTCCTCCTTTCTTCTTCTCCCACTCCCTTGTCCATCGCCCAGACTTTCTCCCTTTATTCATCACCCCCTCCCAGTCCCACATCACTTATGTACATATCTGTAATTAATTTATTTGTATTGATGTCTGTCTCCCCCTGTCTAGACTGTAAGCTCATTGTGGGCGGGAAATGTGTGTGTTTATTGTCGTGTTGTACTTTCCCAAGCAAAGTGCTCTTCACATAGTAAGCCCTCAATAAATACGATTGAATGAATGACTGGAAAGGTGGCACAGCCTGAAAACCCTACAGATAGTTTTAGTCATTTTCAGGCTAACAAAAACTTTCACTAGCCCATAAAACCTTCTGCAGTCCTGGAACTGATGCTTTCATCAGTGGGGAGCTTTAGGCTTCTGCAGGTCAAATCCCACTGAGGGGCAAATTGACGATTCCCCAGTGAATTATTTTCAACCTGGAGCCTGTTTTACTCTAGAACAGGCCCAATTTCTTTCTGACCCTAGATCCAGATCCCAGAGCTGGGAGCATGGTGAAGGAATTGGGATGACCCGTCTAAGCACCAGTGAAGCCAGATTGAGGCTTTGCCTCATTGCCAGACTAACCAGTGTGTTGTTCCTAAGAATTGGTGGTAATCTGAGCCAAGGGGAATTTTCCCTGAGGAAAACTGGCAACCTCTTGACTCTGTCTGGATTCTCTGAAATCAAGCAGGTCTCATTCCTGGTAGGAATTCATTTTCAAGTTTGCTTACATAATGCAAGTCTCCTCTTTCTTTGCCCCCTTTTCCTCCTCCTTTCTTCTTCTTCCTCATCCTCCACTCCTCTGCTCTTCCTCCTCCTGTTTCTCCTCCTCCTCCTCTTCTCTCCCTCCTCCCTTTTCTCCTTTTCTTTTTCCTCCACTTCTTCACTCTTCCTCTTCCCTTTCCTTCTCCTCCTCCTTCTCCTCTTTTTCCTCCTCCTCCTCCTCCCATTTCTCCACACTTTTGCCTAAAGGCACATCATGCCAGGCAGATATATTTTGTGTTTGGGCTTGTTTTATGTCCTCTGTGGAAGGGAAGCCCTTTATTGCAGTCGAGCTGCATCCTTAATGGCTGCAGGTTAACACCCCTAGGTGAGTTGGAGAGCCGGTGATATTTCCCACTTTCCCTGAAGGTGATCATACGGGGAGGTGTCTTCCTCCTAGACCCCAGAGACTTGTATGCTCCCAAAACACACCAATAAACAAAGGTGTCTCAGCTGTGGTTATCTGCAGGAAAAATCAGACTTGTTAGAGCACGCGCAGGGAAAAAAAAAGTCCATGTTAAATGAGGTGATCCGGCAAGTTGGCGGCCAACTTCAAAGTTAGAGAGGAAAGTTTCAGGGAATCTGATTCATGCTCCAGAGAAGCGGAGGTTCAGGACTCCCCAGGGTTCCCTCGGGGATTTGTGCTGGAGAAGACTCACAGAACTGCCCAGGTGTTATGTAGATGATGTCAAAACCCACTCCTTTGTGTCTTATTTCAATTTGATAGTATTTATTGAGCACCTACTGGGCGCAGAGCTATGCGTTAAGTACTTGGGAGAATATAGTAGAAGTTGAAGGCATGGTTCCTGCGTGGCCTACTGGAAAGAACATAGGGCCCAGGAGTCGGAAGACCTGGGTTCTAATCCCGACTCTATCACTTGTCTGCTGTGTGACCTTGGACAAGCTACTTAACTTCCCTATGCCTCAGTTTCTTCATCTATAAAATGGGGATTTAATACCTATTCTCTCCCCTACTTAGAGTGTGAGCCCCATGTGGGACCTGATGATCTGTATCTATCCCAGTGCTTGGTAAAGTGCTTGGCACATAGTAATTACTTCACAAATACCATTATTATTATTATTTCTGCTTTCGACTACCTTCCAATATAAATGGATGAGAAAGGGAGACACGGCTTTTTTAGGAATAGGGAATGGGAACAAAGTTACACTTGTGAATAGCAGCAGTATGAGAGGATAAATCGATGAATCCATGAATGAAAATGGACATAGATCCCTGTATACATGAGAACTAAGACTGGCTGATGGGATACACTGAACTGGTAAGGTGGGGATTAATCAGGGAAGGTCTCCTGGAGAAGGTGGGATTTCAGAAGGAACTGGAGGAAAGGGAGAAATGTGGAATAGCGGTTTTGACAGGTCAGGAAGTTGCGGGCAGGGGAAAGAAATGAAGGCTAGTGGGAAACAAGGGAAGGTTAGAGTGAAACAGAGGGAAAAAGCAAATTTGAGAGAAGTGAAGGGAGAAAAGTGGGGAGATCTGGGTGAAGACACCAGATAAGTAAGAAGGAGGGAGGTTGTGGAGAGCCTTGAAGGCACACTCTTACGATGCCGTGGGGGGCAAAGCCAGATCTGGCTCAATCCAATAGCCTCTTTGAGGGCAGGGAACGTGTCTACCAACTCTGATGTCTTGTACGCTCCCAGGCGCTTAGTAAAGTGCTCTACACCCAGTAAATGTTTAATGAATAGGATTGATTGATGGGAAGAAAGCTTTTCAATGGTGGCCCATGCCAATGCTGGCATGAGGGAGTGGCTGGGAATTTTGGGAGCTTATTCTCAGGGTCCAGTGGTGTTGGGAAGCTCTCTGTTTCACTCAATGACAGGAAGGCCAATGGGGCCAAGCTTTTGCTATAAAAGCCTGGACTTTAAAGGAGTTTGGCCCTTTCCCTAGTTAACCAAGATGAAATTCAGAGGAAGCAGGTTTAAGAAAAGAGGTTCATCCCAGGAGGCAGCAGCAGAACCTTTTAGTCCCTGTTTGCCAGGTTGTGGTGTGAAATATCAACCAGTCAATCCTTTTTATTGAGTGCTTACTGTGTGCAGAGGACTGTACTAAACAATTCTACATAATTGGTAGAAACATTCTCTGCCCACCATGACCTCACAGTCTAGCTGGGGAGACAGACATTCAGGGGGTGGGCACGATTTGGGTGGGATAATAATAATAATAATAATGTTGGTATTTGTTAAGCGCTTACTAGGTGCCGAGCACTGTTCTAAGCGCTGGGGGAGACACAGGGGAATCAGCTTGTCCCACGTGGGGCTCACAGTCTCAATCTCCATTTTACAGATGAGGTAACTTGATAAGGAGTTCTGTTTTGGACATGTTCAGTTTGAGATGATGGCAAGACATACAAGAAGAGATGTCTTAAAGTCAGGAGGAAATGCAAGACTGCCGAGAGGGAGAAAGATCAGGGCTGGAGATGTAGGTTTGGAAATCATCCTCGTACGGGTGGTTGTTGAAGCCATGGGTGTGAATAAGTTCTCCAAGAGAGTGGGTATAAATAGAGAATAGAAGGGGACCCAGAACTGAGCCTTGAGGAACTCCCACAGTTAGAGAATGGGAGGCAGAGGAGCCCATGATAAAGACTGAGAATGAGTGGCCAGAGACATAGGAGGAGAACCGGGAGAGGACAGTGTCAGTGAAACCGAGGTTGTTTGGATAATGTTTCCAGGAGAAGGGGATGATCAACAATAGAAAATGCAGCTGAAAGGTGCAGGTGGGTTTCAGGAGGACCTGGAAGATGGGGATGCTTAGTTTGATTATTTTTGTGGAGGAGGAGGACAGTGTCCCTTGAAATAGCATTGCTAATAAGCATCCAGGGCCCTTGAAGCTCAGCCTGTGAAAGTGTCACTGCCTTTTTCTATCTGCTGTGGCCAGGCTGGATGGCCAGGTATCCCGGATCAGGGATCAGCATCGGATCGGTTCACGGGTTGACTGAGCATGTGCTGCTTATAAGAAAAATGATGCTTCTGTGAGGGAAAAGGCAGCCAGAGGCTGGAGGTCCTGTGTTCCCATTTCAGGCATAGGCTGGGGGGTCGGGTTGGGAAGTGGTGCCAGGATGGTGCTGAGTCCCACAGGGTTCACACCCCTGCAGTGGTTCCAGAATCTGACTCTGTTGCCAGCTGGCTGGCTCATCCCTGTGGGACTCTGGGGCCAGGGGAAGAGGAATAATGGGCAACGAATGTGTTTACCAAGTCTGTTATACTGCACTCTCCCAAATGCTTAGCATACTGTTCTGCACAAAGTAAGCACATAATGCGATTTATTAAATCAAGCGAAATGATGGTGACCATTCTCTGGTCTCCTCCCACCCCACTCGTTCCCTTTCCTCCACTCCACTTTCTCCTCCTCTTTTCCTCTCTTTCCCCAAGCTTTCCTCCTGCTCCCAACCCTTCAAGCCCCCTCCGCTTCTCAAGTTTCGACCTCTGGCGCCCCAACCCTGGAATCTTATTCCCAGAAAGCCTGGCTTCCCAGCCCAGCCTATTCTGTGAGCCCTACAGGGGAGAGGGGCTGGGTCCGACTGGATGATCTTGCATCTATCCCAGGGCCTAGTACAGTGCTTGGCACATAGTAAGCTCTTAATGAATACTACAATTATTATGATTATTATAATAAGTATGGATTGAGATGATTATTACCATGTGGTCCAGCCCTGGATGTCAGATCTTAGCGCAATGAAGCTTGCCCCGAATTGCCTGCTTTCCCAGGGGTTCGTAGGTATGTCATTGCCTTAGTGAGTAGCTGAGTCCTCTCGGTCCTTCTGGACTCACTGTTGAGGGAAGAGTCCGAGGATGCTATTCCAGGGGTGCTGAGGGCTGCTGTGTAGGGAACAGCTCGGGTCCCAGGAGCTAGCCCAGCCCCCTGGACTTAAGAGTCCATTTGCTTTACCCAGAGTCAGGGACTGCCCCGGTGGACAGGAGGGCTTTGTCTTGTTCCAGAGTTTCCTCAATGAGCTTGTTGTGGGGATGCACCCTACAGTGGGGGCTGTGTCTGGCACAGGCGGGCGTGGGCATCAGGAGTGGCGTGATAGGCTGGGGGGGGTGAGGCCGGGGGCAGCTCCCGCAGGCTCCCGAAGCCGGCCGTGGCCTCGAGGATGGCCGAAGGGCCGGTGTCCTGCACAGAGGGATCCGTTGTGGCCACTGGCTGAAGTGGGGAGGGGGCAGGGTGGGGAGAAGAGAGGTGGAGGAGAAGGGTTAGGGGGCAAAGGGAGATTGGGGAAAGAAGAAGAGGGGGAGAGGGGAGAATAAGATGGGGGTGGGGAGAGGGGAGGTGGGGTGAAGGGAGATGGAGAAGGAAAAGGGGAGATGGGGAGAGGGGAAATATGGGAGCAAGGGGAGAAGGGAGTTGGGAGCAAGAAGGGAAAGCAGATATGAGAGTGACAAGAGAGGAGATGTGGGTGTGAGGGGAGATGGAAGAAGGGGGAGTGGGGGCAAAGGAGGGGAGATGGGGTCTCCAAAGAGAGGGGAGGAGAAGTGAGGAAGAGGGGCAGGGAACCCATGCAGTGTGGCTCAGTGGAAGGAGCATGGGCTTGGGAGCCAGAGGTCATGGGTTTGAATCCCGGATCTGCCACTTGTCAGCTGTGTGACTGTGGGCAAGTCACTTCACTTCTCATCTGGAAAATGGGGATGAAGACTGTGAGCCTCACATGGGACAACCTGATTACCCTGTATCTACCCCAGCGCTTAGAACAGTGCTCGGCACATAGTAAGCGCTTAACAACTACCAGCATTATTATTATTATTATTTCATGGTTTGTACTGTTGGCAACGTCAGCTGTTGCTCCTGTTGGGAAGTTGAAGCTTTTGAGGAGGGGTTTGGTTCCTGATCCCATGTGGGATTTGAACCCCAACCTCCATTGTTTTACAAAGGGGCCTGGGCTGGGCTGGGTCACTCCAGTGGGGCTAGTGGTGAGCGGCGCATCCCACGGGGTGGGGATCCCCACTGCCTCGGCTTTGCCCAGGAATTGTGGCAGCCGTGCCAGGAGTTAGCGGGGACAGTGCCGAGACGAGGTGGGGTGCGCCTTGGGAGTCAGAAGGTCACGGGTTCTAATCCCTGTTCTGTCACTTGTCTGCTGCGTGACCTTGGGCAAGTCACTTAACTTCTCTGTGCCTCAGTGACCTCATCTGTAAAATGGGGATCGAGACTGTGAGCTCCACTGGGACAAGGACTGAGTCCAACCCGATTTGCTTGTATCCACCCCGGCTCTTAGCACAGTGCCTCGACCTGTGGGAAGGGGCAAGCGGGGGTTACCACCGGCTTGGCCGGGCTCCTCTGATCTCATGTTTCCAATGGATTGATCGCAGGGAGGGGATGGTCAGAGAGGGTGGGGCCGGGCAGGGCCAGGGAAGGCAGGGCTGTGATGGGTCAGGCAGGGCCAGATAGGACAGGGCAGTCTGTCAGTCAGTCGTATTTACTGAGTGCTTACTGTGTGCAGAGCACTGTACTAAGTGCTTGGGAAGGTACGTTTTTGCAATAAACAGACTGCGAGCCCATTGTTGGGCAGGGATTGTCTCTATTTTTTGCCGAACTGCACTCTCTAAGCTCTAAATACAGTGCTCGGCACACATTAAATGCTCAATAAATACGATTGAACGAACAGACACATTCCCTGCCCATAATGAGCTTACAGTGTAGAGCGGGAGGCAGACATTAATATAAATAAATAAATTACAGATATGTACATAAGTGCTGTGGGGCTGGGAGGGGGGTGATGAATAAAGGGAGCAAGTCAGGGCAGCTCAGAAGGGAGTAGGAGAACAGGAGAGGAGGGCTTAGTCAGGGAAGACCTCATGGAGGAGATGTGCCTTTAATAAGGCTTTGAAGGGGGCCGGGAGAGTAATCTTCTAATATGAGGAAGGAGGGCGTTCCAGGCCAGAGGTAGGCTATGCATGAGAGGTCGGCGGTGAGATAGATGAGATTGAGGTATAGTGAGAAGGTTAGCATTAGAGAAATGAAGTATGCGGGAAGGGCAGAGCTGGGCCAGGCAGGGAGGGGTTGTGAGGGGGCCAGGCAAGGCCAGGGAGGGCAGGGCCAAGCTGGGCCACAGTGGGCCAAGCTGGGAAGAGCCCAGAAGGGCAGGGCAGGGCCGGGGAGGGCCCCACTCTCCTCACCCCATAGCTGCCAGGTTTCTGCAGGTCCTGCCCCAACTCTTGGCAAGTATGCCTGAGTCGGGTGCGATGACAGCCCAGAGTCCCTGTGCAGCGATGACACTCAAATCCCACCCCAGCCCCCTGTCCCATTCCCCTACTTCCCCTTCTCACCGTCTGCCCTGGTCCCCTGCTCCCTGCCCCTACTACCCGCTTCCGCCCTCTGCCCCAGCCCTTACCCCCAGCCTCCTGCTCTCTGCCCCCAACCTGGCCCTTCCCACCTGCTCCCTGTCCCAGATCCTGTCCACCCCCCCAGCCCCAATTCGACCCCTGTCCTGTTCCCTGTCCCTGTAAACTTCTGTTTTGAATCACGGCCTTCCACAATAAACAGGCACAATTTTGAATGCGTGGCTGCATAATGAGCGTCTCCATGATTAGAGCCTTCAGAGTTTACCTCAGACATTTCAGATTACCCCTCCGGGGGTCCTGGTCGGGGACAACTAGGACCCTGATAATCCCGGAGGTCACCTTTCTGCCTACTCTGGATGGCCAGGATGGCGGGCTGGCTAGTAAAGCCTTCCCTCTTTTATGACGCAAAACCTCTTCACGCTGTGCACATGCAAACTGGCTATTGAACATCCCTAGGTTTGTTCAAATGGCAGGTCCCGTTCAAGGATCAGAATGTCGGTGTAGGGAAGCTCCAGGCAAGAGGGGAAGTGGCGTTTAGCTAAATCCTGATGTTGGTTTGGGATTGGCTGCAGGTGTTATCACAACCTGGCACATAGCTGCTTCTCCAGGACAGTCAGACATGAACTAATAACAAAGTGCTCAGAGTGCTGGCATTTGGGTGATTTATTGATCCCCTGAGATAACCATCAGAAGCTCCAACACTCTCTGCAAGGGGAAGGAATTCCACTTTAGTTCCAAGTCCATTCTCGAACCTCCCAAATCTACACACACAGACACACACAGACACACATACACACACACACACACACCGGACATCAGCCTGGGCCCCAAGGTTGAGGACAGACCAAAGAATAACACTGTCTACACTTATGTACGTTGCCTTGAGCCTGGAAGGGAATGATTTAACTACGGTACACTATAAAGAAGGATCTCCCTCGTCGTGCGTGTGTGTGTGTAGCGAGAGGGGGCAGGAGGGTCTTCCCGTGGCTGGCCGAGAGGGAAGCGATGTCATTGCTTTCAGTTGACATTTCTCTATGGCCTGTGAGGGGTCAGGTGCTGGGAAACAGATGTAATAATAATGAATAATTGTGGTATTGGTTAAGCACTTTATGCCAACCTCTGTACCAAGCACTGGGATTGATACAGGATAATCAGGTTGGATACAATCCCTGTCCCTCGTGGGGCTCAGACCCTGTGTCAACGCCTCGTGGGAAGGGAATGTGTCCCTTCTTTGTTTTGAGCACTTCAAGGGCTTAGTGCAGTGAATTGTACCCAGTAGGAGACCCAGGTGGAGTGAGGCTGGGAGTCTGGTCCTGCCGGATGAGGGGGCAACATTGATCTCACCCTCACGGCTGGAGGGCTCCCATTCCCCCGACCCTAAGCTGGAAATTCTAAGAGGACATTGACCCCATCCCCCCCGCCACAACTGAAAATCCCAATGGACACTGGCCCCGTCTCCCCCACAGCTGGAAACCAGGGTGACACTGGCTCCTATTTATTCCCCACCCCTCCCACCCCCACAATATAGCTGGAAATTCAAGGGGACACCGGCCCTGTTGACCCCACAGCTGGACTCTCGGGGGCACTGACCCCATCTCCCCCACGGAGCTGGCCCCTGTCACCACACCATCCTCAGAATATGCCCACACCCAGCGCTGTCTGCTTCATGCCAAGAGGAAGCCCCCGGAGGTGAGAAAGAGAAGATAGCTGAATGCAAGCAATAAACCTGAATACGTGAAACCATTATTTTTCAACAAAAGCTTTCCCGCGACGTAAACTCGGCACTAAACCAGAACCCCTGGCGCTGTGGGGGCCCAGAGAGCGCGTCCAGTGCCCTAAATTGAATCAAATTAAGAAAAACCTTTTCCAAGTGCAAGTAAAATATCTGTTCAATTAGCTCGTAAACAAGGAAATTAAAAGTCATATTTCGCCACTGTGGTAATTACTAGGTTTCAGCCTGTGGATTCTGATTTTAACATGACTCTTCCGGGGGCTTCCATCCTGGACGGGCTGTGACTCTGCACGGCGCCCGCGGCCACCTGCGCCGCCCTCTACGTGGCTGGGTAGGACGGCCCCTGACCTCCTGAACCGTAGAGGCTGAGCTCCCGGCCTGCACTCCTCAAGCCAGCAACTTCTCCGCTCCTTGAGAAAGGCCGGAAGTTTCGAGCCAGCCGGTGGTTGTCGGACCGGTGTCGGCGGGGATGGGGGTGGGCTGGGAGAGGAAATGGGAATTGATGGGAGCTGAGAGGGTTGGCGGGTGGAGGCTGGGAAGAAGCTAGTCCGGGTTTCTTGGCCTTCCTGCTCGATCATTTGGAGCAGACCCGCACTGTGACTCATCTTTACAACAGGCAGACAGGGCTTTTGCTTTGCAGGGCCTGGTTTGAATTCCTAAAAAAAAAAAAGAAAAAAGAATAGGAAATGGAATGAAATAGAGTTCATTTCAGGGCTCAGAATCGCTGAGCACCCGACAGCTGGCTTTAGGGAATGTGTCCCCCGCCGCCCCCCAAGGGGTGAGGCCGAGGGTGTCTCAGGCTTCTCCCGGGGCCCGGCCCCCAGTCAGCACTGCTCAAAGATGAATTTGGGGTGGGGATACCCACGGGAGACCGTCGAGTAAGTTTCCTTCGAACCACGGCTCAAGTATGGGCCGTGCCGTCCTCACACTTTTCCGAGCTTCCGTTTTTGGCACAGTTTGAAGAAGGAAGAGAAATATGTCAGCCGTGAAGCATTTTGCCCTGAAAGAATTCCCCTCTCTCACTTGGTCTCTGTACATCATTCCTAAATTGGATTTATTAATAATAGCACCGTGTGTCTGCCGAGAGCTGTTATTGACCAAACTGATTGATCGATCGACCTTAAGTCCTTTCCCATCAATTATCTTGTTTTACCTTTCCATCATCCCTGAGGCGGGAAGAAGTGGGTCTCGTTTTCCCCATTTCACAGCAGAGAAAACTGAGGTCCGGAGGGGTCAAGTGACTGTCCTGAGGTCACACTGCAGACTCGTGGCAAGGTAGGGATGAAAGGCTAGGTCTGCCCTGGCCCAGCCCCATGCTTTCTCCACTAGGCTCTTCTGCCTCTATAAAGCATGCTAAGAACACTGGCATTAACTCATTCTCTGAGAGGCTTGTAGCTTGGAAGTCGGAGCACGGGGGTGTACCCGGCAAAGGAACTCAGTTTGGGGTTGGGGAAGAAACCCCTCTGGCTACCGCTGAACTGGGTTCTGACGCATCTTGCGAGAAAACTAAAGGATTTTATTTGGCTGTTCAGCGAGGAGGGTGACGTAGGGGGTGGTTATAATGCCGCTGGCGGAGAGACACCTAATTCACGGTCTTATTTGTGAGGTCATCTCCATGGTACATATGGCCAAGTTATGACAATAAAATTTCTCCCATCTGGCTTTCGCTCCAGGAACCCTGCCCGGCCGCTGTTTCTGTTGGATCCCAAACTCTGCCCTGTTTCCCTTCCTCTCCGTGCATCTGGTTGCTAACCGGCATTGCCCTTCAAAAGGGCTACCGGCATGGAAACCGATGGCTGATATCCCTCACTGTCGTGTAAAGTAAAAGTGAATTTGTAAGCAGCTCAGCCCGACCCAGCCTGGCGAGACAGGCTCTGACATCTTTAACATTGATTCCTCCAAAGGGCGAGAGTTTCTTTCGGAACGAGTTGGCAGAGGAGGCGCTAGGCTTGGGCGGGTTGTCGCGGTCCCCGGCTAAGGGACGAGGTCGTTGAGGTGCCCGCCGAGCGTGTTTGGGGTTCCGACTAGGGTGAGGGGTGGAGGGTGGGCCGTGTGGAGCGTGGGAGTTGAAGGGGCAGGGGGTGGCTGGGCTGAGAGAGGGCCTGCAGGTCATTAGTGAGGAAGAAAGGAGCTCGGGTTGGCAATTTGGCTTTCATCATTTGTTCACACCCAGAGTATCGATTCTCCTCGGAAGGATAGGGTTACATGGGTGGGGGAGGGCGGCTTCCCGAGTAAGATTCCAGATGGCTATTCCTCTGTCCTGCCTGCTGGGCTCTCCTGGGCTTTCAGCGCTAATAGCTGCAGGTAAGATTTAAGGATTATATCTTTGTTGTTCTCCCATCCACGCTGTTTCCCAAACAGTGCTCAGTCCTCCTGCCGGGTGCTGCCCGCTTGGCGGGAGGTTGCGTTGGGGGAGCAGAGAGCTTGATGAGCTGGTAGGGTGACCTCCACGTACTCTGAGAGAGATCGGGGGGCAGGTGAAGGAAATCAGAGGGACACCTGGGGACCCTCGACCTCAGCCTTTTGTTGGGGGACAGCAAGTTTTTTTGGGTAGAATTGAAATCCATCGCTTGACCAATATAGTATTTATTGAGTGTCTACTGGGTGCAGAGCACTGACCTCAGCACTCAGGAGAGTGTGATAGAGGCAGAAGACACGACTTCTGACCTCAAGGATCTTAGACAAGGATTGACACAAAATTTCCATTTAAGGGAGGAAAGCAGTGTTAAAATGGACAAGTGAATAAATAAGTGTTTTTATAGCAGAGTATGGAAAATGTGGGATACGAAGTGCTGGGGGTGATGGTGGGGAAGCACAAAACCATATTTGGGATGGCGTGATCTAGGGAGAAGGAAATTGGTTTGCCTGTTGGAGGTGAGATCTCAAGAGGTTTTGAAGATGGGGAGAACTGGGGTCCGGTGGCTTTGAAAGGGGGAGTTCCCAGCCTGGGGAGGGCGTGAGCAAGAGGCCGGAGGTGGGAGAGGCCCCTGCCTGGACATGTCGACAAGCTGAGCTTGCAACATGAAGCCTCCAAGCCAGGGATGGAACTGACCTGACTTTCCGAAAGTGCCGGTGACCCCGCCGGGCTGGGTTCGGTTAGTCCTGTGTCCGAGGAGCGGGGTAAAGGCAGATCCAACCTTGGGAGGATTCTCTGATTTGTCCTCGCCTGGGTGGCAGGATAGCCTCGGTGGCTGGGTTGTCACTTTCCACGATGCGACATACGTGGGCTGAGGGAATGCAGATTTTGGTCTGGGGGCACTCTTCGGTCAGGACCGTGGGACTTTTGGAGTCCCGGAGGCTGAATCGAAGATGGCTCCAGGCAGGTCAAACCCAGAAAAAAAGATGTTTTTTCCATGCTCTTGGTGGGGAAAGACTGGGCAGTTGCATCCAGTGCTTAGAACAGTGCTTGGCACATAGTAAGCGCTTAACAAATATCATCATCATCATCACCCTAATCTTCTTGGCCATTCAACTAATCAGTAGTATTTATTGAACACCATCTATGGGCTGAACAGAGTAATGGGTGCTTCCTGTGTGCAGAGGGCTCCACAGGGTGCCTATTGTGAACAGAGTTCTGTAGTGGGTATCTGTTGAATGCAGAGTGCTGTACTGAGTGACTTTTGTGTGCCCATTGAAGGCAGGGCAGTGTCCTGGATGCCTACTATATGCAGTATACTGAACTTAGTACCTATTGTGTCCAGAGCACTGTCCTAAGTGCCTTTTGTGTGCAGAACCGTGTGCTGAGTGCCTATTGTGTGTAGAGGCTAAAGCCGGCACCTCCTGTATGAGCTCACCCACTAGAACAGTTTTTTATTATAATAATAATGTTGGTATTTGTTAAAGCGCTTACTATGTGTACAGCACTGTTCTAAGCGCTGGGGTAGATACAGGGTAATCAGGTTGTCCCACGTGAGGCTCACGGTTAATCCCCATTTTACAGATGAGGTAACTGAGGCCCAGACAAGAGAAGTGACTTGCCCACAGTCACACAGCTGACAAGCGGCAGAGCCGGGAATAATAGTAATAGTACTTGTTAAGCGCTTACTATGTGCCAAGCACTGTTCTAAAAGCTGGTGTAGATTCAAGTTAATCAGGTTGGACACAGTCCCTGTCCCATATGGGGCTCCCACTCATAATCCTCACTTTACAGATGAGGTAACTGAGGCCCGGAGAAGGTAAGCGACTTGCCCAGACATGTGGCGGAGCCGGGATTAGAACCTAGGTCCTTCTGACTCCCAGGCCCGTGCTCTACCCATTAAGCCACGCTGCTTCTCTTTGTATGGTCCAAAGCCCATCCCGTAGCAGTCCCCCCACTCCGTTTGTTCCCTGCACCTTATGTCCAGCGGTCCCTGGAGTGAGCGGAGAGTCCCGATGACCTCACCTGGAGGCGTTTAGCCCTGCTGGGTCCTGGCCTCGGCCTCCTTCCCGACGTGAAACGGTGGGGAGGCCCAAGCTCCCGGGATCAGGAAGGTGGCGGCCCCAGCAACAACAATATGGTCACACTGGATCCTCCCGCAGGGGAAGAGGCTGGGCCCGCTTTCAAGTAGCGTTGGATGTTTTTAGCAGAGCCGGCCGCCTATTTCCGTATTTCCTTTCCCCTTCACGCCCACCCATTAGCTAGGTGTTTTTCTCCCACTAAGTGGAAAAAGTAAAAGCAATCTAAGCGCACAGCTGGCCTCAGCGGGGGGACCGGGAGCAGGAGCAGCAAGGGACCAGAGAAACAGTTTGAAAAACTTATTTCAGCTGCTCGCGGACAATGAGAACGCAGCCTGCAGGGATCCCTTTCCACCACCAGAGAGGAAAATTTCAACCTTCCTCGGGGGACATCTGTGCTTACCCAAGCCTATTTTCTGAATCGTTTCGTTTTTCCGGAGCTGAACTCCGACCCGGGGCCGCTGCCCGGCGGAAAGCTCACTGACCCGTTTCGTGTGACGCTTCGGGGCGAGAAATCGGGGCCGCTGGGTCAACGGTGGAGCATTTGTAGTTCTTTCGTGGGCACCCCCATTTCTGCTCGGCAGTTAGCATCGTTGGTGTTTTCTCTTAAGGACAGGGCTCGGAGCAGGTGAGAGCCATGTGCTGTGAGTTCTGGAGTCTTCTCTCTGAACTGTTCTCAGTGTTCAGAGGGCTTTGGGTGGGGGGGGGGGGGGTTGCTTAATCAGGACCGTACGTCCTGGTTAACTTCAAAGGCCGATTTACTGAGGCCTCAAATCCCATAAAGAGAGCGAAACCAGGAGAAAATCCAGAGGCCTTTCATGAGTGTTAATAAATCAGTTTACTAATACACGGCATTGAAGCAATTACCGTATGAGCAGAAGCCAAACCAGACCTTGTCTTTCATCCCAACAGTCTTTTTTGCTTTAGAGTTTTTCAAGGTCGGGAATTCCAGATTTTAAGTGTTTTCACCATGGGTCGGAGTCACTTCCCGTCTGCTGCAAGGGCTAATAATAATACTAGTTTGTGAAGCGCTAACTCTGTGCCAAGCACTGTTGTAAAAGCTGAGGTAGATACAAGGTCATCACAGTCCCCGTCTCAGGTGGGGCTCGGAGTCTAAAGGGGAGAGGGAACTGGTATCGAATCTTAGTTTATCAGAAGAGGAAACTGAGGCCCAGAAAGTTCACTGACTTGCCCCGAGTCACCCAACGGGCAAGTGGCAGAGCTAAGCTTAGAATCCAGGTGTCTTGACATCCAGACCCTTAATCTTTTTACTAGGCCATCCTGTTTCTACACTGAATGAGCATGCCAGGTTTTGTCCATATACGTGTATAATAATAATAAAAATAATTGTGGTATTTGTTAAGTGCTTACTGCATGTCAGACACTGTACTGAGTGCTGGGGTAAATACAAGGTAATCAGGTTAGATTCAGTCCCTGTCCCACCTGGGGATCACAATCATAATCCCCATTTTACAGATGAGGTGACTGAGGCCCGGAGAAATGAAGTGAAGTGCCCAAGGTCACACACCAGAGAAGTGGTGGAGCCGGGATTAGAATCCAGGTCCTTCTGACTCCCAAGCCCATGCTCTGTCCACTAGGTCACGTTGCTTGGACTCTGAAAAATCACTGTCCAGGGCTCACCCTACTTCAGGGCCAAGCTGTCAGCGGTCATGCCAGGGTTGTGTTCGGGTGGAAGGAAGGGTGGAAGGAGGAGAAGGTTGTGCTAATCTCGCTATTTCCTACTTCCGTAACACAGTCACTGGCCTTATGAACCATGGGGGGCTTAGGCGGAGGAATGTGCTAGATGAGACATGCGGACGGGCTGGGAGAGAGGACAGCAGAGTGAGCTAGGCCTGACTCCAGGGAGGGTTAATATCAGTTTTGGAGAGCGCGGCCTCAAACCCCACAGCCGTCTGTGGAGCAGTCCAGACTTCTGGGTTCCAGCCAGCTGCCGAGGATCCAGCAAAGTTATTTCTCCTGCCTCATTAAAGGCGGGAGTCTGGCATCGGAAAAGCTGTTTCTGTTCTATCCCGTGAAGCAAGCGAGCCTTCCTCCGCTCTGGGCACTTTCTCGAAGCTTCTCATCACGAAAGCCACTCGGGGTGGGGACTTTCTCTGGGCCAGCTTTGTTGGGTGGCAAGATTTTGGGGAGCACAGATTTATTCAGGGATGGATTTGACTTTTCCCCTAATCTCCGCCTGGAGTCTTAGGAGGGAGCCGGTCAGAGAGCTGATTGGTTCCAGCCAGGGTTCCCGGGCTGGAAACTGAGGGGTGGCAGGCCGAGGGGTGCCGGGTGGGGAATCAGTGACTGGGTCTGTGGACTCCACCCTGGGCGGACAGGACTGGGGGCTTCATGAGGCCATTCTCACTGCACCGGTTGCTTGCTGGATGCAGGACACCTTGCTGGGGATACCTGGATGCAATCGCTGCCTCAAGGAGTTTTACTTTGAGCAGGTAATGGTGAGATGAAGGAGATGGGCAGAAACCAGGGGCCTCGAGGCCCACCGCTGAACAGCGGAAAGGTCAGGCCCACTTACCGAGTTGGGATGGAGAGTGGGGCTGGGAAGCAGTGGCAGTTGTCTTGGTCCAAGTGCCCCTTGTCAGCTGTGTGACTGTGGGCAAGTCACTTCACTTCTCTGTGCCTCAGTTCCCTCATCTGTAAAATGGGGATGAAGACTGTGAGCCTCACGTGGGACAACCTCGTTCCCCCGTATCTACCTCAGCGCTTAGAACAGTGCTCTGCACGTAGTAAGCGCTTAACAATACCAACAAACATCATTATTATTATGATTATTATTCAACGTGGCTTTCTCTCTCACTCTCTGTCTCCCTCTCTCTGTCTCTCTCTCTCTCTCTGTGTCCCCTTCTCCCAGGATCCCAGATTATCAGCTTTGATTCTGGACAAAGTCCACATGGCCGGAGCCCTGCAGGAGACGAGGCCAGAGGGCGAGACCCGATGCGACGTATGTGCGGCTCACCTGAACCAGCTGAAGCAGGAGGCCATTCGGACCATCCAGGGCCCCTCGCCGGGCGGCCCCGGAACCCGAACGGTCATTCAGAGCGGGGTGCCACCCACCACCCCCTCACAGCGGGCCCCAGCTCTGCCGTCGGGCCAGGCCGGGAGGCTCCTCACCGGGCCGGAGAGGCACAAGGGCGGCACGTGGGCGGCGGGGCCCGGGGCGTTCCCCGGTCCCAGTGTGCAGGTGACTGTAGGGACCGGCGGACTTGGGGGCGCGCTGAGTTCGGTGACGATCCAGGCCCAGCAGTACCTAGAGGGCATGTGGAGCCTGTCGAGGTCCAACGGCTTCCTCCCTGCTGCGTGTCTAGTAAGTCTGGGCGTCTCTGTGGCGGTGGGGGAGGAGGCTCTCGATCTGGAAACTCCCCACTAGAGGGGAAATGATAATGATAACAATGAAAACGATGGCATTCGCTAAGTGCTTACCATGTGTCTAGTACTCTGTTCAGGGCTGGGGGAGATTCAAGATAATCAGGTCAGTCATAGTCCCTGTTCCACGTCAGACTCACAGTCTAAAGAGGAGGGAAACCGGGTAGAGACTCCCTATTTTACAGATGACGAAACTGAGGCACTGCGACTTGCAAAGCAGGCAAGTTGCAGAGCTGGGATTAGAACCCATGTCCTCTGACTTCCAGGCCCCTGTGTTTTCCACTAGGCCATACCGGGAAGGGTCCAGAGCTGATGAGGAGGTAAAGTGGGTTAGGACAGCAGGCAGCAGATGAATGCTAGGGGCCCAGTCCTCCCTGAGGGGGCCTGTGAATCAAAAAACCATCTCTCAGCCCCGATTCCAGCATCGTGCGAGAAGGTTTGGGTAAATCCACGGAGGAGAGGATAATCCAGGGATGTAAAGGAAAATGCCTGGGCCATCATAATGCTCAAATAGGGTGAAAATGTCCTTGGGGCCTATCAGTACTCAGTAGTATTATCAGTACTGTGCTCAATCAGTACTAATCATTGATTGGATGAGAGCCCCCATGGTGACTTACTGGAGGGAGAAGTTGTTCGTGTTAGAAGATTCATGAACATTGTAGGCTCCTTGAGGGCAGGGATCATGCCCTTTACTTTTACAGTACTCACCCAACTGCTTAGTTTAGTGATCTGCACACAGTAGGGGCTCAATAAATGATTGCTTGGCTAGTGGAAGGGATTAAGTAAATTTGGATTAAGAATTAAGGAGGTGGAGAGCAAGTTAGAGATGTTGGATGGTCCATCCCTGACCATGAGGACGAGAGTCCAGGAAGACAACAAGCATTTGGCTCTTCCATGTGTCCTGGTACTGCTGTGGAGACAAAGTTTTGGGCTGGATGCGCCAAAGGGCTGACCCGGTTGGTGTTGTTAAGGGTATGATGACTGAGAAAGACAAGAGTTCTCAAGTGGAGTGGCTGAGGTGAGACCCTTGGGGAGGCCACTTGCCCAAGCTCAGCATACCTGAGCAGAATGAGGCGAAACCATTCCCATTTCTCCCTTTAAGAAGAAATTGGTCTGATGTCATCGTTGCCTGTGTTCACCCCAGTAACACTTTCCTCTCTGACCCATTTTATGGGCTTATGCCCAACATGTGAGCAGTCGGAGAGCTTCTGCCATGCTGGGGTGCCAAGAAGGTTCTGAGGTTGAGAGAGGGCAGAGGTAGGACTAGGTTGGAATTTAGGGAGGACACTTTGGAAGCGGAGGGAAGAGCTCAAACAGCTCAGTGTTGTCTCAGGTGAAGCTGGCCAGCTGCCCCGGCCACCGCTCACCCCCAGCCGGGCGCTCAGCCAGCCGACAACCCCCGTGACCTCCATGTTGCTGGTCAGACTCTGCTTGGTTCATCCAACCAAGACGTCTCAGGCTCCACGGACTTCCGGAAACCTGGGACAGACACCGACCGATCGTTGGGACTGATAGCGTGGTTTAGGACGTCCCACAGAGAGTGGTCCGGCAGGGAGACCGACCCAGAGCCTACGGTGGCCAGCCCTGCGCCCCAGTGGCGGCAAGGACATGGTGTCAGAGGAAGCCGATTGGATCGTTGGTCATTAGTCCTCAGCATCCCTGGCTCAGGAGGTCTCCGGACTCTGGGCGGCCTGGGTGGGCCTGGTTGTGGGGAAGGAAGGTGGCCGGGTTCCTCCGTGCCCAGCCCGAAGCTTCCGCATCGGGCCCTGGAATGCAGGCTGGCCCGAGCCGGCACAGAGGGGGGTTCATCCACTCGTTCATTCATTCAAACAGATTTATTGAGCGCTTACTATGTGAAGAGCGCTATACTAACAACTTGGGAGAGTACGTTATAACAATAGACACATTCCCTGTTCACAACAAGCTTACAGCCTAGAGGACGAACTTCAGTCTAGAGGTCTGTGGGGGTAATCTGCCCCAACTCCAAAGAGCCTGCGAAAGGTCTGGGGCAGGTCTGCCTCTCTGTCACCACCACCTAGCTTCTGGAAGGAAGGGAGTGGCCATTCGTGGCTCGGGATCTGCCCCGTCCAGGACAGGCTGGGTGTCTTGGGGGTAGTCACAGCCACGGGGCGCCTGGAACACCGTATCTGGAAAGACTCACTTGTTCCCCGGCCCCAATTTCTAGGAGGAAGACTGGGCCCTGCTGGACCACTTGGAGACAGCTTTGGGCAGAGTGGAGGGCACAGATTGACTTGTTTCCTGGGAAATGGGAGTTCCACAGGAGCCACCTGCCACCCCTCTCTTTCCCCCCATCCCCCCAACTGGGGCAGACCCCAAAACCACTGCTGCCAAGATGATATTAAGCCTGGACGCTTCGTTCCTGTCCCCCATCTCCTGGGCGCTATTGATCTGGTTTCGGGGCTGGGCCGGTAATGGATTTATAATTAGAGAACAGCCTCGGCAATCAATGATGAGATGATTAGAAATAGAACTGTAGGGCTGAGATGAGGTAATTTCCTGGCGGGCCTGGCGATCGATAATTAGAGGAAGGCCTGGAACGGTAAAGCAGCACTAACGAGATTTTAGAGGGAGTCACGGACCGGAGGCGGCCCCGGCCAGACCCGATCCCAAACTTGGGGCGTTCGCAGAATGCTGAGGGCGGGGGGGCGGCTGGACAGCCTGTGGGGTCACCCTTGCCAGGAAGGGTCACACGAGGAGAGTTCACGTTGCTGCGTGTGTACTCGGGGGAAGATGGGTTTTCCTGGGCTCCTCCCTTCTTTGCTGGGGAAATTTTAGAAGGTCCAGCCTGATCCCACACATCTGGTCAGAGAGGGTGATTGGATTCAGTTTCCATTCTTGCCATTGGGTCCTACTGACGTACCCCCGGGTTCGTCTGATGTCGCATCTAGGGTAGGAAGACTCAGTTCTCCCTGATGCTTCCTGAGTGCCTGCGGGTAAGAAACAGTTGCATATTTTAACTGGCTTTCAGTGGGTTTGTTTGGGACTCATTAATTCATTCATTAAATCGTATTTATTGAGCACTGTACTAAGTGCTTGGGAGAGTATGATATAGCGATGAATAGACACATTTTGTGCCCACAGAAAGCTTACAGCCTAGAGGGGGAGATAAGTATTAATATAAATAAATTCGAGATATGTACTTGAGTTGACTCCTGCTCCTCCCTCCATTCCAGCTGCAGCTTCGGGCTGAGAAGTCCTCTGGCTCAGGGATTGAAAGAAATTAGGCTGTTGTTTTTTTCAGTGTATTACATCCTTACCGTTTGCCAGACACTGTACTAAGCGTTGGGGTATATACAAATTGATCAGGTTGGGCACAGTCCATGTCCCAGGTGAGGGTCGCAGTCTTAATCCCCATTTTGTAGATGAGGTAACTGAGGCACAGAGAAGTTGTGACATTTTTTAACTGTATTTGGTAAGTGCTTACTATGTGCCAGACACTGTACTAAATGCTGAGTTAATCTAATCGGTGCAGGTTGGACATAGTCGCTGCCCAAGGTGGGGCTCACAGTCTTACAGATGAGGTAACTGAGGCACAGAGAAGTGAAGTGATTTGCCCAAGGTTTCACAGCAGACAAGTGGCAGAGCTGGGATTAGAACCCAAGTCCTCCTGACTCCCAGGCCCGTGGTCCTGGGGTTGAAAGAATTCATGCTGGGGCGCCACTGGGAAGCGGCTGTGGAATCCTGGTCTATGAATGCCCGCATATTGGTCAATGACCGGGAGAGATGGAAGCCGTGAAAGATACCTGACGTATATGGTGCCGGTTGGCCTCTGCTGGACTCCTGTGGGTCTTAGGCTTGTACAGATGATGGTGATGATGGTATTTGTTAAGCACTTACTATGTGCCAAGCACTGTTCTAAGCACTGGGGTAGATACAGAGTAGTCGGTTCCCATGTGGGGTTCACAGTCTTAATCCCCATTTTACAGATGAGGTAACTGAGGCACAGAGAAGTTAAGTGACTTGCCCAAAGTCACAAAGCTGACATGTGGAGGAGCTGGGATTAGAACCCACGTCCTCCAACTCCCAAGCCCGTGCTCTTTCTACTAGGCCCCGCTGCTCCTCTGCGTGAACATGGGTACCGTTGGCAGTCAAAGTCAGGTTGTACTTGTGACTGCGAGCGGCCCTCAAAATGCTGCCCCAGTGGCCATGCCAATCCCAACACCTCGACATCCACCTGAAATCACTTCTCCGGGGAGGGGACAAGTCTTTGGAGCCCACAGTTCAGAGGGGCCAAGCTCTATGGCTGTGGCCTGGCAGCGAGCTGGTGCCAGAGAAACAGTATACCATCCCCGCTGGGGCCTGTGTGGATCTGGTGGCCTGTGGGGAGAAGGGTTAAGGGGAAGCCTTTCCCCTCAGTCAGTCAAGTCAATCTTATTTATTGAGCGCTTATGATGTGCAGAGCACCGTACTAAGCACTTGGGAGAGTACAGTACATTGTTGAACAGACGCATTCCCTGCCCACGATGAGCTTACAGTCTAGAAGGGGAGACAGACATTAATATAAATAAATAAATAAATAAATAAATAAATAAATAAATAAATAAATAAATAAATTACAGATATGGACCTAAGTGCTGCGGGGCTGGGAGAGGGGATGAATAAAGGGAGCAAGTCAGGGCAACACAGAAGGGAGTGGGAGAAGAGGAAAGGAGGGTTTAGTCAGGGAAGGCCTCTTGGAGAAGGTGTGCCTTCAGTAAGGCTTAGAAGTAGGGGAGAATCATGTCTGTCCCTCCCGTCCTCATCCCTGTCCCCTGAAGCCCCCGTCCTCTTTCAATCCCCCACCTGCACTCAAAGTTGGCCACCTTGCTGGGAGACTACCCCAGAAGTGGAAAGTGAGATTCCTCTGTGGCCTGTGACCCCAGCCCCTCCCCGATCCCACTCTGAAGGAGACAGCATGTGGTCCCGACAGGGCGGGCCATGGGGGAACCTATGGTCTTGGCTTGAGCCTTGCCCTGCGCTTCTCTGTGCCCTGGGGCACTCTGAGGGTAGGATGGGGACTGTAGACTTCCCCCCATTGACCACAGGATGCCTGAGGAGCCACGTCATCTGTTACCTGACTTGGGGACTACTACGCTGAGCTGGTGCTAGCCCTCCACCTGCAGTCCTGGCATGCAGAGGGAGACGTAGGGTGGGTGAGCTGGACCCTGCTGGCTCCTGGGGAGCCTGCCCCCACTGAGGATTCATTTTGAACTGGCAGATCTGATCCCTTTGGACCCCGGGGCCGACAGGGGTCTTAGCTGACACCCCTGGCCGGGCCCGGCCCGGCGGAGCTATGGAGCCCACTTATTCCCACGTCCCCGCCCGCCCTGTCAAAGATGGAATCTTGCCGGCCGGCTTGTGGGGTTTGTCAGGGCGGAGCATTGCTCCGGGCCCGCTACTCTCCTATTTTTTGGACTCCTTAGCCCCCAGGAATCTCTCCTCCCCAGTAGTTGATCTTTCCTCTTTCCCGACTGCCCGCTTCCCACCATCACTACCCGTGCCTGTTTTCTCTCCACCCTCCCGACAAAGAACCGGAGTCATTTCGCCATCTTAGCTTTTGCCTCTGGAAACCTGTCTCTGATACCTCTCTGAATCCGCTCCCTGCACCTGTGCCAAGCCTCCATCCGCTCCCCTTCCCCTTTTCTCCCTTTGCTAGTGGGTCTCCCCGCCCGCCACCACCTCCCTTCCCCCATGTCTGGGGCTGCGTGGGGGGCTCTGGGTTTCACTCCCAGTTTTGCTATCACCGGTCCCTCTCTGCAGAGCCGGCTGACTGCCTGGCGCACTGCTGATTACCCTGAGCACTTAAGTGGCCTTCAGCTCCAGCCTCTAATAGCATTCCCCGCCTCCTACTCTCTGCCATTAGCCCCTCGCCGGCTTGCGGTGGGCTCCCCTGCCGTGATGGGGAGGCCGCGTTGTGTGGGGAGAGTCCAGCGAGATCACATCGGAGGGTGGGTCTGGATGAGAGTGACAATAATAATGATGGTATTCGTTAAGTGCTTACTATGTGCCAGGAGCCACTCTAAGTGCTGGCGTAAATACACGATAAACTAGTTGGACACAGTCCCTGTCCTTCATAGGCCTCACAGTCTTAATCCCCATTCTACAGATGGGGGAACTGAGTTACAGAGATGTTAAGTGATTTGCCCAGAGTTACGCAGCAGGCAAGTGGCGGAGCAGGGATTAGAAACCAGATCCTTCTGACTTCCAGGTCCGTGGTCCATCCACTAGATCATGCTAACCCCCTCCTGCCTCCCCCCCTAGGTCTGAAATGAATTCCATCTGCCCTGCTTCACACACCTTCTTTCATTAGGGTGGGGGAGGAGGGAGCAAAAGACCCCCACCCTCTGCAAGCAAAACCCAGTTTGGGTGTGAGCAGGTGGCTGTGCAGTCAGCTTGGACAGAGGGTCACCTGTGCATTCTCTGTAAGGGAGGATCTGATGGGGGCTCCCCTTCCCTGACCCCAACTACCCTGATATCCTGGCTGGATCCCTCATCTGGGTCATCATCATCATCAATGACATTTACTGAGCACTTACTTTGTGCAGAGCATTGTACCAAGCACTCGAGAGAGTACAGTACAACAGAGTCGGTAGACATGTTCCCTTCCTACAGGGTGTCCGGGTGGTCTGCCAGTGGGCCTGAGCAGGGTCAGCAGCAGAGGGGGATTCCCAGGGGGGTCGCCGTGAACCAGTCAATGGATGCTGCTCTCCTGAGCTATGTGAGCACAGTAAGTGCTCAATAAATACGACTGAATGAATGCAGAGCACTGGGCTGTGCCCAAGTTCAGAAAAAGGCCCAGTCTCTTCCCTCGAGGGACTTACAATTGAAAGGGAGAGTCAGACACATCACATACCTACATGAGAGAAAATACAGATTTGACTGGTAACAGCAGGGGTATGGAAAATTAATTACTAGAAAAATGAATAGAATTTGTCGATGGCTAGAAGTGCAAGTCCTAAGGGTGGCTGGGAATGAGGGAGGGAATTAATCTGGGAAGACCACCAGGAGGAGGTGGGTTTTCAGGAGGGCTCTGAAGGTGGGAGGGATGTGAGCTGGGGGACGTTCCAGGCAGAGGCAGGGCCTGAACAAGGGGACAGGAATTATGGAGAGTGAGAACTGTCTGAGCTAGGGAGAAATGAAGAGCACAGGCGGGTGAGTGGAGGGAGATGAGAGCTAATGGCAAGATGGCACCAGCTGGTGGACGGCACCAAAACTCGTGGTTGGGAGTTTTGTTTGTCACTGAGGAAGACGGGCAGCCTCCGGAGGTTTCCTAGGAGGAGAGAGGTGTGTGCGACTGGCATTCCGAAAAGTCAATCGAGGAGTCGGAATGTAAGCTGGCCTGAGTGGAGGAGAGGTTGTAGGTGTGCAGATGGGGTGGGCCTGGGCCTTTGTGCTGGGAATGTTTCCCACCAATGTGAAAGAGGAGCTGCTATAATCCCCTCGCTAACCCTGCCCAACCCCCATGGAATGAAATCTGGCTCGGGAGATGGGGGCAACCACCACAATGCTCTGTGACAGAAAAGTGCAAAACCCAAAGGTGAGGTCCTTCTCGGAGGTGGTGTGGCCTTCAGGCCTGCGTTCAGTAGGAGCGGGCAATCGGGGAGAACAACGTGCCTAAGGGAAACGCTATCGCTATGCTCGCTCCTTTCTCTCTCCCGTCGCTCCTCCCCGAGCGAGGCAGGCCCGCTCACGTTTCTCTCGGTCACATTTCTGTGGTCACGAGTCCCATGGCCCCTGCATGGCGGGGAGGGGTCCGGTGGGGCCATTACAGAAGACCGAGATATAGGGCTGCCGGGCGGGTCTGGAAGTTTGCAAGCATCCAGGGGAACTTTCACGTGCATCTGGGCCTCATTATTTGACTGTCGCCCTGGCTTGAATTTATTTTAGCTAATTAGCTGGAAATGTCAAGGTAATATTTCAGGCGGCGGCCGGCTCGGAGCTCTGGAGCCGCGAGGGGTTCTGACACAGGTTTTTTTTTATATTTGTTAAGCACTTACTATGTGCCCCGCAGTGTTCTAAGCGCCGGGGTAGGTACAGAGTAATTAGGTTGGACATAGTCCCTGTCTCTCGTGGGGTTCAGAGACTTAATCCCCATTTTACAGATGAGGTAGCTGAGGCACAGAAAAGTGAAGTGACTTGTCCAAGGTCACATCAGATGAGTGACGGAGCCAGGATTAGAACCCAGGTCCTTCTGACGCCCAGGCCCAGGCTCTATCTACTAGGCCATGCTGTTTTTAGTCAGCTTCTCAGTCCATACCCACTTCGACTTGGGATGCAGTGCAGAGGGAGGGAGCAGCTGGGGAAATCCGGAAATCATCAGGGAGCTGGCTACTACGGACGGGACAGGCTTCCAGCTGGAAACTTTCTGAATCCCCACCCATCGGTCTTCCCTGGTCCCTCCACCCCAGCCCTCCACAGGAGTTGGAATGAAATGCCAGGTGACTGGCATGTTCCTTTGGGGGCTGCGGGGACGAGGGGGCACTGGTAGATGCCTAAGGGGGGGAAAAGAATAGTGACTCGAAATCAGATTGTTCATTCATTCCATAGTACTTACTGAGTGCTTCCTGTATGCAAAACATAATAATAACAATAATGATGTTGGTATTTGTTAAGCGCTTACTATGTGCAGAGCACTGTTCTAAGCGCTGGGGTAGACACAGGGGAATCAGTCTGTCCCACGTGGGGCTCACAGTCTTAATCATGACACTACCACTAATAACAATCTTGGCATTTGTTAAGCACTTACTGTTCTAAGCACTGGGTACAAGGTACAAGGTAGTCAGTTTGGAAAATCTCTGTCCTACATGGGGCTCACAGTCTTAATCCCCATTTTACGGGCGAGGTAGCTGAGGCACCGAAAAGTGAAGTGACTTCCCCAAGGTCACATAGCAGAGAAGTGGTGGAGTCGGGTTTAGAATCCACATCCTCTGACTCCCAAGCCTGTGCTCTTGCTAGTAGGCCATGCTACTTCTTTAAGCACTTGGAAGTGTCCTGAGTGCTTGCAGTTCACCTCAAGACAGGGATTTAGTCCTTTAATAATAATAATAATAATGTTGGTATTTGTTAAGTGCTTACTATGTGCAGAGCACTGTTCTAAGCGCTGGGGTAGATACAGGGTAATTGTCCCACATGAGGCTCACAGTTAATCCCCATTTGACAGATGAGGGAACTGAGGCCCAGAGAAATGAAGTGACTTGCCCACAGTCACACAGCGGACAAGCGGCGGAGCCGGGATTCGAACCCATGACCTCTGACTCCCAAGCCCGGGCTCTTTCCACTGAGCCACGCTGCTTCTTTAGAAGCAGAGTGGCCAGTGAGGAATGACTTTCAGGGTTGTAATGGGCTGTCCACCCCCACCCATTCACTGGTGTTCACTGAGCATCTGATCACTTCAGGGAGGGCCATGTAAACTGCTAGATGGGGTAGCTAAAGTGGAAACTGTCCTAAGTTCTCGATAAAGGAACGGCAGAAGCAGTGGGCAAGCCCTCTGCCCTCAAGGAACAGGCAAGATAACGGGGGAGGCAGACAGGCAAGTGCTTAGTACAGTGCTCTCCACTCAGAAGGCACTCATATATGCTCCAATGGGAGCAGGAGGAAAAAAAATCTCAATGCACAGATAATTGCAAAAGTATGGCAGGAGAATGCACGACTAGTTCAATCAATCAATCCATCAGTGATATTTATTGAGCTCTGACTATGTGCAGAGTACTGTACTAAGCTCTTGGGAGAATATAAAGCAACAGAATCAGCGGACACGTTCCCATCTCTTAATGAGATTACAGTCTAGAGGGAGAGATAGACATCGGTATGAAATTTTAATTGAGTCCTTTCTGTTCTGCAGTTCCTTCATTCATTCAGCAGTATTTATTGAGCGCTTACTATGTGCAGAGCACTGTACTAAATGCTTGGAATGTACAATTCGGCAATTTGCTATTTATTTGCTATTGTTTTAATGAGATGTTCATCCCCTTGATTCTATTTATTGCCATTGTTCTTGTCTGTCTGTCTCCCCCGATTAGACTGTAAGCCCGTCAAAGGGCAGGGACTGTTTCTATCTGTTACCGATTCCAAGCGCTTAGTACAGTGCTCTGCACATAGTAAGCGCTCAATAAATGCTACTGAATAAATGAATGAATAGAGGCAATCCCTGCCCATAAACGGGCTCACAGTGTAAAAGGGGGAGATGGACAACAAAACAGCACAGAACAGAACCAAACAAGTAGTCTGGTGTCAATATCATCAAGATAATAGAATCATAGATACATACACATCATTAACAAAATAAATACAGTAATAAATAATATATACAAGTATGCCCAAGTGCTGTGGGGAGGGGAAGGGGGAAGAGCAGAGGGTGGGAGAAGGGGAGTGGGGAGGGGAGGAGGAGCAGAGGGAAAGGGAGAGCTCAATCTGGGAAGGCCTCCTGGAGGAGGTGAGCAGTTGAATGGAAGGTGGCCATTGATATATCCAAAAGTGCCAAAGATAGCTGAATATTAATGAGCACCAGCATTGGCATAGCTCTGGAAACCAGGGAGCTGCTTTAGGAATCCCCAGTTCTTCATAACCTGTTCCAGAGCTCCTAACAATCCTATTTCTAGTCGCCTATTACCCTGATGCCAGCCGAACCAGCCACCAATTCCCTACCTATGGGCCCTGCTGGTGTCATTGCCTTGGTGCTGGTGGTTGAGGGGGTGGGGGAGAGGCCTGAAGGTTTTCTTGAATCTAGGTGTGTGTGTGTGTGTGTGTGTGTGTGTGTGTGTGTGTGTGTGTATGAGGAGAAGCAGCATGGCTGAGTGGAAAGAGCACTGGCTTGGGAGTCAGAGGAGGTGGGTGTATAATCCCTGCTCCGCCACTTGTCTGCTGTGTGACCTTGGGCTTGCCGCTTCACTTCTCTGTGCCTCAGTTACCTCATCTGTAAAATGGGGAATTAGACTGTGAGCCCCCACGTGGGACAACCTGATTACCGTATATCTACTTCAGTGCTTAGAACAGTGCTTGGCACATAGTAAGTGCAACAAATACCATAATTATTCTAATTATAATTGCTCTCTCAAGCGCTTAGTAGAGTGCTTTGCACACAGTAAGCACTCAGTAAATATGATTGAATGAATGTGTGTGTGTGTGTGTGTATGTGTCTAGAGCAGGTGTAGGTTTGTGACCCTGTTAACCAGTGTCTGGAGCATGTGCGGGATTGTGCTGGAACATGTATGTTCATGTTCTTGTGGGGCCGGGTCTGTCTGGAGCATGGATGGGTCCGTGTCCGTGTGTGTCCGTGTCTGGAGAGGGTGTGGGTCTGTGACCATGTGGGCCCGTGTCTGGAACATTGTGGGTCTGTGTCTGGAGAATGTATGGGTCAGTGTCCGTGGGGGTCCAGGTCTGGAGCATACGTGGGTCTGTGTCCATGTGTGTCCATGTCTATAATATAATAATGATAATAGTAATTATAATAATAATAATGGTATCGGTTAGGCACTTACTATGTTCCAGGCAGTCTTCTAAGCACTGGGGTAGAAACAAGATAATCGGGTTGGACACAGTCCCTGTCCCACAGGGCCCACAGTCTTAATCCCCATTTTACAGTTGAGGGAACTAAGGCATAGAGAAGTGAAGCGACTACTCTAGGGTCACACAACAGACAAGAGGCAAAGGCAGGATCAGAACCTATGACTTTCTGACTCCCGGGCCCATGCTTTATCCACTATGCCATGCTGCATATACTTGCATGCATAGTACTTGCATGTGTGTATATGTCTAAGTGTCTATGTATATGTGTATAGCATGTGTGGATCTGCATCTATGTGGGGTTCATTCATTCAATCATATTTATTGAGCGCTTACTGTTACTGTGTACAGAGCACTGTACTGAGCGCATTCGTGTCTGGAGCTTGATGGGTCCAGGTCTATGTCCATGTGGGTCCATCTCCGGAGCGTGTGTGGGTCTGTGTCCACGTGGATCCGTGTCCACGAGGGTCGTGTCCACGTGGAGCGTGCGTGGCAGGCTGACGGGTGCTTTGTTCTCCTCCTAGGCAGATGCTTCAGCGGAGAGGGACCGAGATGGTTCCCAGGGCCAACCGCCCTCTGGACCGCGCCCCTGCAACCACAATGGATCCTGCGCTGCCTTGAACTCGCAGGCCCTGATGGCACCCTCTGGGGTGTCCCCGGGGGCCTCGGCCGCAGCCTCGTTCTTCATCAGGTACGGAGGAGGCCCCGCGGCTGCGGTTCGCGGGGAGCTGGGGGCGGCCAGAGCTGGGGAGAGCCAGCTCTTGGACGGGGGAGGCTCAGGATAACCAGCTCGGTCAGCCAGGCAGTCAGTCAGTTGTATTTATTTAGGCTTATTTTGTGCAGAGTACTGTAGTAACTTCTTTTTATATAAACACAACACGCTACAGTACAATATGCATATATCGTATATTATGTGTATATCCTATATATCTGTAGTTTATGTATCTATTTATTCTTATGTCTGTCTGTTTCCCCCTCTGGACTGTGAGCTCGCCGTGGGTAGGGTTGTGTCTGTTTGTTGTTACATTCATTCGTTCATTCAATCGTATTTATTGAGCGCTTACTGTGTGCAGACCACTGTACTAAACGCTTGGAAAGTCCAATTCGGCAACAGAGACAATCCCTACCCAACAACGGGCTCACAGTCTAGAAGGGGGAGACAGATAACCAAACAAAACAAGTAGGCATCATTAGCATCAAAATAAATAGAATTATAGATATATACACATCATTAATGAAATAAATGGAATATAAATATGTACAGATATACACAAGGGGTGTGGGGCGGGGAAGAGGGGGTAGAGCAGGGGAGGGAGTAAGGGCGATGGGGAGGGGAGGAGGAGTGCTTAGTATGGTGCTTGGTACGTAGTAAACGATCAACAAATACGATCGAGTGAGTAACAATATAGGAGACACAGTCCACTTGGTGGAACATCCCGGGGAACCCTGAGCCTCAGAGCACCCAGTGGGGGAGGCAGCCGGAAGGGCAGGGGAATAAATATCCTTAGAGATGCTGTTGACTGATTGATTGTTTGATTGACTATCTGAGCTGGATCCTTTTTTCTCGTGGAGGTACTAAGCCCAGCTCCACCACTTGTCTTCTATGTCACCGTGTGCAAGTCGCATCACTTCTCTGTGCCTCAGTTATCTCATCTCACCTGTTTAACTGGGATCTACCCCAGTGCTTATAACAGTGTCTGGCACATAGTAAGTGCTAATTATGGTACTCGCTAAGCACTTACTATGTGCCAAGCACCGTACTAAGCCCTGGGGTAAACACACGTTAATCAGGTTGGACAATGGTCTCTGTCTCACATTGGGCTCAGACTCTTAATCCCTATTTTGTAGATGAGGTAACTGTGGCCCAGAGAAGTGAAGTGGCTTGCCTAAGGTCACAATGCAGACGTGTGGTGGAGCTTGGATTGGAATCCACGTCCTTCTGACTCCCAGACCTGTGTTCTATTCATTAAGCCATGCTGCTTCTCTGACAGATCCTAAAAAAATAGACAGACAACAAACAAAAAAACGGAGGCTAATGAGGACATTCCAGAGTCCAGTACCCTCAGACCCCAGCTGGGAGGGCCCAGGCCATAATCCACCTACGTGTGGCAAAACCACTGAGTAAGAGACTGGCTGGGTGGGTGCTCTCTCTTCCAACACTCGGCAAGGCCTTACCCCGGCCTCAGCTCAGGAAAGATGTCTTAAATAGAGATTCTAATTATGGGCATCTCTTGTTAGAAACCATTTTCCGGGAGTCATCGGAAATAGCGTGTTGTCCGGCCTGGAGCCTTCATGCGCTGTGGGAATCTGATAATTCCCCTGGAGAGGGTGTATTCACTTCCGGAGGTTTCAAGGGAGAGGGGGTAATTATCAGTCATCCTGTTTTGTGGACATTGGTTGGGCCTGGATTCTGAGATGCTCACGGGGTTCTCCTGATCTCATTCAGGAGAAGCATATTCATTCATTCGATAGTATTTATTGAGCCCTTACTATGTGCAGAGCACTGTACTAAGCACTTGGAGTGTACAAATCGGTAACAGATAGAGACAGTCTCTGCCCTTTGACGGGCTTACAGTCTAATCGGGACAGACAGACAGAAACAGTAGCAATAGCTTATGACCTAGTGGGAAGAGCACGGGCTCGGCAGCCAGAGGACCTGGGCTCTAAACCCGGCTCCACCAAATGTGTGCTGTGTGACATTGGGAAAGTCACTTCACTTTTCTGTACCTCACTTTTCTCATCTTCCAAATGGGGAGTTAATACCTGGTCTTTCTCCTGCTTAGACTGTGTGTCTCATGTGGGACAGGGACTGTGTCCATCCTGATTAACTCATATCTACCCCAGCACTTACAACAGTGTTTGACACATTGTATGGGCTGAATAAATACCATTATAAACAAATAAATACCATGAAAACAATTCAACTTCATTCAGGGGTGCAGAGAGGCTGAGTGATTGACCACTCATTAAAGACTCCCAGAGAGCTAGCTGTTGGGAAGACCCCTCCTAGCAACGCCTCAGTTCAGCTGAAGAAAAAAGAATATCCAAAGCTCTGAGACCCCAGGGAAGGGAGCCAGCCCGAAGGGTGAGTGATTGACCACAGTTTGTTGGCAGCAGGACCGACCCCTCTGGCCCCTGTAGGGTAACTTTTCCCATGGCCCTCCTCACCTCCTGTTGGGAGTTGCAGTAATACTGTGAGATGATGTCAAAATAGCTTCCATAGTACCCGAATAATGATAATAATAATGATGGAATTTGTTAAGCACTTACTCTGTGCCAAGCACTGTTCTAAGCACTGGGGTAGATACAAGGTAATCAGGTTGTCCCATGTGGGGCTCACAGTCTTTATCCCCATTTTACAGATGAGGTAACTGAGACACAGAGAAGTTAAGTGATTTGCCCAAAGTCCCACAGCTGATAAATGGCAGAGCCGGGATTAGAACCCATGACCTCTGACTCCCAAGCCCGTGCTCTTTCCACTGAGAAGAGGTGGACTGCTCAGCGGTGAGAGAGAGGGAAGGGTGGGGATGGAATTCTGGGCAGACTAGTTACATATAATTCATTCATTCAATCATATTTATTGAGAGCTTACTGTGTGCAGAGCACTGTACTAAGCGCTTGGAATGTACAATTCGGCAACAGATAGAGACTATCCCTTCCCAACAACAGAATCACAGCCTAAACATAGTAAAGGCTATACACTGTGTGCAGAGCACTGTACTGAGTGCTGGGAGATAATACACAGGTGGGAATTAGACATGGTCCCTGTTCCTCGGGAGGCTCACGATAATAATAATAATAATAATGTTGGTATTGTTAAGCGCTTTCTATGTGCAGAGCACTGTTCTAAGCACTGGGGTAGATACAGGGTAATCAGGTTGTCCCACGTGAGACTCACAGTTGATCCCCATTTTACAGATGAGGGAACTGAGGCCCAGAGAGGTGAAGTGACTTGCCCACAGTCACACAGCTGACAAGTGTCAGAGCCGGGATTCGAACCCAATCTAAGAGTATAAGTGAGGAGCAGGAACTGGAGGCAGACACATCAGGAATGGTGAAATCAAAAAACACAGTACTGACAAATACAGAAAATAAACACATAATCAACGGGGTGCTGTGGCTAAAGGAGCGGAATTTCCGGTTCCTCGTGTCTCAGAGTCCAAGTAACAGCCATAGTCGTAGCATCCACTATAGCAACGTCTGTTTTCCCAAGGTTTTCATGCTAGTGGATATTTTTCTCTTTCCCACCAGGGTGGTGGGAGGCAGGACAAGATAGTCTCCTGGATGGTGAGGCAGAGTCTCTGGTTGGGTCAGTGAAGAGCCAGGACCTCTCACCTTCTCCTGTTGTTTGGGTCCAACGTGCTGTGTCTCTACCTCGGTGTCCGGCTCTGTCTTGCAGTCCCGGGCTCCGATGAGTGAGTGAGGTCGGAGGGCTTGTCCGTGTCCCGGAAATGCCTCATCCAGGGACCCCGCCGCTTGACTCTCCCAGGCCGGTGGGGTCCCGAGAGGCCCTCCGGGGGCTGGCTCCCTGCCCTGGGGTCTGCTTAGCAGAGCTTTGGGTATTCCTTTTTCTTCAACGTGGCTCAGTGGAAAGAGCCCAGGCTTCGGAGTCAGAGGTCATGGGTTCGATTCCCGGCTCTGCCGCTTGTCAGCTGTGTGACTGTGGGCAAGTCACTTCACTTCTCTGGGCCTCAGTGACCTCATCTGTAAAATGGGGATTAACTGTGAGCCTCACGTGGGACAACCCGATTACCCTGTATCTACCCCAGGGCTTAGAACAGTGCTCTGCACATAGTAAGCGCTTAACAAATACCAACATTATTATTCAGCTGAACTGAGGCGTTGCTAACAGGAGTCTTCCCAACAGCAAACTCTCTGAGACTCTTTACTGAGCAGCTCTGGGCTGTGGGGCTCCGAGGACCGCTGGTGGGAGGACAAGGGAGGTCTTGACGTCTTACAGGGGAGGGGGAGATGAGGCCAACACCCCATTCATTCATTCAATCACATTTACTGTACTAAGCGCTTGGGAGAGTACAATATAGCAACCGACAGACACATTCCCTGCCCGGGAAATTAGCAGTAGGCATACTGAGCTCGTTTCAGCCAGATTAGCCCATTTCTATTATTTTCCCTTCCCTCCAATACCCCAGCATCCATAAAATCCATGGACACTGTCGAACGGGAATGCCGTCATGGGGAAGCATGGGCAAGGGACTCGGGAAACTGGGGATTGTGCTGGTGGGTTAGCGAGCCATTTGAAGCCAGGTAGACTTCCTCGGGGGAATTGGCTTGAGGCCAAGAGAGGTCAGGGCTCCTCTTTTCCCGGAGGCTGATAGGGAGGACGCAGCCATCCTTTAGGATGAATTGGCTGCAGGACTCTTTAAAGGCAGGGGGCTGGACAGGATGACCTCCCGGTGACCCACCCGGGCCTGGGATCCTGCGATTTTTACCGGCCTTCGTGAGCTGTGGCTCTAAATCGGCTGTCCGATAACGATGGAGGACGGGGAGGCTCTGGGCAGTGAATCATATTTTTAATATCTGAGTGAATGAGAGTTGGGGCTTACGGAATGTAATTACCACTAATGAGCAGTAATGACACATATAAACTGCAGGTCACTCTCCTATTACAGACACCTGATGGCCACCGATAAGCATTTGGCCGTTAGATGGACCATAAATTAGAGCCGGTAGCCGGGGTTCCAGTCAGAGCGGACACCTTATCGGGGGCAGGAGGAGCAGAGCACCTTATCAGCTGCCGGCCTTGATTGGGTTGTGCCTAAGCATACGCTCAGGGCATTGGAACCGTGGAATGAGCTAATGAAAGAGCAGCCGAGCCGGGCGGCATTAGCGGGACCGCTAAATGACGGGAGAGTTTTCCGCTCCGAGCATCACAGGCCTCGATTAGCGCCGATCCGCCCCCGCCCAGCTGTGCGCTTGCCCGCCGGCTACCAGAGCCTGGCGGGAGCCCCCCGGACCCCGTTTTGGCGGTGGTCGGTACCGGGGTCGGGAGCGACGCTGGGCGGTACCGGTGACTCACTCAGTCCACTTCCTGTTTTGGAAGGGGCTTCCTCCAGGCTGGGAGGGAGCGGGGTGTGATGTGGTGCGGGGAGGAGGGCATCCAGAGCTTGGAAAGCCCGGGCTGCTTTTGTCCCCGGGTCTGGCCGCTTGGCAGAGAGCCCGCACTTCCGCCAAGGCCCCGCCGGTTTTCTGCCGGTTCGAATCCTGGCGGGAGGAGGGGCCGAGGAGAGGGCGCCGTACGGAAGGGAGGCTGGGGCTTTTTCCTCGGCAGCGTCTTGAGTTTCATAAATGATTTAATACCACGCAGGACACCGTGCGGCTGCCTTTTGTCTCTCAGAGCTAATGTGGTCTGACCTTGGAAAGTAACCATAGAAACGAGTGTTAAAAGCATCAACCTAAAATCAGGAGTGCGGGGTGACAGTGATGCAAATTCCAGGAGAGAATATATTCCACTGCAGAGATCGCCTTGGCAGCAGGCGGCCCCTCTCCTTTGTTAAAGTCTATTAAACTGTGCTTTTCGGCCTGCCTGGAATTCAATGAACTTGCACATGTGTGTCACACACACACACACACACACACACACACACACACACACACACGTGTCTGCACGGAGGCACACATGCCGAATGTTACTCTGATGGGCCAAGTTCTCTTGGAAACAACTCTCTTCTCCCCCAGGCCATTGACACGTTTCTCAAACTCCGTTTTTGGCTCTCACCGGGCTGCTGTTCTCCGTTGCCAGCTCCCGTCGGCAGTTTCTGGTGTTCGATTCCAAACCCCTGAAAGATCTCTGAGATCATCATGCCCTCTGCTCCCGGGCTGGGAATGCCAGGAGATGGTCCTGACAGCTGGTCACGTGGCCTCTTTTTATGGCACCTCTGGGGTGGGTGGAATAGCCAGGTTCTCGGGACCTCACTGGTTTTAGTCACCTCGGCTGTCTGGGTTGAGAGGTCCCGCCAGGTTCAGTAGAGGATCGGGTGCTGAGTGACGTCCATTAAGTTAAGCCTCCCATGTAATGACATCTCCTTGGTAAAGATCCCAGGCAGTACAGAGAGACATGAGGTCTGTTAGAGACACAAGATGAGTTTAGATAGACCCTTGGATGTATAGTCCATGCTGGGTCACTGAAGGGAGAGTCAGTGATGGAGAGGGTAGAGTTAGGGGTGTCGGATGTTCCCTACAGGGTCTCTTGGGGGAGATCCGGGGATGGAGAGAGTAGAGTTAAGGGTGTTGGTTGGTCCGTCCCTGACCACCTCTTCCTCTGCCACGTCGAGTCCCTCTCTGCGCCTCCGAGGGAAGCATTCTGCCATGAACGCTGACACTTGGACCTCCCACTACCTGTTGGCTGGTGACAGACCCCTGTCCCCTCCTCTTTGCTTGGGACCCTATGACTCTCAGGAAGGTAGTTTTAAATTCAGCCCCCGTGCTGAATCAGGAGGCAGGCTGGGGGAGAGAAGAGCCTGTCATGGCCAGTTACTGTGGAGTGACTCGGGTCTGGCCTTGTGGACTCACAGAATCTGTCGTCTCCCTCTTTCCAGCCGCAGTCAGTCTTCTGTGGACAGTCTGGCGGGAAAGTCGTACATCGCCTTGTTTGTTTGTACATCGCCTTGATTCTATTTAGTTGCCATTGTTTTTACGAGATGTTCTTCCCCTTGACGCTGTTTATTGCCATTGTTCTTGTCTGTCCGTCTCCCCCGATTAGACTGTAAGCCCGTCAAACGGCAGGGACTGTCTCTATCTGTTGCCGACTTGTTCATCCCAAGCGCTTAGTACAGTGCTCTGCACATAGTAAGCGCTCAATAAATACTATTGAATGAAAGTCGTCATAGAAGGGGCAATTTCTGCTTAGAACAGAGACCCGCACCCTTCCCTGGGGAGAAGTATAATTTTCTGGTTGGCACCTGGAGAGTTTCCAATAGTCTGCCAGTCTCGGCTATGGGAGGGGAGAGTCAGGCAGAGGCCTACCCATTCCATTCGTAGCTTGGGCAGTGGCTAGAGAGTGGAAGGCAATCTGCTACAAGTCAAAACTCACCCGTGCTGGGCAGCAGCGGCATGGGAGAGAGTCGAGGGCGGAGACTCAGGTTTACTGCGTGGAAGAAGGCAATGGTAAACCCCTTCCACATTTTTACCAAGAAAACTCTATCGATCCACTACCAGAACGATTGCAGATGGAGGCGGGGCGTTCTGGGTGAGATGAGTCCATGGAGTCACTATCGGTTGGAAAAGACTCAACGGCATAAGGCAAGATAAGAGTGTCCTACGGTTGCTCTTCCTGAGGCTCAATCAATCAGTGGTATTTATTGAGCACTTACTGTGTGCAGAACACTATACTAAGCTCTTGGGAGAGGACAGTGCAACGGAGATGATAGATCTGTTCCCTACCCACAGTGAGTTTGCGGTCTGGAGGGACTGCAGTCATAGTTTTAGTGAGCATTTACACAGTGCAAAGCACCGTACTAAACTCTTGAGAGACTACAGTAGATTTGGTGGACAAGATCCCTGCCCTCATCAAGCTTATAGTCTACTGAGGGAGACTTTAGCACTTATATATTCCTTGCTATCCTTTCTCAGCACTTGTGTGTGTGTGTATATGTATGTAATCAACTCTACAGTACAATTTATTATTAATTCTCATTCCACTATTTGTAAATATTTTTGTCTTCCCCATTCCATTAGTGGGTAAGCTCTTTGTGGACAGGGAACATGTTTTGTACATCTGTTATACTTTCCCAAATGCTTAGTGCAGTGGATTGCATCAAGCAGGTGCTCAATACCCACCTTACCTTCACCAAAACCTGCTTCTCCCTGTCTTTCAGAAAAGCTAGGAAGGCAGAGTGAGATATTTTGATGGGAAAGCACTCGGGAGAGTAAAAATACTGAAAAGATATATGCCATTCTCATCTCCATGTCTGCAACCCAAACTGAAAAGCCAAAGTTGCAAAATGTGAATTCTACTCCTGCCCCACCCCCCTCCCCTGCCCCTTCACCCACAGCCTCTCCCGCTCCCTCCCCCACCCCAGTGGTAATCTAAAGCAGCAGCAGCAGCGGTGACATGAAATGGCATTTCCTGCACTCCCTCCTGGATTGAATTAGTTCCCAAGGAAGACAGGCCCCACTCTCTAAGGGTCTACAAACACAGGCGGTCCTCACGGTGGATCGCAGATGCCCCCACCTCATAAAACCAGAGGAAAAGCTCTCCGTGTCGGGCCACCGGAGGGAAAGTCAGGGATGGACAGAGGAAAATTAGGGATGGTTTGTACTTCGTCCCTCGAGGGAGAGTCAGGGATGGAGAGGGCACAGTTAGGGGTGTTGGATGGTCTGTGCTAGGAGACTAGAGAAGCAGCGTGGCTCAGTGGAAAGAGCACGGGCTTGGGAGTCAGAGGTCATGAGTTTGAATCCCAGCTCTGCCACTTGTCAGCTGTGTGACCGTGGGCAAGTCACTTCACTTCTCTGTGCCTCAGTTCCCTCATCTGTAAAATGGGGATCAACTGTGAGCCTCACGTGGGACAACTTGATTACCCTGTATCTACCCAGCGCTTAGAACAGTGCTCGGCACATAGTAAGCGCTTAACAAATACCAACATTATTATTAGAGGGAGAGTCTGGGATGGAGAAAGGAAAGTTAGGGGTGTTGGGTGGTCCATGCTGGGTAACTGGAGGGAAAGGCAGGAATGGAGAGGGGAGAGTTAAGGGTGTCAGGAGGTCTGTCCCTAACCATGAAAGTATTTGTCAAGGACACAAGGTTCCAAGTGTCCTGGTGCCCCATTTGCAGAGCCCCCCCGGCGTGTGTTGGGGAGGAGCTAGCCGTAATTAGTGCTTTCTAACAATTTGGCTAGCCTTCTCAGGGACGAACCGGGAGAGTTTCCAGTACTCTACCAGTCTTGACTACAGTAGGGAGAGTCAAGTAGAGTCATACCCGTGCCATTCCTAGCTTGGGCAGTGGCTGGTGAGTGGAAGGCAATCTGCCACAAGTCAAAACACCCGTGCCGGGCCGCAGCGGCACGGGAGAGGGTCGAGGACAGAGACTCGTTTAGTGCATGGAAGGAGGCAGTGGTAAACCACTTCCTTATTTTTACCAATAAAACTCTATGGATACACTACCAGAACGATTGCAGATAGAAGTGGGACATTCTGGAAGAGATGTGCCCATGGCGTCGCTATGGGTCGGACACGACTGGACAGCAAAAGACAACAGCATGGCTGGGTCATTGAAGGCTTCTCGTTGTTGAAGTAGTGGGAGGTTGAGATGGAGTTTCTCCATTAACATCTCTGAAAAATGTAGAAATATAGCGTTTATAATATAATAAAATGCAGGGCATTAAACCCATCCAGGTTTTTCTGTTTTTTAGGAGAAATGGTGTACTATGGAGTCCTCCAGTTTATCTTGACTCTAGATGCTTAAGCCTTTCTATACCAGGGGATCTATTGTAAGGGAGAATTTTCCAACCACTTGGTGATAAATGCAGTCTGGACAAGGAACCTGTGAAACCCAAGAAAATTAGTTTACCCAGCCTCTCCCTTCCCTCCAAGAATGATTTGGGTCAGTGGGTTGACTGTGATAGGATCTTTGGAGTACAGCGTGTGTGTTTGTGTGTGTGTGCATGTACGCACAGGGTGTCTGGGGGGACCCAGAGGATGGGGAGGTAGAGGAGTGGTTCTGGTCTATTAGATCTATTACAAAGCCCAATTAGGAAATGTTGTGTTTGCAGATCATTGACCCAGCAGATTGGAAGGCTCATTGTTATATATCTCTTTAACATAATTAAGCACCTTTATCCATTAAATCTTAACTGCCTGTGAAATTACACTTTTCAAAAACACAGAGCTGTTTTTGGAGGTGGGGGTGAGGGGAGGGGAAGGGCAGAATTGTTTCCTCGGAAGGAATTAGTAAGCGAGCTTTGAGTTTTAAACGCTTGGGAGCCTGAGTCTGTTGATTTCTCCTGCTCCTGGAATGCGAATAGCTGAAATTATTGATCTTATGGAAATTATTGCTGCTATGGGGGCATGACATCACTTTCTATCAGTATCATCATCATCATCACCAATTCCATTGTATTGGACATCACAGCATGCAACAGCAGCGTGACTCAGTGGAAAGAGCACGGGCGCACGGGCTTGGGAGTCAGAGGTTGTGGATTCTAATCCCGGCTCCTCCACTTATCATCAGCCGTGTGACTTTGGGCAAGTCACTTAACTTCTCTGTGCCTCAGTTACCTCATCTGTAAAAAGGGGATTAAGACCGTGAGCCCCACGTGGAACAACCTGATTACCTCGTATCTACCTGGCGCTTAGAACAGTGCTTGGCACCTACTAAGAGCTTAATACCAAAATTATTATTATTATTATTACTGGGTTTCTACTGCAAACAGAGCACCCAACTGGGTGCCTCTCGAGTGCGGAACATTGTGCGAGGTATTTACTGCATGGATAATACTATACTGAGCGCCTACTGTGTTCAGTGTCAAACTGGGTGTACTTTGTGCAAAACACTGAATTTGACCGGTATCTTACATGCCATAAAAGACATAATCCCTGCCCTCAAAGAGTGTACAGCCTGAAGGAGAAGCCAACCAGATGTAAAATGACAAGCATACAGTACTTAAGTAATAAGAGTACTTAGTACAGTGCTCTGCACACACTAAGCGCTCAATAAATACGATTGAATGAAGAATAGTAATAGCATTTATTAAGTGTTTACTGTGTGCAGAGCATTATGCTAAGCGCTGGGAAAGAGTATACAGGTGGGAATTAGACAGAGACCTTGTGACTTGAGGGATTTACAATCTATGAGGGATAGATTAAGGGAATAGTAAATGCAAAAGTAAATACAAGTGACTAAATCAATAACAGATTTAATCAGCGGAGCTGAGGTAGCTGATGGGATTGCATGATCAGGAAGGTTGGGCGTGAATCAGCGAAGGCCTCCTTTTCAGAAGAAACATTGTGGCCTAAGGGAAAGAGCACAGGCCTTGGAGTCAACGGACCTGGGTTCGTCTCAGCCACTTGTCTGCTGTGTGACTTTGGGCAAATCACTTGACTTTTCTGTGCCTCCGTTTCCTCAACTGTGAAATGGGGATTCATTACGTGTTCTCCTCATAATTAGACTCTGAGCCCCAAAAGGGACAGGGACTCTGTCCGACCTAATAGACATGTATCTACACCAGTGCTTAGAACGGTATTTGACACATAGTAAGCGCTTTAACAGGTACCATTAAAAAAAAGGGGGTTGTGAGGAGGGGAGGTATGGGATTGGACCAAGCTGAATGGGAAGGGAGTTGTAGGCTAGAGAATAAGGAGTCCAACCTGGGAATGGAGCTCTTGAAACTAGCTCTGGCCTTTGGGATTTCACCGATCTTTAGCTCATGGAGTTTGGCTAATTCCACAGCACAGGGTGAGTAATGAAGCGTCAGTAAAGTGGGAGCTGAATAGAGTTAGCAACTTCAGAGATGCAGCATTGCCTAGTGGACAGAGCAAAGGCCTGGCAGTTAGAAGGACCTGGATTCTAAACCCGGCTCTGCCACTTGTCTGCTGTGTGACTTTGGACAAGACACTTCTCTTCTCTGTGCCTAGTTACCTCATCTGTAAAATGGGGATTAAGACCGTGAGCCTCATGGGGGCATGGACTATGTCCAACCTAATTATTTTGTATCTACTCCAGTGCTTAGAACAGGGCATGGCATATAAGAAGCACTTAACAAATACCATCAATTTTTAAAAAAAGCTTTAAGCGTTGAAAAGTTGATGTCCGAATTGAACTATGATCCCCATGTGGGACAGGGCCTGAGACCAACCTGATTAACTTGTATCTATCCCAGTGCTTAGAGCAGTGCTTGCTATAGAGTAAATGCTTAACAAATACCGTAAAGGGACACCGTAAAAAGAAAAGAATAAAAAATTCCTCCATTACTCAGACATTGTTGATTCTGCTTCTCCTCAGATTTCTCCCCTCTGACCCTCCAGAATCCTATGAAAACAAACTAACCAGGGAGGAAATTCTAAGCGGAGACAGAGTATTGCAGATTGAATTGCCTTTTGGACATGTGATCTGATCCCTTTAAGACCTGTTGCCTAATTTCCTTTAGCCCTGTGAGGGGCCAGGGGATAGCTGTTCATAGAACTCGAAGTTGAGTCCATGAGGAAGAGAGTTTAGTTGCCTGAATACTATATATATATATATGGAGATGTGATTTTGTATGGTTTAATTTGAGTTACAAATGAATCAATGGAGAATAAGATTGGTCCAGTGAAGAGTACACGGACCTGGGTGTCAGGTGACCTTGGGTTGTTATCCCAACTGTGCCATTTACCTGTTTACTTGTTTTGATGTCTGCTTCCCCCTTTCTAGACTTCAACCTGGTGTGGGCAGGGATTGTCTCTATTGCTGAATTGTACTTTCCAAGTGCTTAGTACAGTGTTCTGCACACAGAGCTCAATAAATAACTGTTTGAATGAATGAATGGATGAATTCAGCTGTTGTGTGACCTTAAGGAAGTCTCTTAATTAACACGTGTTGCTGTTTCCTCATCTGTAAAATGGGAATTTAATTCCTATTCTCCCTTCCCCTTAGACTGTGAGCCACATTGCCCATTATAGGACTGTGATTGTGTCTGCTCTGATTATATTGTATCTACCCCAGTGCTTAGCACGGTGCCTGGAACATAGTAAGTATTTAACAAGTACTGATTCTTCTGATTATTGGGCAGAGATGGGACAGTAGAGGGAAATCAAGATGATCAGAGAGATGTACAAGTATGGACTGAAAGGATTGGGATTCTGAAGTCAGGAAAGATGACCTCGGAAAGGAAGCAAAATAGGAGTTTATAGATCCATGAAGGGAGTGGACAGGCTGAACATGGAATTGTTGTTCCATCCCTGACCCCGCCCCACCAGCGTGAGAGGCACCCGCTATAGCAGAAAGGTGACAAGTTAAAATCAAAACCAAGGAAACACTTCTTCCCCAAGCAGGGGGTAACCACAAGGAAGCTGTACCCACAGGAATCTATCAAGCCCAGAACACTGGCAGTTCCCAGAGTGTCGTGGAACTGTGGACAGGCCATCCATGTGGGGTCACTGGAGGGCGGGTCAGGGATGGAGAGGGGAGAGTTAGGAGTGTTGAATGGTCTGTGCTGGGTCACTGGAGGAAGAGTCAGGAATGGCGAGGGGAGAGTCAGGGTTGTTGGCTGGTCCGCCCTGAACTATGAGGATGGGTGTCGGGAAGGGAAACCAGCACACGGTTTCTTCAAGGGTCTAACCGAAATCAGAATCTGTGGGATGTTCAAAGTGCTAGGAGATGGCCCTTGGCTGCTTAGCTCTGCGGGATTCCCACGGGGCCCTGGGATGACCCTAGGCCACTCCTACCTGCGGGTTGCCCACGGAGGAATCCAGAGATGGCCCTGGGTTGCTCCCCACTGTGGGATGCCAATGGGGCCCTGGGATTCATTCATTCATTCATTCAATAGTATTTATTGAGCGCTTACTATGTGCAGAGCACTGTACTAAGCACTTGGAATGGACAAATCGGTAACAGATACAGTCCCTGCCCTTTGATGGGCTTACAGTCTAATCGGGGGAGACAGACAGACAAAACAATAGCAATAAATAGGATCAAGGTGATGTACATCTCATTAGCAAAATAAATAGGGTAATGAAAATATATACAGTTGAGCGGACGAGTATAGTGCTGAGGGGAGGGGAAGGGAGAGGGGGAGGAGGAGAGGGAAAGGGGGGAAGAGAGGGCTTAGCTGCGGAGAGGCGAAGGGGGGGTAGAGGGGGAGCAGAGGGAGCAGAGAGAAAAGGGAAGCTCAGTCTGGGAAGGCCTCTTGAAGGAGGTGAGCTTTAAGGAGGGTTTTGAAGAGGGGAAGAGAATGACTGACTGGGAGTATAGCGCTAAGCACTTAGTACAGTGCTCAGCACACAGTAAGTGCCCAATAAATGTGATTGACTGAATGAGTCAGAGGGTCTGCTGGGAGCATCGTGAAGACATGATGTTTGCTGATGGCTGTTTATTTCCCGAGGAGCTGGTAGGGATGAGGTCTGCTGCCCTCCCCTCACTGCTGACAGGACCCCTTCTACCCCTCCCCTCCCACAGGATGGGTTCCTTTGGGAAAGTCCTGAACAATGGAGCGGGTGAGCCGCACCCCTCTAGCCTCCACCCTAGGGAAAATTCTCAGCTCTGAGATAAGCGCCCAGAGGATTCTGAGCTGAGCTCGCTGCAGCTCTGCCTGTAAAAATGAATAGAGATGCTAAAGTGGGGAGGGGGCAGAATGTCATGGGAGGACGGGAGGTTCCCTGGAGGGTCAGGGAACTGGCTTTGGGGGAGCTCTGAACTGGGCATCTTGCAGCAGCACGAGCCAGTCTGGCTATGGGGCACCAAGGCGTCAAAAGAGACAACTATGTCCGTGTATTGTGAGCAGTGTTGGACACGGTGGCTACTACAGGACAAATTTTCCTCAGTGCGACCCCTGATTTGGAGGAGTTTTGGGTGTCTACTATGGGTAGAGCATTGTACTGGGCCCTTGGGGAGCATAGGACAGGAATGAGACAAGCAGTCCAAGTGTTTAAGGAGCTTATGGTCTAATGGGAGAAGGCATTCAGAGTCAAACCCACAATAGATAGAATCGCTAAGGGCCGGTGTGCAAAAACAGAACCAAAAGATGAATCATTCTATCAGTGGTATTTATTGAGCGCTTACTGTGTAGAGCTCACTGTACTAAGTGCTTGGAAGAGTAATTACAACAGAGTTTGTAGACAGGTTTGCTGCCCACAGCAAGCTTACAGTCTAGAGTGAACAGTCGTACATGGGATTGGAATGCCTCTTGGCAATCAGGGATGGCGTCTTGGAGGAGGAGGAGGAGCCTTCTTAGGAAGTGGGGAGTGGTGTGGCTTGGCGGCCTTCTCTGCCCTCTGCCCCCCAGACCTCATTTTCTTCTGGGGCTCTCAGATTAGTCAGTCAGCCGGTCATATTTATTGAGCGCTTACTGTGTGCAGAACATGGTATTAAGCGCTAGCGAGAATACAGTATAACAGTGTAACAGACACATTCCCTGCCCACGGCGAGTTTACAGTCTAGACAGGAGACGGACATGAATTAATAAATCAAAGCTACGGACACAAGTGCTTTGGAGCACCCCAGTAGTGTGGCACGTGATAGTAATAATAGTAATCATTGTGATATTCGTTAAGTGCTTACTATATGCTAGACACCATACTAAGGTCTAGGGTGCTTATAAATAAATGAGATTGGACACGGTCCCTGTCCCACATGGGGCTCAATCCCCATTTTACAGATGAGGTAACTGAGGCACAGAGAAGTGAAGTGACTTGCCCAAGGTCACACAGCAGACAAGTGGTGGAGCTGGGATTAGAATCTATTACTTTCTGACACCCTGGCCCGTGTCTATCCACCGCGCCGTACTGCTCGTCCTGCCGTGGCCCCTCCTCGCTAGGCACCAGCTGATGGGCCATTTTGGCCCGCTTTCTGGGCCCAAGCCTTCTTCAGTCTGCCAACAGCCGGCCGCCCGCGCTGGGACCGGCTCCCGCCTCCGCTCTCTCGGAGTGCTCTTAAACGCGCCATCCATTAGTTTTATTCTCCGCTATGACACCACGCGATGAGAGAAGGCATCCCCGGGGGCCCGTAAAGGACAACCTCTATTAAGGGCGGACAGGGCCGCGCTCAGCGCCGGTCGGGGGGCTGCCTGTCCGAGCTACAAGTGCATCCTGGGAGGTTTGATTGGAAATGGAGGGGAGGGTCCCGCGCCTGGCTCAGGTCCTAGAATTCGAGGGGGCTGTTCCACTTCAAGGGCTTTTACTGAGGTTGAAATAAACTGGGTGAGGGGGTGGAGGAGGGAGGAAGGGAGAGAGAGAGAAACAGAGAGAGGGAGAGAGAGAGAAGGGAATGAAGGGGAGGGGCTGACTTTGAGCACCACCAGCTTTTAGAACTTGGATTTGCTCCCTTTTTTTACTACTCCTTCGGACCCACAGCACCTATGTACATATCCATAATTTATTTATTTGTGTTAATGTCTTTCTCCCCCTCTAGACTGTAAGTTCGCTGTGGGCAGGGAACATTTCCACCAACTCTGTTGTATTCTCCCAAGCAGTAAGCATTCAATAATTATGATTGATTGATTGATTTGGGGGGTGGAAAGAAGCTGAAAGATGCCTTTGGTAAGATGCCTTTGGGGACCCCCAAATCCTGAGGTGATCGTGTGCTTCTCCTGGGTAACTGGAAGCTGTGCCGGGGGAGAAGTGGAGGTCTCACCTGTTCACAGCAGCCTGGCCTGGCCTGCCCTCTCCGTGGCCCTTGATGGGGGTCCCTTATGGCACTGGATTGCGCGAAACAGTTGGGCTTATGAGGCGAGCGGCTCCAGGGGTGGATCAGTTTCCTCTGCCTTCCATAACCGGGTCCTTTCTCTCCACCTTCATCCCCACAGAGCGGCCCAGAAGCTCAACCTGTCCTCGAAGCGGAAAAAGTACCCCCCACCCCTGGCCCCAGCCCACGAGGCCTCGGTCTATGGAACCAACTTCAGTGGTGTCCTGCAGCTCTGCCCACCTCCAGCGCCGCCCTGCCTGCTCAGGGCCGTATCCAAGATGAAGGACACTCCGGGCATTGGAAAGGTATCGTGAGGCGTTGGGGAAGGGTGTGGGGGTGGGTCCGATGCCACGTAGGCCCTGGGGCCAGACCAGGTGGGTGTGTGGCTCTGTGCCCTGGGAGGCCAGTGGTTGGCCGGATCCCAGGGTGAGTGGCTGTTCGGGACCCAGAGGAGCATTGGAGGGCACGGGGAAGAGGGAGACAGCGGGGTGGGACGGGAGGGATCGGTCTTCACCTACCCCACTGCCCTCACTTCCTGACAGAATGGATTTGGAAGCCCGAATGCCAGCTCCCCAGAATCATCTCAACAGCCATCTTAACACACGGATGTATGCTGGCTGATTTTACCATTTATTTACTCATTTTCCTTCATTTCGATGCTACGGACTGTATGCTTCTAATGAGGATGGGATAAAAATATGGAAGAAACTGGTGTCCGCCTGTCTCCCCCATTAAATTGCAAGCTCCCCGAGGGGAGGAACGATGTCCTCTATGTAGAAGCAGTATGGCTTAGTGGAAAGAGCCTGGGCTTGGGAGTCAGAGGTCATGGGTTCTAATCCCGGCTCTGCCACTTGTCTGTTGTGTGACCTTGGGCAAGTCACTTAACTTCTCTGTGCCTCAGTTACCTCATCTGTAAAATGGGGATTAAGACTGTGAGCTCCATGTGGGACAACCTGATGACCTTGTATCTACCCCAGTGCTTAGAACAGTGCTTGGCACATCGTAAGCGCTTAACAAATGCCACCATTATTATTAGTTGTTACCTGAACTCTCCGACAAGCCCAGGGCAGGGATTTGCACCTAGTAAACACTCAGAACAGCATACTCAGTACTCAGTTGGTAGGTACATTCCCCGCACACAGAAGACACCCAGTACAGTGCTCTGCCTATAGTAAGTTCTCAGTACAGTGGTCTACTCACAATAATAATAATAATTATAATAATAATGGCATTTGATAAGCACTTACTCTGTGCCAAGTACTGTTCTAAGCGCTGGGGTAGATACAAGGCAATCAGGTCGTCCCACGTGGGGCTCACAGTCTTAATCCCCAGTATACAGATGAGGTAACTGAGGCACAGAGATAGAGCGCTTGGCACAGAACATACATCCAGTACACTTCTCTGCCGATAGTAGTTGCTCAGTTCAACGCTCTGCACATAGTAGGCTTCCAATACAGCACTTGGCACGCAACAGACGGTACATTACTCGACTGATAATGGGTAGTCAGAACAGTACTTTGCACCCAGTAGGCACTCATTTCAGCGCTCTGCACACAGTAGATGCCACATACAATGCTATGTGACAGTAGGTCCCTAGGACAGTGCTGTGCATTCAGTAGGTACCCAGTACAGTGCTGTGTAGACAGTAGGCACCCAGTACGGTACTCTATATGCAGTAGGTGCTTAATAATAAAGCAGTCAATTAATCAGTGATGTTTAGTGAGTGCCTACTGTGTGCAGAGTACTGTTCTAAGTACTCGGAAGAGGAGAACGCAACAGAGTTGGCAGACATATTCCCCACCCACCACGACTTTATAGCGTAAAAATGCACCCGATGGCTGCTGGTGCTGTGGGGAGTGAAATCATCCCCCCTTTCAGGGGGGGAAAAGCGGTCTTTGTCAGAAGCGCCCTTTGGTGTTCTCCAGAAGAGAACCAGCGTGCGGATGGTGCTCATGTGTTTGAGTAATCCGAGAGGTCTCTCCCTCCACCTGCTCTGGATTTGTGGTCAGGATGAGCACGTCATTCCATGCTGGAATCTGCCAGAAGAACAGAAAGGGACTCGTTTGCCTGTCACGGCTGGCTGGCAGACGGACGGATGGACCGGGAAGTCCGGCGGGCTGCCGTGTCACAGACGCACAGCCCCATCTCCCCTCGTCCCTCGACCCCCTCTTCCCAGCGCGTCCTCTGGCTCGACACCTTGTGGGCAGGGAACGTGTCTATCAACTCTGTTATATCGTACTCTCCTACGTGCTTAGTACACTGCTCTGCACAAGTAAGTTTTCAGTAGATACAATTGACTGACCCACTGACGGCCCGTGTGCAGACCAGGCTGGGCCCTGGCCAGCGCTCGGAGGCCTGGCTCGGGATTTGGAATCCCTCCAGCAACATCTGCGCCTGTGGCCGGCTCCCCGGCCGGCCTCTCTGAAGGACCTGAGTCAGACGTGTGCCCATCCTGCGGTAGGCTGGGTGCCAGTGCTGGGGCCCCGCGTCCACATTCGTAGTTTTTCCAGGCATTTCTCATCCCTGAGAATGTGGTTCCCAGCCCGAGTTCTCTGCAGAACCCGGCCTTCTCCTTCCTCAGATCTGAAAGACACCGCCAAGGAGGAACGTGGAAACCATTTGGCCTTTGGAGGGCACGTCAAAGGCTCCGTGTTTCATGGCCTGCTGCCAGGCAGAGATGACCAGAAAAATCTCGTTGGGATTCCCAACTCACGCAGCTCCCTCGGTGTGATCTGGTTGGCTCCGAGCTTTCTCCGGGACTGGACTCTAAATGAGTTGGATGTGTGAGTTTGGAGAGCACAGGGAGATCTCAGAGCCACAGAGAAGCACATCTTCCCCCAGAGGGGGAGTGGGCACGTAGAATCTCTCTCCAAAGGAAGTTGTGCAGTCGGAAACGGAGGGGCTTGGATAGCCAGTCAGTCAGTCAGTTGTATTTATTCAGTGCTTACTCTACGTAGGGCACTGTACTGAGTGTTTGGAAGAGTGCAATATAACAATGAACAGACCCATTCCCTGTCCACAATGAGCGTACAGTCTAGAAGGGGAGACAGACATTAATATAAATAAATTGCAGATATAGACGTAAGTGCCGTGGAGCTGAGGGGGGAATGAATGAGGGGAGCAAGTCAGATAAGTAGATCCACGGACAACCGATCCGTGCTGAGTTGCTGGAGGCAAAGTCTCGGGTGGAGAGAGGAGCATTGGGGGGGGGGGGGTTGGATAGGGCTTGTAGAGTGTTCTGCACTTAGTCGGTACTCAGTCAATACTATTGATCAATTGATTGGGTAGCCCGCCCCTGAGCATGAGAGGGTGGGTGTTCAGGAAGGCCACCAGCACATGGGTCCTCTCCAAGCATCTTGGTACCCCTGTGGGAGACAAAGTCCTGGGCTAGATGGGCTGTGGAGCTGACCCATGAGATTGATAGCTAGATATCAATCAATCAGTGGTCTTATTGATTGGTTCTTGGTATTTATTGAGTGTTCAATGGGTGAGGAGAACTGTACTAAGAGCTTGAGAGAGTACAATATAATGGAGTTGGTAGACATGTTCCCTGCCCAAAAGGAGCTTCCAATCTAGGGGGAATAGAACAGTGAAAAGGTCACCCAGCTTCCGAGGATTGAGAAGGCGTGTGGCCTAGTGGGTAGAGCCTGGGAGTCAGAAGGACCTGGGTTCTAATCCCTGCTCTGCTAACTTGTCTGCTAGTTGACCTTGGTCAAGTCACTTATTTTCTCTCTACCTCAGTTACCTCAACTGTAAAATGGTGATTAAGACTGTGACCCCCATGTAGGACATGGACTGTGTTCATTCTGACTAGCTTGTCTCTACCCCATTGCTTAGAACACTGACTGGCACATAGTAAACACTGAAGCAGCGTGGCTCAGTGGAAAGAACATGGGCTTTGGAGTCAGAGGTCATGAGTTTGAATCCCAGCTCTGCCACTTGTCAGCTGTGTGACTGTGGGCAAGTCACTTAACTTCTCTGTGCCTCAGTTACCTCATCTGTAAAATGGGGATTAAGACTGTGAGCCCCACGTGGGACATCTTGATTCCCCTGTGTCTACCCCAGCGCTTAGAACAGTGCTCGGCACATAGTAAGCGCTTAACAAATACCAACGTTATTATTATTATTAACAAATACCATTAAAAAGAAAGGGTGTCCCCCAGTCACTGACCATTCTCTGATCATTTCTCAAGGCCTGAAGGGAGTGAGGGGCCCTTGTTCAGTCACCTTTTGCCCCTCTGGATACATTTTTCCGCTACACTTTTTCCATCAGGACAGGCGCAATCTACATTAAAAGAAAAAAAAACAGACGGTGAAAACAAAGCATTAAATTCCATAAGGCAGAGATACTTTCCCGGGGAACATGACCCTTGGGAAGCTCATGCGGTGTAATTCCGTGAGAGTCTTCAGCCAAGAGTTAAAAACATGTCAGTCAAGAGGCTTTAAAAACCATCTGCAGCCAACTTGTGGTTATTCAGGGTCTGATTATTTACACTGTGGATTACCCAGACCTGTTTCTTATCCTCCTCCTCTTTCCTGCTGTGCGTCTCACTTCATTTTGGCACTGCCATTGGAGGGTGAGCAAGGGTTGAAGGTGGTAGGGGGGTTTGAATATTTATGTTTGCTCTTTGTTAGCAGAGAGGGTAAGAGGTTAGGTCAGGGAGGAGGTGGAAATTATGGACATCCATGAGATCTAGGGATTATTGGTGGATTTGGATTATGGATTCCATGAGCTGGGGGAATCGAGAATGGTCGGCGGTTAGCATCGTCAGGGTACGTGATGCGTGTGGGGATGTAGCTCAGCCAATCCTGGACAGCTTTGGGGCGTTAACTTACCGCACTCACCCCCACGGGCAGCAAAGACAGGCAGGTGTGGGAGATTGACCCGTGTTCCCAGGTCGAACCGGAAGAGTCAGGAGGCTTGACGGTCGGAGAAGCAGGTGTCCTTCATGGTCTTTGGGGAGAAGAGCATTGAGGTTGACTAGATGTGGATTTATTTCGTGGCTGTCAACTCCCTGGAAAGAGGATGGCAATTTATCATTGAGAATTTACATTGCCGAGCTGGGCGCTCTCCTGGCCGCCGAGTGACTACGCACGCTTCGAGACTTGAATTTACAGCTCTGTCTCCGTGTTGCCCCCAAGAATGATGATTTAAGATGGACTCAGAGCTAGAGTGTTCACAGCACTGAAGGTCACATCCCCACCTCCAGGAGATCAGAAGATCGTTTTGATGCTGCCGAGGCAACGTTATTTATGACGGCACCACTCAGGACGGTGGAGGATCCTTACGAGTGTAAAGAGGGACGCAATGCGACCAAAACTGGAATGTATAAGGAGACCCTTGATACCACCATTATCTTGGTTATGCAGTCCTGGGATGACTGCTGAGGGCTTAATAACAATAAGAAAAACAATATGACTGCTGAGGGCTTAATAAGAATAAAAATAATAGCATTAATAACAATAACAATTATTGTTATTGAATCATCATAACTAATTGTTAATTATCAATACTATTGTTAATTATAATATTTACCAGATGCTTATTAAATCATTGTTGAATGCTTATTTTGTGCCAAGCACTGTTCTACGCTCTGTACTAAGATAATCAGGTCCCACGAGAGGCTCACAGTCTAAGTAGGAGGGAGAACGGATATTGAATATCTATTTTGCAGATAAGGGAACTGAGGCACGGACAAGTTAAGTGACTTGCCCAAGGCCACACAGCTGACAGGTGATGGAGCCAGAATCACAACCCAGACCCTCTGATTCCCAGGCCCACCTACTGGGAGTCAATGGAATCAGGGGCGTAGGGGGAATCTGGAAAGGTTATCCTGGGGAGATACGCTGGAAAGGAAAAATGGACATATTGATAGGGAAAATTCTTCTAGGAAAAGTTATGAGAGGAGACTTTCATTTTGTCCGGTATCTTAATATGATTTTCAATCACCTTCCTCACTCAGACACACAACAGCCTGCATCGCCAGACTGTACATTGAAAGAAATTTCCCCTGTTCTCCATGATCATCACGTGACAAATTATAGACCTTCTCCTTCTGTGTGTTGAAAACACCAGAGTTCAAACCATTTAGGTGAATGTCTCTTAAAAGGCAATGAGCCAGTGGAGTGTGATTCTTTTAACGGAATCTTTTTTTCCCCTGGTCTCCTTGGGTGTTATTAAATTTAATGTCAGAATAGTAGGAATGATGTCTGAAAGCCATTTAATATTGTCACTGAAAAGAAGTTAGATTATGCTCAATTTCTGACATTAATGTGCTACTTAAGATAATTTATCATATTGTGGTATTAAAGAAGACATCCCTTTCACCGGGGTTGCTGAATAGCATTCTAATTTCTTTTTTCTTTTTTTTTCTTTTCCCCGAGTACTCCGCTGTGTGATTGGAAGCCTTTTTTATGCAAAATATTTTTTCTGGGGGTCTATGCAGGGCTCTCTTTATAATATGGCAGCGCTTGCCGGAACAACTTTAAGTGCTTGTCTGTTCCAAAGATCCTGTCAATTTTTCCAGCTATAATGACAAAATCCTCCTATAGGAAACAATTGAAGTGAAGCACTTAGGGAGAATTTGAACCGGCAAACCAGCCTCGGGGAAAGGCTTTTAGGTGTGTGTGTGTGTTGTGTGTGTGTTACAGATGAGTGCCTGGAGGGGTGAATGTGTACCTAAGTGGGTGGGTGCAAGCACTTGTGTGTGTGTGCGCGTGTGTGCGCGTGCGTGCGCCTTTGTGGTTGTGAGAGTGGGTATGATCGTTCACATACTTGAGGGTGTAAGATTGTCATCGTGAGCACTCAGGCCCTCACGTCTGTGCGTACGGGCCTGTGTGATGCATGATTATATGTAGGAAAGCAGCGTGTTCTCGAGGAACGAGTATGGATCTGGGAGTCAGAGGACCTGGGTTCTCTCCCCTGCTCCGCCATTTGTCTGCTGTGTGACTTGGGGAGAGTCACTCAATTACTGTGTGCCTCAGTTTCCTCATATGTAAAATGGGGGTGAAATCCTACTTCCACCTCAGTCATTCAATTGTATTTATTGAGCTTTTACTGTGTGCAGAGCATGGTACTAAGCGCTTGGAATGTACAATTTTGCAACATATAGAGACAATCCCTGCCCAACAAGGGGCTCACAGTCTAAAAGGGGGAGACAGCAAAACAAAACTAGTCAGCCATCAATACCATCAAAATAGGTAAATAGAATCATAAATGAGTGCTATTTATAGAGTGCTTACTATGTGCAGAGCACTGTCCTGAGCACTTGGTAGAGTACAATATAACAGAATTATTAGACACATTCCCTTCCCAAATTAAGCTTACTGTCTAAAGGGGGAGGTGGATATGAATAAATAATTTCTAATATATATATAAAAATATGTGCCTAGGAGCTGTGGGGCTGGAGCGTATATCGAATATCCCCAGGGCCCAGATCCAAGTGGTCGGCACATAGTAAGCACTTAACAAATACCATTGTTATTATTGTGAGCCTTAGAGCATGAGCCCCATGTGAGACAAGGACTGTGTCCAACCTGATTATCAGATTCATTCATTCAGTAGTATTTATTGAGCGCTTGCTAGGTGCAGAGCACTGTTCTAAGCACTTGGAATGTACAGTTCAGCAACAAATCTATCCCACTACTTACTACAGTGCTTAACACATAGGAAGTGCTTAAGAGGTACCGTAGTAATTATTATTATTGTGCATGGACATGTATTTAGAGGTGTGTGAAGATGTGCATATGGGGCAATACCTGAGTTCCCGTGTGCTCCCACTGTGTGGCTGAGTGTTTGTGTGTATATAATAATGTTGGTATTTGTTAAGGGCTTACTATGTGCAGAGCACTGTTCTAAGCGCTGGGGTAGATACAGGGTAATCGGGTTGTCCCACGTGAGGCTCACAGTTAATCCCCATTTGACAGATGAGGTAACTGAGGCACAGAGAAGTGAAGTGACATGCCCACAGTCACACAGCTGAGAAGCGGCAGAGCCGGGAGTCGAACCCATGACCTCTGACTCCGAAGCCCAGGCTCTTTCCACTGAGCCACGCTGCTTCCCATATATGAGTACATCTACGTTGAAACTTTTACTTCCATACTTTATTTGTCCCCTGTGGCATTTAAGGTGCTTACTATGTACCAGCCACTGTACTAAGTACTGGGGAAGATACAAGCTAATAGGGTTGGACACTTTCCCTGTCCCACGGGGGCTCACAGTCTTCATCCCCATTTTATAGATGAGGTAACTGAGGCCCAGAGGAGTGAAGTGACTTGCCCAAGGTCACACAGCGGACAAGCGGCGGAGTTGGGATTAGAATCCAGATCCGTCTGATTCCCGGGCCCGTGCTCTGTCCACTAGGACACACTGCTTCTTTAGGCCACGCTAAGATCTACACTGTGTCTGTGGCCTGCTTGTGGCAGTCAGGGTATTGATGGCTCATAATCAGTCCATCAGTCAGTGGCATTTTTTGAGAGCTTGCTGTGTGCAGGGCACTTGGAGAAACTGCCTGACAGAGCGGTTAGAGCACGGGCCTGGAAATCAGAAGGTCGTGGGTTCTAATGCCGGCTCTGCCGCTTGTCTGCCGTGTGACTTTAGGCAACTCACTTCACTTCCCTGGGCCTCAGTAACCTCATCTGTAAGATGGGGATTGAGGCTGTGAGCCCCACGTAGGATAGGGACTGTGTCCAACCCAATTTACTTGTATCCACCCTAATGCTTAGTTCAGTGCCTGGCACAAAGTAAGAGCTTAACAAATCCATTATTATTATTATTACAATGCAACCGATTCAGCAGACTTGTTCCCTGCTCATAACGAGCTTACGGTCTAATATAATAAATTATTATTTACCTTGCTGGGGATACAAGGTAATTGGGTTGGACATAGTCCCTGTCCCACATGGGGCTCACAGTCTTAATCCCCACTTTAGAGAAGGTGGAACTGTGCCTCAGAGAAAATCTACAAAGGCAGATTTCATCACATCATATTGTAGAGCTTGCAGGTCCCTAGCAACTGGAGCCTTGGAAACCCTTCCTCCCCGGGAAGAACTTTTCATTGCCCAGAGGCTGCCGGCCAGCAGGGTCTCGGTTCACGTTTTAGTGATGGCTGGAAATGACCCAGAAAGGCCACACTGTCTCCCTCCCGTGTTGCAGCTGCATTTTAAAATGGAATTGTTTGGCGGCTGCTCTCGAGGATGGAGAATTGCTTCCTCCCAAACCAAGGCCGGTTTAAGAAGGATGTGGTCCCAATTCGTTCATTCATTCAATCGTGTGTGCAGAGCACTGTACTAAGCGCTTGGGAGGGTATATTACAGCAACAAACAGACACATTGCCAGCCCACAACAAGCCGAGAAGGAGCATGGCCTAGTGGATAGAGCGTGGGCTCGGGAGTCAGAGGACCTAGTCGCTCTGTCACTTGCCTGCTTTGTGACCTTGGCCAAGTCACTTCACTTCTCAGTGCCTTCGTTCTCTTGTTCTCTCTCCTATTCAGACTGTGAGTCCTATGCGGGACAGGGATTGTGTCCAACCGATTTGACTTGTAAAATAATAATAATTGTGGTACTTGATAAGTGCTTACTCTATGGCTGAGCCTCAGTTACCTCATCTGAAAAAATGGGGATTAAGACTGTGAGCCTCATGTGGGACAACCTGATTACCCTGTATCTACCCCAGCGCTTAGAACAGTGCTCTGCACCTAGTAAGCGCTTAACAAATACCAGCACTGTTCTTATTATTATGTCAGGCACCGTTCTAAGCGCTGGGATAGGTACAAGATAATCGGGTTGGACACAGTCCCTGTCCCACATAGGACTCACGGTCTTAATCCTCATTTTACAGGTGAGGTGACTGAGGCCTAGAGAAGTGAAGTGACTTGTCCAGAGTGACACAGCAGACAAGTGGCAGGGCCGGGATTAGAGTCCGCTCTTTCTGACTCCCAGGCCTGTGCTCCATCTACTCTGATTACGAAGCTCTATCTGAGCTCTATCTGTGCGTCTCATCCACCCCAGTGTTTAAAACAGTGTTTGACATATAAGCACTTAACAAATACTATAAAAAATGGAAAAAAAAAGTGCTTGGGCCACTTCCAGGGGGAGGTGGGGCCCTGCGTTTGTGTGGCCGTGCGGCTTGTTGGCCGTGTGCTGGGGGAGGACGGGGGAAGCGTGGGCGGTGTGGAAGGGCCCCCCCCTCACGGGAAATAATCGGGCTGCGGTCCTAGGTTACTCACTTGCAGTTCCATCCAGGCAGCAGGTTGGCTCTGAGCTCGTTCGCTTTGTGGCCGAGTTGGGACGTTAAGAGATCACGCTGGGAAATGGGGAGTTGTCCAGGGGAAACGGAAAGGGGGAATTTGGCAGTGAGGGTGGAGGACTGGACGGGAGCTTCTTGCTGCCAGACCATGTGGGTTTTCGTGGGTCTCGCCATATCCCCGGTGTGAGATTCTGCCCGTCTTTGTCCAGGTGACCCCACGGCTGGGATCTTGGGGCTCTGGAAGGAGGTGAAAACAGTGGGATTTGGGGGCTTGACCTGTGACCACGTTTTCCCTTCTGGAGCTGACAGAAATTCAGACCCTCTGCCTATCCTCCTCCTGCTCTGTTCGAAGCCTCGGCCCCAGTGGCCAAGCATCCCATGAATAGCCCCGGTATTCTCTCCTATCGCCGCCACACCTAGCAAGCCAGTCGGTCAGCCCGTCAGTCAATCATATTTCCTGAGCATTTACAGTATGCACAGCACCGAAATAAACACTCGGGAGAGTAGACTATAACAGATACATTTCCTGCCCACAGTGAGCTTGCCATCTAGAGGGGAAGACAGAACTTAATATAAATAAAATTACAGATAAGTGATGTGGGGCTGGGAAGGGGGGATGAATAGAGGGAGCAAGTTAGGGTGACATAGAAGGGAGTGGGAAAAGAGGAAAGGAGGGCAGGGGGGTGGGGCGGGCTGCTCGGTGTGCACCTTCAGGTACCCTCCCAGTGGCGTCACTCCCAGATCCTGGACCCTTGCTGATCCTCCTTTCCCCATCCCTGGCAACACTGGACAGGGGACAAACAATTGGTGTTGCTCACCCACAGAGACCTGCATTGCACTGGTGCTAGGGAAATGCTGTTCTCTGATGCAGCCCAGTGGTGGGGGAAAGAGAACTGAGATTCAACCAACCCAAGGAAATTGTTCTTCCTCCCTGCTGGGGCAGGAGCTCAAGGAATCTTTCGCACAGAGTCTGGGGTGCTGGGTGGTCCATCCCAGGTCACTGGAGGGAGAGTCAGGGATGGAGAGGGGAACATTAAGGGTGTTGAATGGTCCATGCTGGGTCACTGGAGAGAGAATGGGGAGAGTTGGGGATGTTAGATGGTCTTTGTTGGAGTTCCTGAAGGAGAGTCAGGGTTGGAGTGGAGAGAGTTGGGGGTATTGGGGTCCATGTTGGACTACTGGACGGAGAGTCTTGGTTGGAGGGGGAGAGCTGGGGGTGTTGGATGGTCCATGCTGGGTCACTGGAGGGAGAGTCAGGGATGGAGAGCTTAGTACAGTGCTCTGCACATAGTAAGCGCTCCATAAATACTACTGAATGAATGAGAAGGGAGAATTAAGGTCATCGGATGGTCCAGGCCCTAAACATGAGGGCGGGTATTCAGGAGAACAACTAGCCCATGCTTCCTCCAAGTGTTCTGGTGCCCCTGTCAGAGATGGAGTCCTAGGCTGGGTGGATCTGGGGACTTCCAACGATGGGATGCGAGGACGGCAGATACATCCCTCAGGGGCTGATGTCCCCTTTATTACCACAGCCTGGTGTCTCTTAGTCATTGCTTGATTTCAATGTGATGATTGATTGATTGATTCCCCAAAGGAAGAAAGATCAAATAAGACCCCCGAGGCGAGGCTGCCCCTTTCGCTGCTTTTCTGTCCTGGAGCCGGCTAGGTCCAGCCCTCGGACTTTTGGGTCTGCCTCTCTTGGCTAGTTCCTTTCTCTGTGTCTCTCTGCCAGGATGTAGTTATCTTTTCATTCCCCTCTGCAGCCCTGACCTCCTCAGGATTTCCGCTCACAAACATTGCTGACCCTGGACGACAGCCCAGATGGGTCTCTGGAAAGATCGGCATTGGCGAGGCTGGGGGTCCGTGGGGTGGGGAGGGGGAGGAGGTGTGGCTGGGTGGTAGCGAGGAGACCACTCTGATTGATTATTTTGCACTCTCCTGGCCAGGACGCATGGCTCAGTGGGGTCAAACCTCCAGCTCTCTCCTCAGACCCCCCTGTGCCCCTCCCCTGGATCTGTTTTCCACCGGCTCTCCCCGACCACCTCTGGACTCCCACCTTCTTCTGGGGCCCTTAGTAGGAGTCACTTTGGTGATCTGAAGCTATGGAAATCACAAACTGTCCCCTTGAGGGTTTCTGAAGGGCATTAGTCCTTTGGGTTGGAGGGTGGCTAGGTGGGGAAAAAGGTGTATTTATTCAGTCATATTTTCTGAGTGCTTACTATGTGCAGAGCACTGTACTAATTGCTTGAGAGTACAAGAAGAAACAGACACATTCCCTGCCCGCAACGAGCTTACACTCTAAAGATGGGGAGACAGACACTGATAAAAATAAATCAATTATAGATACGTACAGAAATTGAAGCCAGAGGCTGAACGGAGGGTTTTGCATTAACCTGGGGTTTTACTTATCTGAATTTAGCCGCACCACCCCATTAACGTGAATAATCAAATGTCGGATGGAGAAATAGGGGAGAAGAATAGACCAACTGAGGGGATGTTGGTGAGTAGGACCAGTGTGAACAACCAGTGTTTGTGCGGGAGAACCTTGTGTTTCACCACAGAGGAGAGGCTTTAGACGGGGTCGGGGTTCAGCCTGAGTCGCCCCTCTGGTTATTCAGGGAGCCGTGGTCCAGGGACTGCCCAACTGGCCCCCTCCCCCCACTTTCCTCCTCTGACCTCCCCTCACCAAGGAATGAAAAATGAGGAAGCTAGAAAATTGTTTTGTGTCCCCCTGCCCGTCCCCACGGGGACGATAGACTGGGAAAGGAAATGTTCATTTATTTCCTCCAGCGTGCACTTCCCAGCCGCCTTTCCGTGGGCCAGGGGCCAGGGCGTGGGGGTGGGGGTGGGGGCTGGCGCGGCTGATGTCTAGGGTGAGGGGAGAAGGCTGGGACCACCTGGCATGGGGGAGATGGACAGACAGGAACATTAGAAGCACAGGAAGCATCTCTGCCAACTAAAAGAAATTTCTCATTCCCTTCAGTTCCAGCCCTGCATGAGGCTGTTGAGACACCAAGCACACCGTCATCTCCAGCCCCCACCCGCCTACCACATAATAATGATATAGATATTAGTTAAGCACTTAAGCTCGTTGTGAGCAGGGAATGTGTCTGTTATATTGTTATATTGAACTCTCATCCTTATATTGGGCTCTCCCAAGTGCTTATTAGAGTGCTCTACTCACAGTAAGTGCTCTGTAAATATGAATGACTAACTTCCTATGTGCCAAGCCATTAACTAAGCTCCGGTCCTCTTATTGAAGCCTTTGAGATCAGCAAGAGCTGTCAGAGGGCCACTAGTTTTTTCCAGTTATTTTCCAGAGAGCTGATTTTGCTTCTCAAGGAACGTCAGAATTGTGTATTCAACTCCTAGACTGTAAGCTCACTGTGGGCAGGGAATATGTCTTCTAACTCAGTTGTATTGTGTTCTCCCAAGAGCTTAGTACAGTGCTCTGCACATAGTAAGTGCTCAATAAATATGATTGATTGAGCGATTGATTTCCTATATTGCTCTCTAAACTTAGCCCTCACCCATCCTCTACATGTCTTTCCACACCTTGTGCATGCCTTCTCCCCAGTCAGTCAATCAATCAGTAGTATTTAGTGAGTAAGCTTGTTAGGGGCAGAGAACGTATCTACCAACTCTGTTATGTTGTACTCTCCCAAGCGCTCAGTACAATACTCTGCACACGGTAAGGACTAAATATAAATGCAATTGGTGGATTGATTGATTGACCTATTTGTGCCGAGTGCGGTATTGTTTGCCATGTGCAGAGCACTATTGAGGTGCCAAGCACACCCTTCTCCCTGGCCTCCACCGCCCCCCAACCACGTAATAATAATATTAGATATTAGGTAAGCACATAAGCTCTTAGTAGTGGGCTTCCCCTCCTTTCCTTTAACAGTGCTCTGGCTTTCCTTTCTCTCTGCACCCCTGTCCCCATGTTGGCTCCCCTGCACTGTTACCCTTTCCTTTCCAAGTCCTCTCAGCCCGGAATCAGGGGCTTAGCTTGGAGCTGGACCGAGGCTGGATTGGGCTACCCCGAGCAGGTTGCAGCAGAGATGGAGGATGGGTAGGTTTGTGGGTGGGGAAGAGTCTCAGACCCTCTCCAAGCCTCCTCCCCATCTCTGCCTTCACACCCCCTCAAAGTCCCTTCTGCCGCTATCTGCCCTCCCCGCATCCCTCTCTAGTCCAGCCTGGGGCCCCTGTGCTCGTAGATCTCTATCCTTTAAGAACTTGATCTCTCTCCTCCCTCAGGCCAACAGCACTTATGTACACATCCCTAATTTATTTTAATGTCTGTTTCTCCCTCTAGACTTACAGAGCTCACGGTCAGGGAACGTGTCTACTAACTCTATCGTATTGAACGCTCTCAACTCCTTAGTAGAGTGTTCTGCGCACAGTAAGCACGCAATAAATGTCGTTGATTGATTGATCATATGACTCTCTGGCCCAGGGAGTCAAGCCTGCTGGGTACAGAAGGGGTTGGGTGGCGTCAGCAGCAGTGAGCCCCACTGTGTTGGAGCGCAAACCGCTAGCAAAAAAGTGGAATTTTTGGCTGTCCCACAAAGTCGGCCAAGGGCTTGCTCCAGTTGGGATTTGCCCATAAGCAGCAGCCCCAAGTGCCGTTGCGAGGTTCCTTCAGAGCAGGCAGCCTGCTCCATCTCTCCTCGGACCAGCTTCTCTTCTGAGCCCTGAGAGGAATATGGAAGAGGGGTTTTGAAATACGTCTGCTGACCCGAGCCTGTGGAGGGGGAGGATAATAATAATTATGGTATTTCTTAAGTGCTTACTATGTGCCAGGCACCGCACTATTTCCTGGGGTGGATACAAGCGAATCAGGTTGGACACAGTCCCTGTCCCATATGGGGCTCACAGTCTCAAATTTAGAGATGAGATAACTGAGGCCCAGAGAAGTTGAGAGAATTGCCCAAGGTCAAAAGGCAGACAAGTGGCGGAGCCGGGATTAGAACCCATGACCTTCTGACTCCCAGGCCCGTGCTCGATCCACTGTGCCATGCTGCTTCGCACTACGCCATGGGGCTTTCCAGTCAGCAGGTGTGTTTGGGAAGGGGTGGAGAGAGGAGTGCCTCAGTAGCGTTTGGCCTCTTCAATTCCTGGTACCAGTATGTGGGTGTCAAGGGAGGTCAGGTTCTGAAAGGTGGGGACAGCTAAAAAGAGCGGGCAGACCCACGTTCAGATGGAAGAGAGTTTTGGGGTTTTAAATCTTACCCCCTGCCCTGGGAGACGAAGGCAGGGGTCTGGGCGGGAAGTCGAGGATTTCTTTGGCAGACTGTTCCCAGTCACAGCCAGGGTGCTTTTTAAACAGGTAGTCAGGGGAAATCTAGGGACAAGGAGCAAAAAGTTAGGGAAGAGACCCACGGATGAACGAACCATGCTGGGACACTCACGAGAAAGTGCTTCACTTCTCTGTGCCTCGGTCACCTCATCTGTAACATGGAGATTAGGACTGTGAGCCCCAAATGGGACAGGGACTGGGTCCAACGTGATTTGCTTATATCAACCTCAGTGTTTATTATAGTGCCTGGCACATAGTAAGTGCTTAACATATATCACAAAAGCAAAAAGAAGCAGCGTGGCTCAGTGGAAAGAGCGCGGGCTTTGGAGTCAGAGGTCATGGGTTCGAATCCCAGCTCTGCCACTTGTCAGCTGTGTGACTGTGGGCAAGTCACTTAACTTCTCTGTGCCTCAGTTACCTCATCTGCAAAATGGGGATTAAGACTGTGAGCCCCACGTGGGACAACCTGATTCCCCTGTGTCTACCCCAGCACTTAGAACAGGGCTCTGCACATAGTAAGCGTTAACAAATACCGACATTATTAAAAAACAAAGAGTTCTTCACCATTCCTAGGGCCCTATTCTTGGTTGTTGCTCCCAAGGGCAGTTCAGAGGCTCACTATCCCTCATGCCTCTCCCCACCCATCAGCATAGGGGAGATCCCATCAGCCGGGGTGGCGGGGAGGTCTGGCGCCTGTGCCACCGGCAGTGATGCCACTTTGGGCTGGATTTCCTCCAGGTAAAGGTGATGGTGAGGATCTGCCCTTCTGAAGGAGCGGCCAACTCGTCCGAGTCCATGTCCTTCCTGAAGGTGGATCCCCGGCGGAAGCAGATCACCCTCTCCGAGCCAGCGGCCAATGGGCCTTCCGGAGCCGGACCCCGGAGGACCGCGGCCATCACCGCCGTCCCAAAGATGTTTGCCTTCGATGCTGTGTTTCCTCAGGACGCATCTCAGGTACAGCTGCCTCCCTCCCCGGAGCCCCGGAAAATGGCACCACCTGGGCTGGGCTCCAAGAGTCCTGGTTTTGAGCCCCTGTTTTGCCATTGGCCTGCTGTGAGAGGTAAAACATGGCAAGTGAGTCACACTTAGCCCTTCTGGGCTTGGGGTCACCATCTGTAAAATGGGCGGAATGATCTCCGCCTTTTCCTGACTCTTAAGAATGGCGTGAGGACAGATTGAGGTAATGAATGGGAAAACACTTTGGCTAAATAACAGGCAAAAAATAGACTCAAGGAATTATCACCGGTTGGTTGGTTCTTTAACCTTTGAGGTACTTCCGCGGTCAGTGCCCAGGAAGTCAGCCGACTCGGAAAGCCTACCTCTCCAGGACCTGCGGGCAAGTAGAGAGGCAGGAAGCCACAGGACTGGCTCAAGAGACCCCCCCCCCCAGGGCACTGTGGAACTCTTACTACTAAGACCGGTGACGTCCATATAGAACACCAGGCAGGCATTAGAAGCTTTGTTAATTTTGGGGGGGCCTAGGAGACCGCTAGGAATGCTTTGGAAGGAGACCCTGCAATGGTCTGCCCTCACTGTTCAGCTGGAAAATGAGACTGAAATAGAAACTTTGTCACATATCATTTCTTCAAGTCCTAATTGAGAGCTGTCCCAGTGAATCACCCGGGTCCTTTCCAAGCTCAGAGAAGCATGGCATAGAGGATGGAGCACGGGCATGAGAGTCCGAAGGTCACGGTCTCTAAGCCCGGCTCCATCACTTGTCTGCTGTGTGACCTTGGGCAAGTCACTTAACTTCTTGGTGCCTCAGTTACCTCATCTGTAAAATGGGGATGAAGACTGTGAGCCTCACGTGGGACAACCTAATTCCTCTGTATCTACCCCAGTGCTTAGAACAGTGCTTGGCACATAGTAAGCGCTTAACAAATACCAACATTATTATTATTATTCTCTGCGCCTCAGTTGCCGCATCTGGAAAATGGCGATTGAGACTGTGAGTCCAATGTGGGACGGGGTCTGTGTCACCGCTTAGTATGGTGCCTGACACATAGTAAGCACTTAACAAATACCGTAATAATAATTATTATTATTATTCTGCCTGCCTCCCTAGAGGTCTGCAAGGCCCCTGAGGCGGGAGGCCGAGCTCTGCCCATGAGCTCCAGTCCACCCCGCAGGTTCTGGGCTGAAGCCGGGTTCATAAGGGAATATTCGCCTGATGATGATTGAGAAGCAATTATCCTGACAGAGGCTAGGACCCCTGGGACCCGTGGATGTGAGCCCACTCTTAAATCACATTGAAACAGTGATGCCAACGGTACCCAGTCTGAGCTGGGCTCTCAGAGATGATGCCAAGCTTCTTGAAGTGGGCAATTCAATATTCCGCATATGGTGGCCATACATTCATTCGATCGTATTTATTGAGCACTTACTGTGTTCAGAGTACTGTACTAAGTGCTTGGAAAGTACATTTCAGCAACAAAGAGAGACGATCCCTGCCCACGGTGTGCTCACAGTCTAGAAGTGTGTAGTACAGTTCAGTGGACCCAGTGTCATTCTTTGTCTTTCCCTCTGGACCGTAAGCTCATTGTGGCCGGGCGAACGCGCCTACCCACTTTGTTGTATCGTGCTCTCCCAAGTGCTTGGTGCGGAGTTCGGTACACATTAAGTGCTCGATAGATACATTTGATTGACTGATGCTCTGCACACACAGGCATTCGGTACAGTGCTCAGCACTGGGTAGGTGCTTGGTCAATCCTGGTGATGAAGAGGGTGGGAATCCTTGCAGGGTTCTTCCTCCGGTTTTGGATTTCCCATCTGATCCCCAGCCAGAGAGTGTTGCAGGGCTGAGCGTCCCACTTCTCTCTTCCAGGCCGAGGTGTGCTCGGGCACGGTGGCCGAAGTCATCCAGTCTGTCGTGAACGGGGCCGACGGCTGCATCTTCTGCTTCGGCCAGGTCAAGCTCGGTGAGCTCCCAGGGCGTATAGAGGTGTTGTCTAACTGGTGCAGTATAGCCACTGGAGCACCTAGTTTCTCTTTCGTACTCTCCCAGATGCTTAGTACAGTGCTCTGCGCATAGAAAGCGTTCAATAACTGCTATTCATTGATTGGTGGATTCCAAGCCACTCGCTCCCAGCATGATAAACCCAGAGCGTGTGGCTAAAGGAGACCCTCACGGATGACGGGTCATCCCTCCCGGTTGTTGCCATCTGTGGTGGAGCCCTAGGTTCAGATCGGGGACCAGAGAAGGGCAATTTCAGGGGGCTGTTGGGGAATGAGGTGCTGGGATGGAAGAGTTGAATGCTCATGCGGGTTTGGGGATGACCTAGAGTTGGCCAGAGTTTTCCTGGGTTGCAGTGTGATGGCATTCGCTCGAGGATACCCCCGGCACCCCTAGGGTGGGGCGGCGGCACCTAGCCCATCGAGGGCCACTGCCAGCCCCGGCCGTGCCCCCACAGGTAAATCCTACACCATGTTCGGGAGAGATGCCTCCACCCAGACCCTGGGTATCGTGCCCTGTGCCATCTCCTGGCTCTTCAAGCTGACCCACGAGCGCAAGGAGAAGACTGGGGCCCGTTTTTCCATCCGTGTCTCCGCCGTGGAGATCAGTGGCAAAGACGAAACCCTGAAGGACTTGTTGGCGGACGTCGCCAGTGGCAGTCTGCAGGATGGCCAGTGCCCGGGGGTCTACCTCCGCGAGGACCCCGTCTGTGGGACGCAGGTACGTGCTCACCCCTCCCCTGCCCCGGTAGGGTCTGATGGCTTCCAGACCCCAGGGGCTGACCCCTAAAGGAGCCAGACTGCCGGTCCATAATTAGCACTCCCCCTGGACCACCCTCCTGACCCCTGCCATCTCGTTCGCCTCAGCTCCAAAACCAAAGCGAGCTCCGGGCCCCGACGGCAGAGAAGGCCGCTCTGTTCCTGGACGCTGCACTGGCCGCCCGGAGCACCAGCCGACCAGACTGTGATGAGGAGGACAGGAGGAACTCTCACATGCTCTTCACCCTCCATATCTACCAGTACCGCATGGAGAAAAACAGCAAAGGAGGAAGTAAGGACATAGTAGGGCGAGTGGAGCCACTCCTGGATCATCCCCATAGCCCATCCAGTCCAGGACTCTGTCTCCAGCTTGGAGAAACTTTGTTAGTGGCTCTCCTGGACACCCACCCTCGTAGTTGGGGCCAAACCATCTGACACCCCTAACATTCCCCTCTCCATCCCCAACTATCCCTCTATTAACCCATCATGGAGCATCCCACATCCCTAACTCTCCCTCCAGTGACCCAGCATGGGCCAACCAACATCCCTATCTCTCCCTTCTCCAACCCCGACTCTCTCCCTCTGGTGACCCAGCGTGGTCCCAACAACACCCCTAGCTCTCCCCTTTCCATCCATGTCTCTCTTTCCGGGGACCCGACGTGGACTGTTCATCCCTGCATTTATTTAAATAAACTTTGTCGGCATTTCTGGTTGCACTGCTCTCTGCACAGAGTGTATGTGCTCACCCCCGGCTGGGCAAAGAAGTGTCTCCTTGTGACTCTCCTGAAGCATCCCCACTCTAGCTCCTACGGTGTCCCTCTCCCCGTCGGCCAGGGATTTGCCGGGTTTTCCCTGCAGGCCTCGCTGGTGAATTCTGCTACATTCACATCCTGTTGCTGTATTTAGGCCCTTCGACTGGGTTGTCAGCATTCCGTCATAGTGGCATCTCTGACCCCCGCCGGGCGCTTGCGAACTCTTGACCGTGTTTTCGGTTCCAGTGTCTGGGGGCCGCAGCCGCTTGCATCTCATCGACCTGGGCAGCTGTGAGAAAGTGCTGAGCAAGAGTCGAGACCCCGGAGGCTCCCTGTGCCTGTCTCTGTCCGCCCTGGGCAACGTCATCTTGGCCTTGATCAACGGGGCTAAACATGTGCCATACAAGTAAGCGATATTGCTATCTCTCGCGTGGTCAGTCGGCCAGAAGCCATGTCTAATTTCCACCGGGGTATTCTTTCCCAGTGCTTAGTACCGCGCTCTGCACACAGTAAGCACTTTATGAATACTATTATTACTACAGCGCGGCCTAGTGAAAAGAGCACGGATCCGGGAGTCAGAGGACGTAGGTTCTAATCCCGGCTCTGCCACAGATCTGCTGTGTGATCTCTGGGCCTCAGTATCTTCATCTGTAAAATGGAGATTAAAACTGCGAGCCCCGTGTGGGGCAGGGACTGTGTCCAACTTGATTACCTTGTATCTACCCCAGTGCTTAGAACGGGGCTTGGCATATAGTAAACACTTAACGAGTACCATTATTGCTATGATTATTATTATTACAGCCAAGGGCCCCAGCCCAGGAGTTGCTGGTGTCAGGTCTCGCCACGTTACCGTGACCTCTGCTTGGCTGAAAAGTGGTGGGGTGGGTTGCTATTGAAGAAGTGCGTATGTGTTTGTGGGAGTTCCCGTGCGTCCGCGTACTTGCGTGTGTTGGGCTTTTTGGGTATTTGCGGATAAGCGATTGTGTATGGGACTGTGCTCCTCCCGCCATAGCACCCTGTCGTATCCACTTCCACGCACCGATTTGCCTGGACTGGTGACACAGGAGCCGGGCACCTGGATGGCGGGAGGATGCGGGGTCAGGGTTCCAACGCCCGGGGGTCTTTCTGAGGAACCCAGGTTCTTGAAGGGGCAGGGTCTTGGAGGGCCAGGTCCGGGAGCTAGAGGGAAGGGCAGGTGTGGGGGAAGGGTGCCCCAGCCCCTGCTGCCGCCGCCCCCGCAGGGACAACAAGCTGACGATGCTGCTGCGAGAATCTCTGGGAAACATCAACTGCCGGACCACCATGATCGCTCACCTCTCTGACTCCCCCGCCCTCTACGCCGAGACCCTCACCACCGCGCAGCTCGCCTCACGCATCCACCGGCTCAGGAAGAAGAAATCCAAGGTCGGTGTCGCGGGGTCGGGGTTGGGGTCCCAGAGTCTCGGGGCTGTGGGGGACATGATCGTAAACCAGTCCCAGGGTACTAGGGTGGACCAGAGGATCTCTCCATCCCCAAAGGCTTCACACTATGCTGGAAACCTGTGTGCAGAGCACTGTACTGAATGTCTTCCACGTGCAGAGCACTGTCCTAAGTGTTTTCTATGTGCAAAGTGTTTTACTGGATGGCTTGTGTGGGGGGGGGGCACTCTGTTGGGTTCCTTCTATGTGCATAAGACTGTGCTGGGTGCCTCTGTGTACGGAGCATTTCACTGAGTAACTAATTGGTGCAGGGCCCTGTGTTATTTATTCAATCGTATTAAGCACGTACTCTGTGCAGAGTGCTGTACTGAAAAGCCTACTTTGTGCAGAGTTCTGTGCTGGGTGCTTAGGAGATTTAAATAAAAGGGAAAAAAATCTTCCAAGAGTTTACAATCTAACATGGAAGGAGGCAGATGTACATTATTTATCAGTCGGAGGAGCAGGAGGAAAAACAAGGGTACCCCTGAAATAGTAAGAAGAAAGCAAAATGGATAGGGGAATGAATAAGTGAGGTAGACAGATCAATAGTTACGTCAGTGTTTTAGGAGGATTTTGGGATGATGTGATCCAGGGTGGTGAAATTTAATAAAGGAAGACATCCTGGAGGAGGTGGGCTTTCAGGAGGGGTGATCTGGCAGATTTGAGAAGGGAGGCAGTCCTGGCATCTGGGGATCAGCAATGGGCAGGGGATGGGAGAGTCGAGAGGGTTAGTCTGAGAGGAAGAGAAGGTTCGTCTGGGAGGAGTGCGGGGCTCCAGAGAGTTGGGTTGTAGGGGGGAAAAGAGGGTGGCCATGGCGGGAAAGAGCTGGAAGAGAGGCCGGAAGGCAGTGGACGGGAGAGAGGCCGGAAGGCAGCGGACAGGAGAAAGACCAGAAGCCAATGAGCGGGAGAAAAGCCAGAAGCTAGTGAAGGGAATGAGGCTGGAGGCCAGTGGTCAGGTTAGAGGGGGAAACCAATGGATAGGAATGAGGCTAGAAACCAGTGGCAGAGGTCAGAGAGCAGGAGAGTTACCGGAGGTCTGTAGCAGAAATGAGTCTGGAAACTAGTTTTCAGCAGATTGGTAGAAGCCAGTAGACAGGAGAGAGGTGGAAATAATAAGAACGATAATAATAATAATGATAATTGTGGTATTTGTTAAGAGTTTATTATATGCCAGACACTGTACTAAGAGCTGGGGTAGGTACAGTTAATCAGGTTGGAAGCAATCCACATCCCCGATGGACCTCATAGTCTAAATCCCCATTTTACAGCTGAGGAAACTGAGGCACAGAGCAGTGAAGTGATTTACCCAAAGTCACCCAGCAGACAAGTGGCAGGTCTGGGATTCGAACCCAGATCTTCTGACTCCCAGGTCCTTACTCTTTCCGGTAAGGCTACACTGGGTTTGAAGACTGTGAGCCCCTTATGGGATGGGGACTGAGTCCAACCTGATTAACTTGTGTCTACCCCAGCGTTTAGTACAGTGCCTGGCACGAAGTAATTGCAGCATGGCTCAGTGGAAAGAGCCCGGGCTTGGGAGTCAGAGGTCAAGGGTTCTAATCCCGGCTCTGCCGCTTGCCAGCTGGGTGACTTCGGGCAAGTCACTTAACTTCTCTGTGCCTCAGATACCTCATCTGTAAAATGGGGATTAAAACTGTGAGCCCCACGTGGGACAATCTGATCACCCTGTATCCCCGCAGCGCTTAGAACAGTGCTTTGCACATAGTAAGCGCTTAACAAATACCACCTTTATTATTATTATTATTATTATTATTAAATGCTTAACCAATACCATAGAAAAAACCAAAAAACTGGAGGAGAGAAGCCAGAAGCTAGTGGCAAAAATGAGATTGGAAGTCAGCGGATAGGAGAGGAGCCCTCTCTGAGGGGCCTAGGGCAGCAGGAGCAGGGTGGACGGGGGATCTCCCCCAGCGGGGTGACAGATAGAGGCCCTTTTGGGCGACCCGTCCCACAGTTGGGCCGGGTCAGAGAACGCCTCCAAAACTCCTGGCTCGTGTCTCTCCAGTCGGCGTCCAGCTCTTCGGGCGGGGAGAGTTCCTGCGAGGAAGGCCGTGTCCGCCGGCCCCCGCACCTCAGGCCCTTCCACGCTCGGGCGGTGACCCTGGACCCCGGCCTCCCGGCGCTGACCCTCTCCGGCGACCCAGACTACTCTTCCAGCAGCGAGCAGTCCTGCGACACCGTCATCTACGTGGGGCCCGGCGGGGCGGCCCTGTCCGACCGCGAGCTCACGGACAACGAGGGCCCTCCGGACTTCGTGCCCATCATCCCCTCGCTCAACCGGAAGAGGAGCCGGGACCCCCCGCCTCCGCCACGCTCCGACCGGGACCACTTCAAATGCAACACGTTTGCCGAGCTGCAGGAGCGGCTGGAGTGCATCGACGGCAGCGAGGAGCCGGCGGCGTTCGCCGGGGCCGGAGAGACGTCCGTCCCCTCTCCTCTGGCTGCCGGGAGGAGGCCCGGGACGGCATCTCCCAAGAAGGGGCCCGGGTCGCACCCTGCCACCCCCCGGCCCTGCGGGGGCCCTGAGTCGGGGCCGTCCAAGGGAGAGTGGAGGAAGGTGGACTCCGGCCCGGAGGGGACAGGAGAAAATGGGGTGACCGGGGGTCTGATCGCTCTGGAACTGAAGGACAGAGCGTCCTGCGGGCGGGGCCCCCCGCCCGGCCCGGGCCCCCCGCCCCCCCCGCAGAAGGACGCGGGCTTGCCTGAGGATACGTCACCGGAGGCCGACGGCGGTGGCGGCGGTCCGGTCCGGACCCCACCCGTGGGCATGAGCCAGCAGCCCCTTGGTCAGCAGGCGAGAGGACGAGGCGCGGAGCCGTCCGCGGCCGGGGCCGTCGATGTCCGCAGCCTGCGCGGGGCGAGCCTGGACCGGGACATCCTGACCACCACGGTGACGCTGCAACAGCCGGTGGAGCTGAATGGCGAGGACGAGCTGGTGTTCACCCTGGTGGAGGAGTTGTCCATCCGAAGCCTGGTGTCCAGCCGCCGGCCCGCCAGCCTCATCAGCTTCAGCAGCGACTGCTCGCTGCAGGCGCTGGCCTCGGGCTCCAGGCCGGTCAGCATCATCAGCAGCATCAACGACGAGTTCGACGCCTACACGGCGCAGGCCGCCGCGGCCACCGCCGGGACCAGTCTGGACATCGAGGTCTCCGTCGGGGTCGGGGGCAGCCGGCGTTCCTCCATCAGCTCCTGGCTGAGTGACGTCAGCCTCGGCCCAGGCCCGGCGGGGGAGGCTCGGGGGTCCTCGGGCTGCCCCCAGCTCGAGGGTCCTCTCACGCAGGGCCCGTCCGGCAGTCCCCTGACCCCGGAATGCTCGCCCACAGATGACCGTAGCCTGTGCACCCTCGAGCCGGGCGCGGAGGGCCCTGGGACCCTACCTTCCCCCGTGCGGACCCCAGGGAGAATCCCGTGTGGGCCCCCGCACAGTGGGAGCCTCCACCGCAGCCTCCCACGCGGGGCTCCCCTCTCCCCCGACGGCCCATTTGGGGACCCGTGGCTGGCTCGGGAGGACGACTCGGGGGACGGCGCAGGCGCCGGCCGCAGGGCTCGGGGGGAGGGCGGGGGTGGCGCCCGCCGGATGGCCTGCTCCCCGCTGGTCTCTGCTGGACCGCAGAGGGTCGTGGATGGCTGCGAGACGTCAGGCCGGGCCGCCGCGGGGGAACCGGGGTCAGCGGGGCCGGGGGTCGGCCTCCAACACGGGCAGAGGGCCGGGCCGCCCCAGGACCGGGGAGCCTGCCCGATCTGGGGGGCCGGAGCGGAGGCGGATGCCACCTGGGCCGCCGGCAGCCCACGGGGGTCCGGGGCCAAGAGGAACGGCCGCCAGAAGACCAGCCTCCTTCCGCGACCCGGCGGGACCGGACCACCCGCCCCGCCCGTCCGCAAGTCCAGCCTGGAACCCAAGCCTGGGTCAGCTGAGCCCCCCCGGGCGACGGCCCCCGGCCCCTGGGCGGAGGAAGAGGTCGACGTGCGACCCCGGGCTGGGGCCGGTGACCTCAAGGGCCCGAGGGCCACTTCGAGTCTGAAGGGGCGGACGGCCCGGAGCGAGTCCGCCCTCCCGCCGCGTGGCGGGGGCTCCACCCCGGCCCTGGAACGCTGCGACAGCCTGTTGTCCCTCGGGGGCCGGGCCGGCGGGGGTGGGAGAGCCGGGCGGTCCGTGCCTCGGCTAGGGGTGCCCTCCGCCCCGCCGGCCCCACCTCCGCCGCCACCCCCGGCCCCCGGCCGGCCTGCCCAGGCCCGGCCCGGCCCCAAGCTACCTTCTGCCGGCGGCAAGAGCCGCAGCCTTCCCGCCGGCGGGGCCAGGACCCTCGGACCCGCGGCCAAGCCGCCGGTGCCGTCGGGGGGCAAGAGCCCCGGGACGCCTCCGGGCGGGAAGGGCTGTGGCGGCAAGCCGGGCCGGGGCACCGTGATGGGCACCAGGCAGGCCCTGAGGGCGGCCCACAGCCGGGTGAACGAGCTGGCCTCGGGTGCCGGCGGGCGGGGTGAGCTCACCCTGCCCTCGCCCTACAGCAAGATCACGGCGCCCCGCCGCCCGCAGCGCCACAGCAGCGGGCACGGCAGCGACAACAGCAGCGTGCTGAGCGGCGAGCTGCCCCCGGCCATGGGCAGGACCGCGCTCTTCTATCACAGCGGCGGCAGCAGCGGCTACGAGAGCATGATCCGGGACAGCGAGACCACCGGCAGTGCCTCCTCCACCCACGACTCCATGAGCGAGAGCGGCCTGTCCTCCACCGGACGGGTCCGCAGCCTCAAGTCACCTAAGAAGAGGTCCACAGGTACCAGCCCACCTCCCCTCGTCACCCTTATCCCCCTCCCTGCTGACCTATCCCGTGCCGCCCTGCCCTTCCACCGCTCCCTTTCCCCTCCGGAAACAGCTCCGGGTCCTATATGGCTTTCTCTAGACTGTAAGCTCATTAATAATAATAACAGTAATAACGACGGTCGCGGTATTCGTAAAGTCCTTACTATGTTCCAGGCACTCTACTAAGCACTGGATGCAACCAAAGGGCTCTCGGTCTTAATCCCCATTTTCCAGATGAGGTAACGGAGGGTCGGAGAGGTGACACGCCCAAGGTCACGTAGTAGACAAGTGGCGGAGCCGGAATTAGAACCCCGGTCCTTCTGACTCCCAGGTCCGTGCTCTATGCACTAGGCCGTGGTTTGTGGACAGAGGACGTGTCAGTCAACTCTGCTGTATTGTTCTCTCACAGGTGCTTAGCACAGTGCTTCTTGTGGCTGCACCTCTTTCGGAGCAAAAGCAAAACTCCGGGGAAAGGCATATCAGAAACCACGTGAGGTTTAGGGAGGAGAAGTGTTTATGACCATTGGAGTCTGTGGTGGATGAGCCTGTTGGCATTTCAATACCTTCTGATTTTTTTTATATCGTTTGTTAAGCTCTTACTGTGTGCTAAGCACTGTATTAAGCACTGGAGTAGATATAAGTTAATCAGGTTGGTTAAGGTCCATGTCCCATATGCGGCTCACAGCTTGCCCAAGGCCACACAGCAGACAAATGGTAGAGACGGGATTCGAACCTGCGTCCTCTGACTCACAGGCCCGTGCTCTTTCCACCGGGCCAAGCTGCGTTTCTGAGTCTGGTATTAAATCACAAACAAGTGGGAGGGAAAGCAGAACTTTCTTGCAAGGAACAGGACGGGGGGAGGCATGCAGTCGGAACCGACTCTAGGAAAATCTGGAGGAAAAGGGGGTCTTTGGGAGGGACGCTGCTGGACCCAGGTCCGCCCGGGGGCCCCTCATAGAGGTGACAAACCTGGGCAGGACCTAGATCCTCACTGAAGCCTCCCACCCTCTCACCCCGCCCCGCTCCCCCTTCCCTAGCGATGCCTAGATCATGGTGCGGTAGAGTTGAAAAAAGGAATCCCTGCTTTGTAAAGCCACCCCTAAAACCATCAGCCTTGGGGAATTTGAAGGCAGCAAAGCACCCATGGGCCGTGCCGTGGTCTTTGCTCTCCAAATAGATAAGGCCTTCTGGGATCTCAGCCCTGATAGCAGGGGCGCTGGGGTTGTGAGCCCCGTTTTCCAGAGGGTGGAAGAGGAGGAGTCCTGGACCAGAGAGGGAAAAGGCAGGCTGTTGTAGCCCCTGTCTCAGTCCTTGCCGGCGTAATTGGGAGAGCCGGGTGGCGGTGGGGAAATCAGAATCAGCACCTCGCTGGAGAGACTTCTTTCCCAGAGGGATCTGTGGCTGTTTTGGTCCCAGAAAGTGTTGCAATGATATTTAAGAAGAAATGGTATTTACAAGGAACTACTTTGTACTGCAGTTCCCTCATCTGTAAAATAAGGATTAAGTACTTGTTCTCCTGCCTCCTTAGATGTGGAAAAGGGACTGTGCCCGGCTTGATTAATCTATCCCAGCCCTTAGTACAGTGCTTGCTACCTAGTAAGCACTTAATCCCACTGATAGTCCTTTATCGCTGAATTATGTCTTTCTTTAATCGTGTTTTCAAAGACCCTGGCAGGCACAGGGTGTGTTCCTACAGGAGTGTAGGAAATGAACCTCAATGCGTTTTTTTGTTAAATAGTGGCCCAGGCAGAGAGACCGATTGTGCCCAAAGTAATAATAATAATAATGTTGGTATTTGTTAAGCGCTTACTATGTGCAGAGCCCTGTTCTAAGCGCTGGGGTAGACACAGGGGAATCAGGTTGTCCCACGTGGGGCTCACAGTCTTAATCCCCATTTTACAGATGAGGGAACTGAGGCCCAGAGAAGTTAAGTGACTCGCCCACAGTCACACAGCTGACAAGTGGCAGAGCTGGTATTCGAACTCATGAGCCCTGACTCCAAAGCCCGTGCTCTTTCCACTGCGCCACGCTGCTTCTCCTATGCCGTGTTTCGAGTGACATAGTAGCTTATTTCGGGGAGAATCCAAGTTTTCCCCACTGAGTATTTAATCATGTCCAAGAGGACCCGTCCTCTGCCTCAAGTTGAAGCAAGGGCATGGAAGTGAAGCTTTCCCTACTGGACCTTGAGGTTGGGTTTTCCCGAGATGTGGATCAAGGGGGAGCATGGCTTGATGATGACTTTGAAGACGCGATGATTCTAGTAGATGGCAGTGGGTTCCCGGAGAGAGAGACTATAGGTGTTTTCTTCCCAAGAAAGTGGTGGCCCGATGTCGGGGTCCCCACCACGCAATCCCAAGCCCAGGGTTGGCTACCAAAATGCTTTTCCCCAGGGGCTAGAATTCCACAACAACCCATCAGTCAATCATTTCATCTGTCAGAAGTCAGTGCTTTCCAAACCCAAAAGTCACGGGGCTTGCTACCCGTCTAAATTATAAATTCGTTGTGGGCAAGGAATGTGTCTATCAACTCTGATGTACTGTGCTCCTCCAATCCCTTAGTCCAGTGGTCCGCACACAGTAAGCGCTCAGTAAATGCCATTGATGATGACGATTGAAGTCATCCTTCTGCCTCCAGAGGGAATCAAAGTCTCTCCAGGGAATCTCCGCTCTCCTGGAGGTCTGGATATTGGGAGAGAGGAGATGGGACCTGTTAACCTTTGCTAGGAGGAAGTTATGGCTAGAGAGCCTGCTCGCTTTTGGGATGGCTGGAGAGGAAGAGGGGGAAGGAGAGTCAGGGAATAAGCCAACGAGGCAGCTCAGTTTACACAGTCAGTCTTGAGTCCATTAGTTGGGAGACCGGATCCTTCAGGATGATCTTCATTCATTCATTCATTCATTCATTCATTCATTCAATTGAATTTATTGAGCTCTTACTGTGTGCAGAGCGCTGTACTGAGTGCTTGGGAGGGTACAATATAACAATAAACAGACTCATTTAGTGTTCGTTTATTCTATGGTATTTGTTAAGCACTTACTATAATAATAACAATGATGATGTTATTTGTTAAGTGCTTACTATGTGTCAAACGCTAAGTGCTGGAATAAGTACAAGTTAATTAGGTCAAACACAGTCCCTGTCCCTCATGGGACTCACAGTCTAAGTGATGTGGTACTAGGATTGATGTGAGTCGTGACTGCAGGAAACAAGGAACGAAGTTAGCCGTGTGTGTCCACCTCAATTTGGCCGGCTCTGAAGTGGTGGGACACATCAAATACACTCTTCCGTAGATTGGAACTCAAGCTTTCAAGACCACCCCCTTAGTTCTTCAACATTGAAACTATGGGTTTGCGGGAGGCTTGCGGAAATCCGTAGTCGGCTTCAAGAGGGAATATGCTTGGGTTAGAAAGGGGAGAGTTGGGGGCTTTGGATGGTCCATCCTTAGTCAAGAAGGTGGGCATCTGGGAGATCAACCAGGGCACGTTAGCTCTAAGCACTGTGGTGACTATGTCGGAGACGGAGTCCTGATGATGATGATGATGGTATTTGTTAAACGTTTACTATGTGCCAAGCTCTGTTCTAAGCATTGTTCTAAGTAGATGTAAGGTAATCAGGTTGTCCCACTTGGGGCTCATAGTCTTAATCCCCATTTTACAGATGTGAGGGATCTGAGGCACAGAGAAGTGAAGTGGCCTGCCCAAGGTCACACAGCAGACAAGCGGCAGAACCAGGATTAGAACCCATGTCCTCTGACTCCCGGGCCCTTGTTCTTTCCACTAAGCCACGCTGCTTGTATGGCCTGGGCTGACCCAGGGGGTAGTGAATCAATTAATCAATCAATCAATGGTATGTATTGAGTACTTATTGTGTGCAGAGCACTGTAGTAAGCACCTGGGAGAGTACAATGCAGCAGAATTGGCAAATACATTCTCTACCCATCAAGAGTTAAAAAAACAGCGTGGCCTAGTGGATACATCACAGGTCTGGGAGTCAAAAGGACCTGAATTTGAATCCCGGCTCCGTCACTTATCTGCTGGGTGACTTTGGGCAAGTCACTTCACTTCTCTGTGCCTCAGTTACCTCATCTGTAAAATGAGGATTAAGACTATGACACTCAAGTGGGACATGGACTGTGTCAACCTGATTCCCTTGCACTAAATACAGTACCTGGGTCATAGTAAGTGCTTAACGAATACCCTATAAAAGGAGTTTACGGTGTAGAATCTTAGGGTGTCCTACTTGCTCTTCGGTGGCTAGGCTGGTCCTGGACCTTCACGCCGGGAAAGAGTCAGGAAGGCAGTGAGGGAAAGTCCTCCATGACCCTGAGCTCAGGAATCGAGTGGGGACCTGGAATACATTTCCAGAATAGCAGGGCTGGAGATGGGCTAGGACCAGATGGCCCCGGTGAGTCCTCCGGCAAGGCAGGGATCTCATCAGGGAATGTCACTCTGGCTCTGCTTTGAGTCATTAAAGTCATCTCTGCCTTCAGAGAATTTCATTACCATTAGGATTCAGGATGCATATATTAAATTTTCCGGGGCATGTTAAGATCAGGCCTGCAGTTCTTCTTCACGAGGGTCATCGCCACCAACTCGGATTCGGTAAGCTTCCCATGGTGTGTGAAGCTTTCCACAACGTTATCCAAGCAGGATAAAAAGGTTCAGCCTCCACCCCAGCCCTCTGTATTTGGAATCAGACAGAAAACCAAGAACGGACCGTGGCTGTGAGAATGACCCAGTGTGGCTTGGTGGAAAGTGCACGGAAGGGACTGAGAGTCAGGAGATCTGGTTTCTAATCCCGGCTCCACCACGGGCTCCACCACTTTGTGACTTTGGGCAAGTCACTTTTTTTTAAAGGTATTTGCTAATCAATCATTCATTCAGTGAATTCAGTCATTCAGTCAAGCAATGGTATTTACTGAATGTTTACTCTGTGCAGAGGACTGTTCTCAGTGCTTGGGAGAGTACAGTGCAAGAGAATTAGTAGACACGCTCCCTGCCCATAATGGGCTTACACTCTAGAGTTTACAGTCTAGTGTACCCTGTATCTACCCCAGCGCTTAGAACAGTGCTCTGCACAAAGTAAGCGCTTAACAAATACCAACATTATCATTATTATTATTAAGTACTTACTATGTGCCAGGCACCGTACTAAGCACTGGGGTAGACCCAAGCTAATCAGGTCGGACACAGTCCCTGTCCCAAGTGGAGCGCACAGTCTTAATCCCCATTTTACAGATAATAATAATGTTGGTATTTGTTAAGCGCTTACTACGTGCAGAGCACCGTTCTAAGCGCTGGGGTAGATGCAGGGTAATCAGGTTGTCCCACGTGAGGCTCACAGTCTTAATCCCCATTTTACAGATGAGGTCACTGAGGCACAGAGAAGTGAAGTGACTTGCCCACAGTCGCACAGCTGACAAATGGCAGAGCCGGGAGTCGAACCCATGACCTCTGACTCCGAAGCCCAGGCTCTTTCCACGGAGCCACGCTGCTTCCAGAGCAGTGAAGTGGCTTGTCCAAGGTCACAAAGCAGACAACTCACCAGGTGCTCCTGACTCCCAGGTCCCTTCTCTACCCACTAGACCATGCTGGTTCTCAAGTTCTCTCTGTCTCAGTTTTCTCCTCTATCAAATGAATAGGCTCCTGAAGATTGAAAAGTCCTTGTGGGCCACGATCATGCTTACTGATTCTGGTGTATTCTAGTCTCCCATGCACTTAGACCGGTCCTCTGCACAGAGTAAACATTCAATAAATACCACCCCTTGATTGATTAAGGATTCAATACCTGCTCTCCCTCCCCCTTAGTCTGTGAGCCCCTTGGGAGGAGCTGCATGGCTTAGTGGAAAGAGCATGGGCCTGGGAGTCAGAGGACCTGGGTTCTAATCCTGGCTCCGCCACTTGTCTGTTGTGTGACCTTAGGTAAGTCACTTTACTTCTGTGGGCCTCAGTTACCTCATCTAAATAACGGAGATTAAGACTATGAGCCTTGTGTGGGATAAAGACTCTGTCTAACCCAATTATCTTGTATTTACCCCAGTCCTTAGTACAGTGCCATGCACATAGTAAGCATTAAAGAAAAATATCATTAAAGAGGGAGAGGCAGGGACTGTGTCTGATACGGCTGTATCTAACCCAGACCATTGCACAGTACTTGGCACATGCTCAATCCCTGGTATTTACTGAGCACTTACTGAGTGCTGAGCAGCGTTCTAAACACTTGGGAAAGAACAGTTCAGGGGAGTTGGTAGGTGCAGTCCTTGCCCTTGAGGAGCTTACAATCTTCATGGAGAGACAGACATTAAAATAAATTATGGGTAGGGGAAATTGTAGAGTAAACGGACATGTAGGTAAGTGCTGTATGGCTGGAGCGCTTAGCAAGTACCACACTAAAGGCATGTGCTCCGAGATGAGCAGGTACGCTGGACTAAACTGTCAATCTCTGAATGCCTGAAGACAGTAGAACCAGGAGCCAAATACCTCCCCTAACCCCCTTCCCGATCCTACTCCAATCCAATCCCAATCCCAACCCAAACCCTCCAATTAACCCTGATCCAAGCCCAAGACCAGCTCTGCCCCCTCCCTAGGTTTGACTCTGTCCCGCATTTTACCTTCGCTCCTCCCCCGGTGGGTCCCGTTGAGTTGCCAACTCCCACTCAGATGATCCCCAGAGGGCAGTTTCCGGAGGGCCCGAAAAAAATCCCTGTCCTGCCCGCCGCAGGATGAAGTGACGTGAAACTCTGATCGTGTCGTTCAAGGTCTCCAGAGGAGAAGGCTGATCCCCGCCCCCTTGCCCGATGCGGCCACCTTGGGGAGGAAACCGAGCCTCACCGGCCAGTGGGTGGACCTACCCCCCCTGCCAGGGACTCTGAAGGAGCCATTTGAGATCAAGGTCTATGAGATTGATGACGTGGAACGCTTACAACGGCACAGACAGGACGAGCCTGAGGTCAGAGCCTGTTTGACAACAATTTCAGACCGTTCACCTGACTCCACCCTCCGGCCCCGTGGGTTCTTGGGAAATCGATCGCAATTAAAGCGCCGTTGTTATTAATTTTACAATCGCATATGTCGGGGAGTGCCCTTAGCGGAGAGAAGGAAAATAATTAGTGTCCACAATTAATCGGGTTGAGCGTGACGGATGGCGGGAGCAGAGAATGTCAATGCGTCCATTATGAACGGACAACACCATGCTGGCCGGCTCTGTCCAACTTTATGTCATTTCTCCCCGGCGGAGGATCCATAACTCTTGACGTTATGGGGTCGGGTATTCCGGCTAGAATTTCATTAGCGGTGCAGAGTTGGGGGTGGGGGAAATGATCAAGCCCCCCTTCTGTTTGGATGAAGACTGTGCCTTCTTCTAACGGAGCGTCTCCTGTCCCTTTCCCTACCCTCTAGCCCTTCCAGGATGTCGAGAAGGTAAGCCTGCATCCCTTCCCTTTCCTGGTTGGGGGTGGTTCGTGGACTCTTGGCAGGAGTTAAGGCCTAGGGGAAATGTTGCAGACGGGAGGAGAGTTGAGGCGGGCTCGGGGATGGTCAGAGACGGTCCCAAGGTTCCACCTGGTCAAGAGCGGTGGCAAGAGGTACCCACAGGTTTTTCCAGGAGCAGCGCCCTCACCTCACCCCTCTGGCTGTGATATGGCCGGCTCAGTCCAGCATCCCTGCTCACAGGGAGCCGGAGGGCGCTCTGCCCCGCTAGGGAGTAGTCTTTGGTAGAATCACTGGTGGGGAGCATGGCAAGCGGGGCCCAGAGACATCTCTGAGTCTAATGTGTGTGTGTGTTGCGGGGGGAAGGTCATTGTCCAGAAAATCTCCCTGTGATAAATTGAACACAGATGACCTTTAACCTTCCTTCAAGGTCAAGAATACAGGTGTGCCACGGCTTTATGAAAACCACCAGCCCCCAGGAATTATCTATCCCCCGATCTGCACCCCTGTTCCCTTCCTCCCAGCTCCTTCTTCCACCTCCCTTCTTCCTGGGTTAAGTGACAGGGTTGTCTGCCTACCCTCACCTTCCCAACACACACACGCACGCACGCACACTAAGAGTCCCCCCATCCCCAGTCCCAGCCCCAAGGTCCACCCAGAAACACTAAGAGAAGAGGAAGGAGAGATAGAGTAGAGCCATAGGTCTGCTGCCTGATTTCTTTTTGGGTCCCGGCCCCATGGGCTAGAGGGGTTTTCCCTGCTGATCCGGGAAATCGAGGCTTCCCGTTCCTTGAGCCAACCTCCTCCTGGGTTAGCTAGTTTTCCAACAGGTCATGAGGACTGAGCATGCTAGAGCCACGTCAGCCGGAGCTCTGCAGTCTAACAGAATGACAGGGATGAGGGGGAAGAGCAAATTCACTTGGGCTGCCCGGTTTCGTCCTGGGCCTGGGCCTCTAAAGCCAACCTCTGTGCCGTTCCTCAGGGCCTGATGTACTTCAACACGAAGCTGAAATTGCTGGAGAGGCGGCAGCAGAAGATCCGGGAAGTGAAAGCCAAGCACGACGTCCTCAAGGAGGAGCTCGAGGAGACCAAGGGCCGGCTGATGATCGACCCCAACAAGTGGAAGAAGGAGTGTGAGTGTCTCTGACGCCCCGTCCTGCCCCTTGCCAATTCTGGCTAGGCCAAGGATGGGATGTGGAGGACAATGGGAGCCCACTCCCAGAAAGATGCAGCTCTAGCCGCCCGATTGGCCAGGAACCCCTGGCCCGGAAGCGGCTCCCTAACTCTTCCCACCCTCGTGGCCAGCGTGTGTGAGTGGGAGAGTCTCAAAATTGGGGAGTGGGAAAGGGACTTGGTTATCCCCACTGGGCAGGCTCCACTCCCGCCAGAGGAGAAGCCTAAGGATCCCGCGAAACTACGCGGGCTGAATTTCTGCTAGTAGCGGGCACGCTTTACCACCAACTCCTCTTCTGCGAGAATCAAGGAGTGGGTAGTCCTGGGAGGGGTGCTGAGGGCCAGAATCAGGACCTACCCTCCCAACACCTGGGGCCCACTCAGGGGTTGGGAGTGAGACCGAAGCCTCCGCTGAGCACCCCGATTCTTTCAAAGCCGTGGGGCCAAAACTAGGGTGCAGGTGCTAGTCTGGGCCTCTGCATTCGCCCTGGAAATTGGGAGCACCCCGCAGTACAAAGCTTGGAAGGTCCTGGGGTCATGCGCCCCACCCTCCCTCCCCCAGGGGTTCTTGCCAGTGGGAGGGATGGGTGATTATCCAAATACCTCCCTCCCAATCAATCCACCCATCCATCAGTAGTACGTATTGAGCACCTCTTTTGCGTATACCACTGCATTAAGCACTTGGAAAGAGCCCAGGCCTGTGAGCCAGAGGATCTGGATTTTAATCCTGGCTCTGCCACTTACTGGCTGTGTGACATTGGGCAGGTCTTGTAACTTCTCTGTGCCTCATTGCCCTCATCTGTGAAATGGCGATTCAATACCTGTTCTCCCTCCTACTTAGGCTGCGAGCCCTGTGTGGGACAGGGACTGTATCTGACCTAATAATGTTTCATCTACTTCCGCACTTAGTACAGTGCTGGGCATTTTGTTAACACTTAACAAATACCGCAATTATTATTATTATTATTTTATTATCATTATTAGCTCCTGTCCAGGCAAGCAGGCTCCAGGCAAGCAGTGTGGCCTAGTGGAAAGAGCATGGGCCTGGAAGTCAGAGGACGGGTTATAATCCCGGCTCTGCCTCGCGTTTGATGTGTGACCTTGGGCGAGTCATTTAACTTTGCTGTGCCTCGGTTATCTCGTCTATTAAATGGGGATTAAAAATGGGAGTCCCATGTGGGACAGGACTGTGTCTGATCTGATTACCTTGTGCTTGGCACACAGTAAGCGCTTACCAAATGCCACAGTTATTATTATCAATCATTCGTACTAATAATTAACTCTTGTCCCGGCATTCTTCTCAGTCGAGGTGGACCCCGACCTGGATAAGGAGTCTCAAGAGTACCTGGAGGCGCTGGAGCTCGTGACGGAGGAGCTGGAGCAGTGCGTGAACTTGTGCAAGTCCCACGTCATGATCGTCACTTGCTTTGACATTGGTGTGGTGGACGCCCAGGAGGTGGAAGTCTGAGGATGGTTGGGATGCGGGACAGGGGAAGGGGCGGGATGTCCCGTAGCCCCGGTGTTTCTGTGAAGAGGAGGAAGAGGAGGAGGAGGTGCAACAGGGGAAGGCTGGATGTGAAGTTGGGAGAGAAATGAGGTGGGAACGATGGGGCGGGAGGGAGGCGTTGGAGGACTGGGAGGTCGGGAATGTTTCTCAGTGGACGTGGGTGACCAGTGGGCTGAGCAGCGGGTTGGGGATGGGGACGGGTGAGCTACGTCGGACAGAAGGACACCGGGAATCTGAGAACAGACGGGGACATTGAAACAGCCGCAATCAAAGTGCCTTTTAAGAAGCATTCGATTTTAAAGAATTTTCCTTTTGTATTTGGTGCTAGAATTAAAGCCAGCAGACCGTCAAATGTATTCCTATGAACTATTTTCTACTGTATAGTGTATTTATGACTATATGTAAAAACATTGTAGCGAGAGCAATAACTAAATTATGTTTTCATACCTGAACTTGCCTTCTTGTTTCATAGGAAAGCTGTTTTATGTAGCAGAACTAAAATTGTATTATAACTGTTGTCTTTGGTTAGGAGTGGAGATATTTTTATGGACATTTTATCTACTGAGAAGGTGTTTTATGAACTTTCAGTCCGATTGCTGTTCCGCCCGGTTTTTTATATTCTTCCTTTTCCAGACCAAAATAAAGATTGCTTTTCTGGGTTTTGATAGAGATGGCTACAAACTGTTCTCCTCCTTGGTTTAGGGACCCTCATTCACCACAAGCCTAGTATTTCTGATGTTTAGGCCTGAACTTCCTTCAGCTGTGAGAATCAATGTTCAAATTTTGTACCAAAATCACTGAGTAAAGACAGGGGCTGCCGGTCGGGGAAAGGAGAGAAGAGAATTTTGCAAACGTTTCGTGACTTGCATATTTTTCTAAGGTTTTCACAGCCATGGCGGGATTTGCATTAAAAACTCTGTGGCTAAAATAGTCGATCTCTTTGCGGTTTTTCTAAGGAAGACAGACCCTCAGGATTCCACTTGGACATGCTGCATGAGAGTTGTGTTTTTTGAAGGCGGGGGCAGCCTGGCGGAGTCTCCCCGCTGATACATTGTTGCCAAACAGATCCTTCTGTGACATTGAGTAGGAGATGGACAAGCATATACCAAATCATATTTTCTGATCGTCTCGCTTTATATGGTTTTTCTGAAACCTTTGTATAAATGTGTATTATAAAGGCTTGCTCCAGCTTTTACCTGTGAATAAAAGATTCATCTATTGTTGGCCGTTGTTCTCCTGTGGCTCAGTGGGACGGGGGGATGAGGATGAGGAGAAGGAGGAAGAGGCCTCCAGAGTACCATGTCGGTGAAGGGAGCTCCAGTCTGGTCGGGTGGCCGCGGATGTCAGCGGAATGGATAAGGGACCAGAGGTGAGATCTCTCCATCCAATGACCTTGTCCAACCTGGCTCCCATACCTCCAACCCCTCCAGACCGGGCTTTTTTGAACCCACCGGTTCCCCTGCGTTGTGTTTCTTTTATTGGTGTGCTTCATCTGAGCCTGGGCCACGATATTCTGGGCCCCAGGGCTGGTGGGGAGGGAAGGCAGAAACAAGGTGGACCAGAGTGATAGTTAGCCTGAACCTTGGTGGGCTAGTCTGGACCCAGTATGACCTCATCCCCACCAATCCAGTGAATGCATGTATATATCATGTGGGTATATGTTTGTGTATGATTAAATGTGTGTGTATGAAGACACTGCTGATGGTGAGATTTTATCACTGTGCCTGAGTCTGGATGAGCAATCAATCAGTGATATTTATTGAGCACTTAAGAATAATAATAGCATTTAAGTGCTTATTATCTGCCAAGCACTGTCAGCTGTGTGACTGTGGGCAAGTCACTTAACTTCTCTGGGCCTCAGTTACCTCATCTGTAAAATGGGGATTAAGACTGTGAGCCCCATGTGGGACAACCTGATTCCCCTGTGTCTACCTCAACGCTTAGAACAGTGCTCTGCACATAGTAAGCGCTTAACTAATACCAACATTATTATTATTATTATCTCCTGGCTCCTCTCAAATCCACCCCCTCCACCTGTGTCTTCATCCCATCCCTTTGCACCTTATCAAATCACTTGCTTCCTTCTTCCTTTCTTTCCTCCCTAACTGATACCTTCAACTGTTCACTCTCCAGTGTCTTTTCCCCCACTGCTTTCAAACATGCTCATGTCTCTCTTAAAAAACCCTACTTGACCTAATGGTTCTCTCCAGTTATCGCCCCATCGCCCTCCTACCATTCCTCTCCAAACTCCTTGAGCAAGTTGTCTACACCAGCTGTCCCAACTTCTTTTCCCCCAGTTCTCTCTAGACCCCCTCCAATCTTGGCTTCTGACCTCTTCACGCCACAGAAACCTTCTTGCTGAATCCAATGGCCCCTACACCAACCTAATCCTCCTCGACCTCTCAGCTACTTTCGACATTGTCAACCACCCCCTTCTCCTGGAAAAAATTATCCAACCTAAGGTTCACTGGCATGGTCCTCTCCTGGTTCTCCTCCTATCTCTGGGGCCTCTCATTCTCCGTGTCTTTCACGGCCTCCTCCTCTGTTTCCCACCCCCTAACTGTGGGAGTCCTTCAAGGCTCAGGTCTGAGTCCCCCTCTATTCTCCATCTAAACCCACTCCTTTAGAGAATTCATTCCCTGCTACGTCTTCAACTACCACCTCTATGCGGATGATTCCTATATGTACATCTCCAGCCCTGATATCTCTCCTTCTCTGCACCTTCACAGTTCTTCCTGACTTCAGGACAGCTCTACTTGGGTGTCCCACCGACACCTCAAACTTAACATGTCCAAAAGAGAATTCCTCATCTTCCCAGCCAGACACTGTCCTTCCCGTAACTTTCCTGACACCATAAATACCTTGCCCCCTCCTACCTTACCTCCCTGATTTCCTTGCCACCCTTCCACTTGCACCTTCTATTCATTCCTCCCTCAGCTCTACAGCACTTATGTACATATTTTTAATTAATTTATATATATTAATGACTATCTTCCCCTCTAAACTGTAAGCTCACTGTGGACAGGGAATGTGCCTACCAATTCTGTTATATTGTGCTCCAAGTGTTTAGTACAATGGTCTGCACACAGTAAGTGCTCAATAAACATGATTGATTAATAGAGAAGCAGCGTAGCTCAGTGGAATGAGCCCGGGCTTCGGAGTCAGAGGTCATGGGTTCGACTCCCGGCTCTGCCACTTGTCAGCTGTGTGACTGTGGGCAAGTCACTTAACTTCTCTGTGCCTCAGTTACCTCATCTGTAAAATAGGGATTAACTGTGAGCCTCACGTGGGACAACCTGATTACCCTGTATCTCCCCCAGCGCTTAGAACAGTGCTCTGCACATAGTAAGCGCTTAACAAATACCAACATTATTATTGATGGCTCGAAGATCTGGTCCTGCCACAAATGCCGCAAAGTCAACTTCTACAGCAATACTATTGATTGGTTGATTGATTGATTCCCACCATTGCCCTCCTACCTGCCACAGTTAACATCAACTGACACGAAGGAATTACACGCTATATGGTCCCGGAGTACAGTGAAGCCCCCAGAAGCAGAGCAAATGATTCATCCCAACACACTATTTCTGGGCAGGATACAGGAAGGATACAGATGACAGAAAGAGACCCAACAGCTGCTCTGTGCTGTGCTGAAATAAAGGAATCATCAAAAGGGTGAATAAAAGAAATGTTAGAAAGATATAGGGATGAAAAAACAGAAGTGGTAGCTGGGAGACAGCAGCAGCGGAAGACATCAGCCTGGTGTGTAGCGATCAGCAGTGGGGTAGCTTTCTGGGAAAAGAGGCTTTGGGAAATCATGATACCAAGAGGCACCGTGCGCAACAGATATAACGGGACAGCAAGGGACCAGATCTATTGCACATGGTGCAGAAGGGATTGTCAGCCATACACTGGTTTCTCCTTCTGGACTATAAGCTCATTGTGGACAGAGAATGTGTCTACCAACTCTATTGTATTGTACATTCCCAAGGGCTCAGTAACTGCCACTTGTCTGCTGTGCGAGCTTGGGCAAGTCACTTTAACTTCTCTGCGTCTCAGTTATCTCGTCTGTAAAGTATGGGTTTATACTGTGAGCACTGCTGGGAAAGATGGAAGAGTTGAAGAAGGGAGAGAAGGGGGGAGAGACTGGAGAGGAGTAAGGGAGATTTTAGGGAGATCACGCTTGATTGTTCCAATTTTCTGAATACATTACATGGCCTAGTCATTAGGGGCAAGAGATGGGGAGGTGGGAGACATGGGGTTTGAGGAGGGAGTTAAATGTGTGAAACAACAGTTGAGGGCAATGAGCCTGGGGGTCAGTAAAGATGGAGAAGGATGAGAAGCAGTGTGGCTTAGTGGAAAGAGCACAGACTTGGGAGTCAGGGGTCGTGGGTTCTAATCCTGGCTCTTCCACTTGTCAGATGTGTGACTTCGGGCAAGTCACTGAACTTCTCTGTGCCTCAGTTATCTCATCTGTAAAATGGGATTGAAGACTGTAGGCCCCACGTGGGACAACCTGATTACCTTGTATCTTCCCCAGTGCTACGAACAGTGCTTGGCACATAATAAGTGCTTGGCAAATACCCTTATTATTATTATTATGGAGAAATAATATGGCTAGACAGAGAGGGGCAGGCAGAGTTATAGCAGGCAAGGATGAACTTCAGGTGGATGAAGTTGGCCTCATATCTGGATTTCCACCAGGAGTAATGAGTGAAGGAAAAAGAGTGGAGTGAAGGAAGCAGGTGATGAAGAACTGTGGGTTAATGGTGTGAGTCTGATGAAGGGATAGGGGATTGAGTGAGCTGAATTTAGTAGAGAGGATGGTGTTGAGAGCATCAATTTTATCATCGAGGGACATTTGGGTATGGAGGCTTAAAGGAGATTTAACACCATTGCCCGGGGTCTCTTCCATTTGATCTGAATCTTAATGTCATGGTGGCACCGTGCTCTGTTCTTAACTCTCCCAAAGGACATATTTGCCTTCTCGATTGGCATTTCCACTCCTTGTGTATTCCTACATCATGGACAGGTACTGCTGAGGTAGTAGGGTAAGAGGAAGAAGTTCTTCCTAACCCTTTTCTTTCTTTTCTGCCTCATCTCTTCTTTTCTGACTGCTCTGCAGCCTCTCTGGTCTCTCTTGATTTTTGATATCGTTTCTGGAAGTGAGCGTATTACTTGACCCCCAGGGCCCAGCTTCCTGAAGAAAGCAGGGGCCCTGGGACGTCTCTCCTGTCAGCTCTACCTGAATCTTCCAAAGAAGAGTCTTACCTGGTGGGGAGAGGAAGGGAAAGGATGGAGGGGGACTAGAAACTAGTATTTTCAAAGGATGGACCTCTTCCCACCAAGACGCCTGGGGTCTAATCCTCTCTTCAGGCTACTGTCAGACCAATCAATGTTATTTTTTGAACACTTACTGTGCATAGAACACTGTACTAAACACTTGGGATAGTACAATATAACAGTATAACAGAGTTGGTAGACACGTTCCCTGCCTGTAATAAGCTTGTCAGATCAGTACACTAGAGTTAAAAGTAAAGAAAGAGAAGGAGAGGAAGAAGAGGAGGAGGGGTGGGGGAAGAAGAGGAGGATGAGGGGAAGGAGGAGGAAATGGAAAGCCACTCCCTCCTCTCAGGCTAATAATAATAATAATAATAATTATGGTACTTATTAAGCACTTACTATGGACCAAGTACTGTTCTTAGCATTGGGGTAGCTACAAGTTAATCAGGTTGGATACAGTCCCTGTCCCACATGGGGCTTAGAGTCTTAATCCCCATTTTACAGATGAGGTAAATGAGGCCCAGATAAGTCAAGTGACTTGCCCAATGTCATACAGCAGACAAATGGCAGAGCTGGGATTAGGCTGACAAATCAGTATTTGTTCTGTGGTTCCCTGGCAGAACAGCAGTGCGCTGAGGGCACACAGCCTCCTGGGAAGGGGAGACCTTCTTGCACCTGTGGGGACTGCAGATGCTAGGGACTGGGCCTCACTAAGGGGAATTGATAATGATGATGATGATGATGATGATGGTATTTGTTAAGCTTTACTACATGCCAAGCACTGTTTTAAGTGCTCGGGTAGATACAAGGTAATCAGGTTGCCCCATTTGAAGCTCACGGACCTAATCCCCATTTTACAGATGAGGTAACTGAGGCACGGAGAAATTAAGTGACTTGTCAAAGTCACAGCTAATAAGTGGAGGAAACAGGATCAGAACCCACAACTTCTGAGTCCCAAGCCTGTGCTCTTGCCACTAAGCATGTTGTAGGGGTGGGACATTTGCAGACACTCCTCTTGCCCCTTCTGCCCCCCAGCCCATAGGGAATGGGGACGAGAGCTACGGGGTCAGGGGGATGAGGGCCCTGACTCCCCCTTCTCAAGAAAAGTCAGGCAGCAACCAGCTGAATGCTGGGGGCAAGATGGACTGGCCTCTAGCCAATTCCATGTGCCTGGGATTGGCCAACCTCCACCTCCTCAGGCAATGACTCATTGTCCATGGATTGTAGAGGCTGGACAGTTGAGGTTCTTGGAAAGGGAAAGGCAGAGAGAAAGGTAGAAGGAGGCAGAGAATTAAGCAGAGGGTTAGGCAGCGATAAAATTGGACACAGTGCCTGGAGCAGAGATGGGTAGAGCTTTGGAAAGAGTGCATATATGCATGAGTGAGAGAGAGAAAGAGATGCTGGGGTGGAGAGAGGAGAGGAATCTCTTTTTGGGAAAGTGGCCGAGTCTCACAGTGCCACTGGCTTGTCCCTGGGGAGTGGGCAACAGAGCCGAAAGTGCCTAGCCTGTTGGCCGGTCATAGGGGTCACGAGAGACTCAGTCATTTTCCCAAAAAGAGATTCCTCTCCCTCTCTGTCCTCAACGAGATGACCCCCGCCCCAACTGGGAGCGGAGGGAGGGTCCGGAGGCCACTTCACTCCCATTAGCACCCATCCTAAACCGCAGGTTCAGCCTTGGCTCTCCCGAGCTGGGCAGATTGGAGCGGTGTGGGATGTTGTGCCAGCTCTCAGTTCGCCTGCAGGGCCTGGCTGACAACTCCTGTGGACAGGGATTGATTTGGGACCTGGGAACAGGCGGAGTCTGCCCTGCTGCCTCCCCGCCTCTCCCCGCCTCTGCTTGGCTTCAAGATCCAGCTCCTCAGGGGCAATGGGGTCCAGTGCTCCCCGGCATCCAGTAATGGGGCAGTGGAGAACAGTATCCCCTAACTTCCCTGTAAGCTCCTTTAGGGTAGGAATCTTGTCTCCTTACTCTTTTGTACTCTCCCAAGCACTTTGCCCACAAGGAGCGCTCGGTAAATACCACTGATTGATTAATTAGGGATGAAGCCATTGTCTCTCCTGTAGTCAGCTGGACTGGACTCCAGGCCCACCCTTGCTCCCCGTTCCCTGATCTCCCATCAGAACCGCCAGCTCTTGAGCACCTGGAGAAACTCAGAGCAGATCGGATGTGCCCAGTGCATTTTCTTGCCCAGCCTGCTTGCCCCTTCAGCCCACCTGGCACCCTACATCCTAAAAGCTCCTTTCTCCCTCCCCCAACTCTGGGTGAGTGGCTGGCAGTGGGGGTCACTCTCCATGTCTTGCTCTCCTCCATGTGAGGCTTTGGGAATTTCATGGCTCAGAACCAGGCAGGAGTCAAGGCTGCCTGGAAGTGGCCTGGTCCAGTATCTGCATTGGCTCTGCCAGGGGGTTGCTAGCAGGTGGGGGGTGAATGCAACATCAAGGATACCATGCCTCTGGTCCTTGAAGCAGCATGGCAAAGTGGATAGACCACGGACCTGGGAGTCAGAAGATCATGGGCTTTAATCCCATCTCTGCCATCTGTCTGCTGTGTGGCCTTGGGCAATTCACTTCATTTGTCTGTGCCTCAGTTACCTCATCTGTAAAGTGGAGATTAAGGCTGTGAGCTCCATGTGGGAGAGGGAATGTGTCCAACCTGATTGGCTTGTATCCACCCCAGTGCTTAGTACAGTACCAGTCACATAGTAAATGCCTAACAAATACTACAGTTACTATAATAGGCATGTGTTCCAAACAGGCTGGAGTGGCTGCCTGACCCGTAGGTAGCTCCCCGAATTGCCTGTGTGCTTCAAGCAGGGTTCGAGAGCACTGGGCCTGTGGCCGAAGGCTCTGCCCAGATCTTCCTCTTCCCAGAGCCAGCTGGACCAGTGCTGGGGATATTGTGAACCCTGTGTGGGCCTCAGAGGAGTCATAAGAAAGTCAGGGAGGAGTCATAAGAAACCCCAGGGCCTCCAGACACCAAGGGGCCAGGCTAGAGAGCCTATGGTACCTTTGGTGAAAATCTCTCCATCTCCTAAACTAGTATCCAGAACCTGCAAGGGCAGAAGCCATGGTCTGGGTGGGATCACTGGCCTGCTGTGCCGCTGGTGGAGGCTTTTGTGTGGAGAAATGAGACCATGTCCACAATCACTCTCCCTGGGGGCTCTGCTAGCCCAGCCTCTCTGTGTGCCCAATCTCTCTCTCTCCGACCAGATGATACCTGTGGTGACCCCACCCCTCCCCACCTCCGGAGAGCTCATTCAGACTTCAAAGAGGGCTGTGGGACTGTTGGATATGAAGACCCGAGACAAAGCATGGTCAAGCGGATAAAGCATGGGCCTGGAGATTCATTCATTCATTCAATTGTATTTATTGAGCTCTTACTGTGTGCGGAGCACTGTACTAAGCACCTGGGAAGTACAATTCAGCAACAGAGACAGTCCCTGCCCACAATGGGCTCACAGTCTAGAAGGGTGAGGGTGAACAGATATCAAAACAAGTAAACAGGCATCGGTACACATCATTATAAATAAATAGAATTAGAGATGTACACATATCATTAATAAAAAATGAATAGAATTATATTTATAAACATGTACATATATACGTAAGTGTTGTGAGGCGGGGGGAGGGGGGGAAGAGCAAAGGGAGCAAGTCAGAATGATGGGGAGGGAAAGTAGAGGAAAAAGGTGGCTTAGTCTAGAAAGGTATCCTGGAGGAGGTGAACTTTCAGTAGGGCTTTGAGGGGGGGAAGTGTGCTAGTTTGGTGGATTTGAGGAGGGACCGCATTCCAGGCCAGAGATAGGACGTGGCCAGGGGTCGGCCCTATCTCCCTACTACCCTTCCTTTCCAAAATCCTAGAACGAGTCGTCTACAATCGCTGTTTAGAATTCCTTAACTCCCATTCTCTCCCGGACCCCCTCCGATCTGGCTTTCGTCCCCTCCACTCTACCGAGACCGCTCTCTCTAAGGTCACCCGTGACCTCCTTCTTGCCAAATCCAATGGCTCCTACTCCATTCTAATCCTCCTTGACCTCTCTGCTGCCTTTGACACTGTCGACCATCCCCTCCTCCTCCATACCTTATCTCACCTTGGCTTCACGGACTCCGTCCTCTCCCGGTTCTCCTCTTACCTCTCTGGCCGGTCATTCTCGGTCTCCTTCGCGGGCGCCTCCTCCCCCTCCCATCCTTTAACTGTTGGAGTTCCTCAAGGGTCATTTCTTGGCCCTCTTCTGTTCTCCATCTACACTCACTCCCTCGGTGAACTCACGGCTTTGACTACCATCTCTACGCAGATGACACGCAGATCTACATCTCCGCCCCTGTCCTCTCCCCCTCCCTTCAGGCTCGCATCTCCTCCCGCCTAAGGGATGTCTCCAACTGGATGTCGGCCCACCACCTAAAACTCAACATGAGCAAGACTGAGCTCCTCATCTTCCCTCCCAAACCCGGTCTTCTCCCAGACTTCTCTATCACCGTCGATGGCACGACCATCCTTCCCGTCTCTCGGGCCCGCGATCTCGGTGTCATCCTTGACTTGTCTCTGTTGTTCACCCCACACATCCTATCCGTTACCGAGACCTGCCGGTTTCACCTCTACAATATCGCCAAGATCCGCCCTTTCCTCTCCACCCAGACGGCTACCTTACTGTTACGGGCTCTCGTTATATCCCGGCTAGACTACTGTGTCGGCCTTCTCTCTGACCTCCCTTCCTCCTCTTTTGCCCCGCTCCGGTCTATTCTTCACTCCGCTGCCCGGCTCATCTTCCTGCAGAAACGATCCGGGCATGTCACTCCTCTTCTTAAACACCGCCAGTGGTTGCCTATCGACCTCCGCTCCAAACAAAAACTCCTCACTCTAGGCTTCAAGGCTCTCCATCACCTTGCCCCTTCCTACCTCTCCTCCCTTCTCTCTTTCTACCACCCACCCCTCACGCTACGCTCCTCCGCCACCCACCTCCTCCCCATCCCTCGGTCTCGCCCGTCCCACCGTCGACCCCTGGGCCACGTCCCCCTGCGGTCCCAGAATGCCCTCCCTCCTCACCTCCGCCAAACTGATTCTCTTCCCCACTTCAAAACCCTACTTAAAACTCACCTCCTCCAAGAGACCTTCCCAGACTGAGCTCCCCTTCTCCCTCTACTCCCTCTACTGCCCCCTTTCACCTCTCCGCAGTTTAACCCTCTTTTCCCCCCATTTCCCTCTGGTCGTCCCCCTTCCCATCCCCTCAGCACTGAACTCATCTGCTCAACTGTATATATTTTCATTACCCTATTTATTTTGTTAATGAAATGTACATCACCTCGATTCTATTTAGTTGCCATCGTTTTTACAAGATGTTCTTCCCCTCGACTCTATTTACTGCCATCGTTCTCGTCTGTCCGTCTCCCCCGATTAGACCGTAAGCCCATCAAATGGCAGGGACTGTCTCTATCTGTTGCTGACTTGTTCATTCCAAGCGCTTAGTACGTGCTCTGCACATAGTAAGCGCTCAATAAATACTACTGAATGAATGAATGAATGAATGAATGACAGCTGGACAGTTGAGAACGAGGCACAGTGAGGTTAATATCAGAGAAGCAGAGTGTGCGGGCTGGGATGTAGAAGGAGAGAAGGGAGGAGAGGTAAGTGTGGGCAAGGGAATAGAAAGCACTCAGAAGACCCACCTTCCAATTCTGGCTCTGCCACTTTCCTGCTGGGTGACTTTGGGCAAGTCACTTAACTTCTCTTACCTCAGTTTTCTCAACTACAAAATGGGGATTGAATACCTGTTCTCCCTCCTTCCTTGACTGTGAGCCCCATGTGGGACAGATCTGTATCTGGCCTGATTGACTTGTATCTATCCCATCGCTGAGAATAAAGCTTGACGCATAGTAAGTACTTAACAAATATCATAAAAGAAAAAAACAAAGAAAACAAAAAAGTGGGAAACTGTTCCAAGCCCAAGGGAGAACGTGGGCTAGGGGTCAGTGGTGGGATAAATGAGATGGAGGTACAGACAGTAGGTTGGTGTTAGAGGAGTGCCATATGTACATGGGTTGGGCTGTAGTAGGTAATCACGGAGGTAAGGTAGGAGGAAGAGAGCAGAATGAGTGCCTTAAAGTAGAGAGGAAACGGTTTCTGTTTGAAGCAGAGGTGGATGAGCAACTGGAGGCTTTTGAGGAGAGGGGAGACATTGAACTTTTTTAGAAAGACGATCTGGGCAGCAGAATGAAATATGGATTGGAGTGGAGAGAGACAGGAGGCAGATTAGTCAGCAAGGAGGCTGGTGCAGTAATCAAGGTGGGATAGATTAAGTCCTTGGATCAGTGTGATAGCAGTTTGGATGGAGAGGAAACGACTGATTTTAGTGATGTTGTGAAGGTTGAACCGACAGGATTTGGTGACAGATTGAATATGGGTTGTGGGCAGGGCATATATCTATCAACTCCGTTACACTGTACTCTCCCAATCATTTAGTACAGTGCTCTGTACACAGTAAGTGCTCAATAAATATGACTGATTGATTAATATGTGGGTTGAATGAGAGAGATGAGTGGAGGATAAGGCTACAGGCGGGGATATTCACCACCCTTCACTGTATGGTCAGAGGACTGGAAGCAGGTCTGTGAGGTAGGCCATTTCTTCCCAGAAAGGACTGGGGAACTTCTGGCTTTTTTGGCCTTTTGAGCAGCAGACTTTCAGCCTCAAGGAGGTCCTTTGTGTCACCCCACCTGCGTGGCACCCTGGCCTCAGCGGAGATGGGGGAGGAGGGAGCACAGGCCCGGGAAAGGTGGGATCTTGGCTTGGGGGTACGAAGCAAAGGGCATAATAGTAATAATAATAATGAATGGCATATGTTCAGCACTTGCTGTGTTCCAGGCACTGTTCTAAGCACTGAGGTAGGTACAAGGTAATCAGGTTGGAGCCACCTAGGGCTCACAGTCTTAATGCCCATTTTATAGATGAGGGAACTAAGGCCCAGAGAAGTAAGTGTCTTTAGACTGCTAGCTCCTTGTGGGCAGGGAATGTCTGTTCTATCGTTACATTGTACTCTCCCAAGCACTTGGTACAGTGCTCTGTACACAGTAAGTGCTCAATAAATAGGATTGACTGACTGACTGTTGACCCCACTTGTTTCCCCACCTGGAGTCAGTCCAGCAGTGTTTCGGCAGCCCAGAGGAGATGAGTGAGTTTAGAACCGGTGGTCTCAGGAGTGGCCGGCAACAGTGACTGCCGCTGTCCTGTCTGTCTGCCTCAGGGTGGGCGGGCACCCTGTCCAAAACCGTTAACCAATAATAACAGAAGCCAGACCCCAGTGACTTCACCGGCTCCAGTTTATTTTGCCAGTTCTCCTCAGCCCACTTTGCCACCTCAAGACCCGGAGCAAAATAAACCTGTCTCTGCTCTTCGTCCCTGCCTGCCCCAAAGCCTGCCAATCAGCTCCAGGCCAGGAGGGGTGGGGGCTCCTCTAATGCTAAGATACTCTCTGGTCTATCTCCGTGCCACTGACTTTTTGCCCATGTCCTGTCTCTGGCCTGGAACTTCCTCTTCATATCTGATAGACAATTACTCTCCCTGCCTTCAAAACCTTATTGAAGGCACATCTCCTCCAAGAGGCCTTCCTAGACTAAGTCCCACTTTTCCTCATCTCCCACTCCCTTCTGCCTTGCCCCGACTTACTCTCTTTATTCTATTGCCCCTCCCATCCCCGGCAACACTTATGTACATTTCTGCAATTTTATTTATTTATGTTAATGTCTGTCTCCCCCTCTGGACTGTAAGCTCACTGTTGTCAGGGATGTGTCTCTCTTAGGGTTATATGGTACTCTCCCAAGCATTTAGTACAATGCTCTGCACACTGTAAGTGCTCAATAAATGTGATTGACCGACTGACTGACTGGCAGAAGAAGCAGAGGGCTTGAGACCCCACCCTGGACCCAGTGCAGGAAGAGATTCAGAGGATCCCTCCTCGGTCTCCTCTAACCATAGACCTTCAGGAGTTGTCTTCCCTTTGGGGTCTGCTCCCCTCCCCTCCCCACCCTCAGAAATGATCTTTTATAAAAATCATGGGAAAAGCTAAAAGAATTAAAACTTCCTTTTCACGTAATGATGTCGTCAAGCAGATTCAGTATCGTCATCTTTGAAAATGAACACATCTATATCTACCCACTGTGGAATCTGAAACTAAATAAAAATCAAAATTTTCCACCTATACACTAAGAAGTCCGAAGTATTTATTGAGCAACCACTGGGTGCAGCGTGCTATACTGTGCCGGTTACAGGCAGAAGATTGCACTGGGCAGTTCATCGGTGCAAAAACACTGTACTGGTGTCTACAGTGTACAGAACACAGTACGTAGGGATAGAGTTAGGGTTAGAGTGCTGAGCGTGAAGTACCGTACTACGCAATGGAAGAGTACGCTAACAGCAGAAGACCTGATCCTAGAAGCTTACGATCTAAAGGAGATATAGGCCGACTTAGATCATAACATTCTGTGGAGGTAAGAGAGAAAAACTAGATTCAGCTGATAACAGCAAGCTTATGAAAAAGTGACTTTCTAAACCGAGATCCACAGGACAGGCCAGGCCCCTCCCTGTTCCTCTTCTGGCAATCCTCCCCCCGACCCCGTCTGAGGTGGTCCAAGTCAACCGGGTGAAATGACTTCTTGATGGGATGGCACTTCAGTTCCTTGCTTTAGCTCCCAAACGTTTTTCCTCCCAAGCACTTAGTTCAGCTCAAAAAATACTACTGATTGATTGACTGATTGATTTATCAAATTTGCCAGAGAGGTAGCTTGAATTATATTTGCAATAGTGGTGAGGGTCTGCGCTGAGCCACCCACATTCTCTCAGCCAAATGCCCCATGCCCCGTAGCTTGTTGAAGAGCTCAGTCCACTTCTCTGATTGAGCTGCTAGCAGGATGGAAGGAGACTGCGACTCTTGCTGGTTGTGGTTCATGCTGACCACTTACGGCTTTCCGCTGCTATGGGACGTGGAGGGTGGAGGGCCAGCACGGAGCAGATGGCCATTCTGAAAGCGTCTCCAGCCCCTGGCACTGGTGGGGCGGGGGAGCGCTCCGGGGGGCCGCTCCTGGTCACGTCACCGGGGAGCGGGCCGGGGTCCTGCCCGGCAGGAGTGGCGTGGCTTCCCAGCTGGCCCGCTGCTGGGGCGGGGCCCTCACTGCCCTTGACCGCACCTGCCTTTGAACTCACCTAATCATACGTTTCTGGGCAAGGCACACCCAACTCCAGTCGGCCCGACCCGGCCACCCCAAGATCCACCACGTCATGGTCCTAATAGGACGGGGAGCGGCCCCGGGCCGGAGAGCCGGCCCTGCTCTTCTCAAGTGGGAATTCCACTTGGCTCCCTACCCACCCCCGCAATCCTTCTGGCTTCCCCATATCTCAGAAACCTCCAGTGATTGCTCATCCATTGGCGCCCCTAGCAGAAGCCCCTCACCTCTGGCTTTAAGACACTCAATCAGCTCTCTGCCTCCCGCTTATCCTGGCTCCTCTCCCATTACAACCCAGTCCAAACATTTTACTCCTCTAACAGCAACCTTCTCACTGTAGCTTGTTTTTGTCTCTCTCTCTCGCTCTGCAGACCCCTGGATCACGTCCTCCCTCCTGCCTGGAATTCCCTCCCCCTTCATTTCCAGCAGATCACCACTCTCCCCACCCTTGAAGCCCTATTAAAAATCACATCTCCTCCAGGAAGCCTTCCCTGACTTAATCTCTCATTTCCTCACCCTAGTCTCCTTCCTTCCTGTGTCACCTATGCCCTCAAGTGCCCATCCCTTAAGTACTTTGATTTTCATCCCCCTGCCTCCATCTTCAGAACTTCTATTACATATCATTAAACTCCGTTGCTTCCCCTACCTGTTATTTATCCTAATGTCTGCCTCTCCTGCTTGGCTGAACGCTCCTTGAGGGCAGGAATCATATGTACTAATTCTAGTTTTATTCTTCTAAGTGCTTAGTGCAATTCTCTGCTTAAAGTAAGCACTCAATAAATGCTACTGTTGGACTGACTGATTGCTGCGAGGCCTAAACTGAGCAAAGACTGAGCTCGCTTCAGTTCCAGACAGTGATGTCAAAGAATTCCAGGTGAGCAAGCTATGTTTGTTGGGGGATGGGGGAGCAAGATGGTGCCAGGCAAGTTGACCATTTTCGTCAGGGCCGTCAAAATTCTGGCCCTCTCCGGAGGCCAAGCCGTATGGGGGTGACTATGCAGCCCAGATCCAGCACCCTAGGAAGCAGCTGACAATGGAGTGGATTCCTAGTCAATCTGGAGGAAGCAATTCCAAACCATTCTGTGTGCATGACCTCTGTCTGTCCTGCTCCAGTCCCATGTGCAGAATCGTGTTGAGAGGTGCTCATTAATAGCAGTTATCCTGTCATTACCTGGCCCCCACTGTGCAGGTAAGACACATTCCGGGAACCTGTTCCCACCTGCCTCTAGGTGAGCCCCAGCTGGATGGGACATAGTCCGGCCTCCTTTCGTGGAGCCGTTACATTTGGACACAGTGCTTGTCTCCCAGGAGCTGGCGGGGCTTCTCATCCTTGACGTCCTTCTTCCACTGAGTGCCCCTTTGAGGATGAAGGGCAGAGAAATCAGAAGACTATTCCGCAGATGAAAAGACTGAGGTCTTGGGCAGTGATACCGACAACTAGGTCTTCCACTACAGGTTACCCTGGTACAAAGTCACCTGGTCTCTCAAGGGGCAGTTCCAAAGGGGTGGGATTGGGGCATTTTAGCATCAATGAAAGCGACTTCTGCTCTCTGCATCCCCACTCATTTGTTGTGTGACTTTTTATGGGTCAGGTAAACCTCCCTGGACCTTAAGTAGAGAATCTGTCCAAGAATGCCAATCGATCCATGGTGGTTAATGAGCTCTTTCTGTGTGCAGAACACTGTTCTAAGTCCTTGGGAAAGTACAATGTAGCAGATGGTCGAAACGCTTCCTGCCCACAGTGACCTTACCTCAAGGGCTTTCAGGGTAGAGAAAAAGCACATTCTGGTTCCCTCCTTTGGTGGGCTATTCAATAGTGAAGGGAATAAATGAATTGACTTCTCCACTCATTCAGTTGTCTTTATGGAGCACTTACTGTGTGCAGAGCACTGTACTAAGCACTTGGGAAGTGCAATTCAGCAATTCCTTGCAGACATAGGAGCTCTCTTCAGCCGCAGAACTTGTGGAAAAGAAGCTAAAAAGTTAGAGGAGGAACCCGGCTTCCCTTCTGTTTCCGATGGGCTCATGTGACTGAATGCAGAAAGACTCTCTCCCCCAGTGTTCAGAGATGGAATTCTCTAGGTGAATGCTGCTATAAATTCAGTCTGGGCCTGGGTGGGGGGCTCTGCTCCCTCTCCCCTACCCTAGCCCCCTTAAATGGGAACAAATGTGAGCTGCTCACTTAAAATCTTGTTCCTGAAAGTGCCATATAATCACTGGGAAAATTGTGGGGATAAACTCTTCCCATAAAAGGGTCAGGAAAGTCTGTACATGAGGATCCTGTCAAGTTCATTGGCCAGGTGTGCCCTCACATGGCAGAGGCCTTCAGTTGGAGGGAAATTGCCACAGATATCCTGATTAACGTCTATAATAATAATAATAATAATGTCGGTATTTGTTAAGCGCTTACTATGTGCCGAGCACTGTTCTAAGCGCTGGGGTAGACACAGGGGAATCAGGTTGTCCCACGTGGGGCTCACAGTCTTCATCCCCATTTTACAGATGAGGTAACTGAGGCACCGAGAAGTGAAGTGACTCGCCCACAGTCACACAGCTGGCAAGTGGCCGAGCCGGGATTCGAACTCATGACCTCTGACTCCAAAGCCCGGGCTCTTTCCACTGAGCCACACTGCTTCTCTTCTACCCCAGAGCTTAGTACAGTGCCTGGTACATAGTAAGGGCTTAACAAATATCCTGATTAGACTGTGAGCCCGTCAAAGGGCAGGGATTGTCTCTATCTGTTGCCAAATTGTACATTCCAAGCACTTAGTACAGTGCTCTGCACATAGTAAATGGTCAATGAATTGAATGAATGAATGAATGAATGAAATATTAAAAAAAAAGATCAGGTCAGATAAAGTTCCTATCCCAAATGAGGTTCACAGTCTAAAAAGGATGTGATGGCTTTTGATGACCAATGTGACTGTAGCACAGTGCTACTATATACCAACTATAATAATAATAATAATGTTGGTATTTGTTAAGCACTTACTATGTGCAGAGCACTGTTCTAAGCGCTGGGGTAGACACAGGGGAATCAGGTTGTCCCACATGGGGCTCACAGTCTTAATCCCCATTTTACAAATGAGGGAACTGAGGCACAGAGAAGTTAAGTGACTTTCCCACAGTCACACAGCTGACAAGTGGCAGAGCTGGTATTCGAACTCATGAGTCCTGACTCCAAAGCCCGTGCACTTTCCACTGAGCCACGCTGCTTCTCTATGTTGTATTGTGCTCCCCCAAGTGCTTAGCACAGTGCTGTAGATGCAGTAAGTTCTCAGTAAATTCTACTGATTGACTGATTGATTGCCAAAGCTCCATAGCTGGAAGGTAAGTGTCTTGCTACCCCCGTGTCTTTGCTGACCCCATTGGCCAGTTGTTTTTCAGGACTCCTGCTGGGGCTGTCCACCTCACAGAGCATCCAAGCTGGTTCTTTAGTCAGAAATTTCCACTGTCAGTGGCCTCAGCAGGCAGAACTGGGCCTAGAATCCAGGTGTCCAGGTGTCCTGATTCCCAAAGCCGTGTTCTTTCCACTGGACCAACGGTAGAAAATGAACTAATGTGTAGTATATGTAGATTGTTAATTACCCTGATCTGTTGATTACATCTGTAAGTTCTGATGATGGATGTAATCAATCAATCAATGGTGTTTATTTAGTGTTGACTAAGTACCTAATGAGGTACTCAGCAGGGATTGTCTCCATCTGTTGCCGAATAGTACATTCCAAGTGCTTAGTACAGTGCTCTGCACACAGTAAGTTCTCAATAAATGCAATTGAATGAAAGGGGCTGTTGGACTGATGAAAAGAGAAAGAGGAGGAAATTCAGAAGGGCAGAGCAAATGGGGAAGGAAGAGATTAGGTGGATTCAGAGGGGAAGGGAGATGGGTGAGGCTCTGGTCCTGGCTGAAGGTTGGCTTCTAGGCTCAGCACAAGGTGTGAGCCCCTGCTGAGTCCCATTAGGCCAATCATCCCAATTCCCAGGAAGGAGTCAGCTGGAGACAGAACAAGAAGGGGAGGGGTTGAATGAAGCCCCTCCTAGGTCCTCTGGACCTAGATTGAATTAGTGTTTTTTAGGGTGGGGGATTATCTGTGCTGACTCTGGTGACTCAGGATGGGGAGAATTCAAGTAGCAAGGAAGGACTTGTCTGCAGACAGTTATTGGTGCTTGGTGGGCAGGACAGAGGGAGCTTTCCCCGCTGGTGGTGCAAAGTGTCCCTGGCCAAGTATAAAGTTATGAGGTCAACTAAGAGAGGTGAGTAGGAGGGGAGGAGAGGGTGGGCCTGGTGTAGCGGTTGGAGAAAAAAATCCTTAGAGACCCAGTAGTTTGAGGTGGATGAGCCTCGGGCTTGTGGGCTGGCAACCTCTCTCCCTGTATCTTCACTGGTATCCTGGATGAAGGAGTCAAGGATGGGTTCTCCCATTCTTGAAGGGCAGACTAACTGGAAGGGTGTCCCCCTTCTGCAAGCAGGCTGAGATGGAGTAGGAGAGGGTGGGTGAGTGGTAGATAAATGAGGGTGGGGAGTCATGGCTAGGCCTGCTGTAGACAGTGGCATCCTGGGGTGTTGGTGGGTATGGGGCTGATAATGAATCAGCAGGATGGGGCTGCCGTGGCAGAAGCCACCAGGGGTGGGAGGGCAGGAGTTGAGCCATGAGGGTCAGGTGGAAGCCCTTCTGTTCTCTTGCTGCTCTTTGAAGTGTCTGTGGGTGGGGAGTGGTCAAAGGGCATAGTGCACCCAAGCCATTGTGGTGCTGGTTTTCTCACTTGTTCCCCCAGCGCACCTTAGGGTGAGCAGGGTATTTCTTTATAGGTTGCTGAAGGGGGGTGGGCATTGGCAGTGCTGCTGGGTGGGTCTGCTTCAACAGGACTCCATTAGGGGTGATGAACATCCAAAATGGCTAGGTGAGGGTCAATTGTGCCAGTGGGGAGGGCACTTGCGCTACTTGGGCCTTGGTGGTGATGGTTAGCATGAAGCCATAGGTGCCTTCTGCCTCCCAGTGTCCCGTGCCCACAGCTCACTCTCTGAGGCGGTTGGGGGGGCTGGGGCACAGGGTGGTCCGAGCACAGAAAGTCTCCTGGATACCCCTCAGCAGCAGGCAATACTCGGCCTGCTTTTTGGCATGTGTCACAGGACTGGTGGGCAGTGGAGAAGCTCTCTCCAGAGGGATAAATATGAGCAAGGGAGTGACAATTGGCTGTAGTGGGGAAGGCTATGGGAATGGGGGGTGTTTAGGATGAGAAGCCTTGGGGAGGGGAGAACAGGATTACTTTCTAAAGACTGTAAGAGTTTCTATGGACCGGAGGCTGACGGGCTTTCTCTGTACCCATTGGGGATCTAATTAGAAGAAATGGGCTCTCTCCATTAGGGGAGACTGTGGTTGGACAAATGGAAGAACTACCAGGTAGTCATGGTGATGAAACACTGGGCTAGGCTTCTGAGGAAAGGTGTGGAGTAAGCTCTTTGCGAACAGCATTTAACCACTCTATTGTACCCTCCCAAGCACTTAATACAGTGCTCAGCACACAGGACTTAATAAGTATGATTGGCTAACTGATTTAGATCTTTAAGGACAGAGTAGATGTGGGTCTGAACTGAATGAGTTAAGGTCTTCACCTTAAAGGCAGGGGGTTGGACCATATGACCTTTTTGGGGATTTCGGGGGAGGGTCTTGACCAGGAGTCTAGGCCTCCTGGGTTTTGAGTTCATCGAGCGGCTCAGTGGCAGGACTAATAGCACACATGAAATCCCCCTTAATCCTGACCCCTCATGTATTGGAAAAGCACAGATGCTATCCCATCCTGCCTCACCATTTGGGTAAAAACGTTTCCAGGACCGCTTGGTACTTGGACTGTTAGATATGGTTTTTGGCAGCAAAACTGGATAGTGTCGCTGAGGTCCTGAGCAGGGATGAGACTGCTCTCTCTTCCACTCTGACCCCCACTGCCATCCCACCTTGACGCTGGAGGTTGCCAATAATCCTGGAAGCTGGGAGTGGGGAGGCAGGCCTGGAGGGCCCGTGAGCAGGGCTGGATTTGCCACTGGCTGTGTTGAAGTTGGCATACTGAGTCATGGAGCTGATGAGTGGGGTGCCCTTTGGCCAGCGACCTGGAATGGGCTGCAGCTTCTGGAGTGAGAAGCATGGCACTGTGGATTAAACACGGGGCTGGGAATCAGAAGGTCATGTTTCTCATTTTTGACTCTGCCACTTGTCTGCTGTGTGACCTTGGGCAATCACTTCACTTCTCTGTGCTTCAGTTACCTCACCTGTAAAATGGGGATTGGGATTGTGAGCCTCACATGGGACAGGGACTGTGTCCAACCTGATTTGTATCCATCCCAGCACTTAGTACAGTGCCTGGCACATAGTAAGCATTTAACAGATACCATAATATTATTATCATTAATATTATTGTTAATGGGCACATTTCCCAGCATATTTCACCCCAGCATATTCCCAACTGCAGCTAGAGAAGGAGCAGCTCTTGTCTGTTCAACATAAAAGCCTGCTTGGCTTGGATGTTAAGCTCTTTCTTGGAAATTTCCTTCCTCCTACTCTTTCTACTTCCGATTCTCCTCCCAGCGTGGCAGGGAAAGATCAGTTTACTGGGGACAGTGAACAGAGGAGGGGGGTGGTCAGATCTTCTGCTGGTTGAAAGGAGGAGGATGTGGGGGCTCTTGGTAAAATTACCAGCCCATCCCCTATTGTGGTAATTAGAACAAAAGCAAGCAAGTTCTCTAAATTCTCCTCGCTCCCTTTCTCGTTGCGATAGCTGGTCTCTGCCCTATTCCCTTGTTGTCTCCAGCCTTGGGACTGTCAATGGTAGCACCCTAAGCCACAGATCTTCTCTTTTTATCTAAAATGGCCTTGGGCCTTGAGATTGTTGGTTAATTGCTTTTTAGCAGGGAAGTCATTGATCCTCTGTCTAGTGATCCACCCCCACTGTGGGGTGGGGAGAAAGGGAGAAGGTTTACCAGCCATTTCACTCCCCAGAGACCTCTCTTTCCTTATTCTGCCCCAGGCTCCTCACAAAGCAGCAGTTTTCCTTTCAATCAATCAATCATATTTATCAAGGGCTTACTGAATGCAAAGCACTGTACTAATTCCCCGTCGGGAGAACACAATATAATAGAGTTAGTAGGCATGCTTCCTGCCCACTAGGCGTTTACAGCCTAGAGAGAGAGACAGATGTTAAAATACAAATATGAACATAAGTGCTGAGGGTGGGGTGAATAAGTGTACAAATTGGTGACACAGAAGTGACAAGGAGTAGGGGAAATGAGGACTTAGTTGGGGAAATCTAGAGATGTGATTTTTAATAAGGTGTGAAGGTGGAGAGACTGATGGATTGTCAGGTTTGAAGGGGGAGGGAGTTCCAGCCAAGAGGCAGGATGTAGGAGAGGGGTTAGTGGGGAGATAGTTGAGATGGCAGTACTGTGAGGATGTTGAATCTAGAGGAGTGAAGTCAGCAGGGTAGATTGTAGTAGGAAATCTCTTTGATCTAGAAAAGACAGGAGGCATTGAGATTGTCCTTGAAGGTGGGCGTTTCATGAACACTGTTACCTCAACGTGCAGTAATCCACCTTTTCTGACCCCCTGCCATTTTGGGGAACACTGCTCAGAAACCAATAGTTAAGAGGGGAAAGGTATAGCCAGCAGGAAGGGTACTTGAATTGTGTGCAGTAGCGAAGAGGGTTTGTGCTGAGCCATCTGCACACTCTCAGGCAGACCTTATGTGCCCAGGGACACACACTGCAAGAAGACTGGCAGGGGTATCGCGTGCAATCTGGGGTCATGGAACTGAATGGCTCCCTGGGGATAGGGAATGAGTCTACCAACACTGATGCGTTGTACTCTCCCAAGGGCATGGTACAGTGGTCTGCAAACAGTAGGTGTTCAAATACCACTGAATGATGGATTGATAATTCTGAGATCAACTATATCACCATCTGTTTTGAGACACTCAACTGACTCTCTCCTCTCTACCTAGCCTTGTTTCTCTCCCACCACAACTCAGCCTGCACACTTCACTCCTCAACACCAAGTTATTCACTGTCTCTCTCTCATCTCTCTCTGTCCGCTTGCTCACGCCCTCTCTCTGGCCTGGAAATCCTGCTCCATTCATATACGGCAGGCCATCAATCTCCCTATCTTCAAAGCCTTACTAAAATCATATCTCTACCTAGAAGCCTTCCCTGACTAATCTCTCATCTCCCCACTCTAGTTTCCCTCCCTACTGTCATCTATGCATTTAGTCCTACTCACTAAGAACGAGAAGCAGCACGGCTCAGTGGAAAGAGCACGGGCTTGGGAGTCAGAGGTCATGGGTTCGAATCCTTGCTCGGCCACTTGTCAGCTGTGTGACTGTGGGCAAGTCACTTAACTTCTCTGGGCCTCAGTTACCTCATCTGTAAAATGGGGATTAACTGTGAGCCCCACGGGCGACAACTTGATTACCCAGTATCCACCCCAGCGCTTGGAACAGTGCTCTGCACATAGTAAGTGTTTAACGAATACCAACATCATCATCATCATTAGGTACTTATTTCATCCTCCAGTCCCGCAGCATTCATTCACTCAGTCGTATTTATTGAGCACTTAGTGTATGCAGAGCACTGTACTAAACATTGGGAATGTACAATTTGGCAACAAATAGCGACAATCCCTGCACGACAATGGGCTCACAGTCTAGAAGGGGGAGACAGGCAGCAAAATGAAACAAGTAGGCATCAATGCTATCAAAATAGATATATTGAATCATAGATATACACACATCACTAAGATAGAGTAATAATATATACAAATATACACAAGTGCTGTGGGGAGGGGAAGGGGGAAGAGCAGAGGGAGGGAGTTAGGGGAATGGAGAGGGGAGGAGGAGGAGCAGAGGGAAAGGGATGGCTCAGTTTGGGAAGGCTTCCTGGAGGAGGTGAGCTCTCAGGGCTTTGAAGAGGGGAAGAGTTAGGTGAATGTGAGGAGGGACGGCATTCCAGGTCAGTGGTAGGACTTGGGCCAGGGGTCGACGGAGGGACAGGTGCGAATGAGGGACAGTGAGGAGGTTAGGGGCAGAGGAGTGGAGTGTAAGGGGTGTGCTGTAGAAAGAGAGAAGGGAGGTGAGGTAGGAGGGGGCAAGGGGATGGAGAGCTTTGAAGTCAAGAGTGAAGGGTTTTTGCTCCATGCGAAGGTTGTTAGGCAACCACTGGAGGTTTTTGAGGAGGGGAGTGACATGCCCAGTGCTTTTCTGTAGAAAGATAATCCGGGCAGTGGAGTGAAGTATAGACTGCAGCGGGAAGAGACACAACATTTTTGTACCAATCAATCTACGGTCTTTATTGAGGGCTTACTATGTGCAGAGCACTGCACTGCTGCTTGGGAGAATACAACAGAGTTGGTTGACATGTTCCCTTGTCCTCAAGTAGCTTAGATATCCTTGTACTACTCTGCTTCCCCTACTTGTAGTTCATTTTAATATCTGTCTCCCCTGCTGGATGATAAACTCCTTGAGAGCAGAGATCATGCTTATTCTATTGCACCCTTCCATGTCCTTAATACAGTGCTCTGCATGCATTAAGTACACCATAAATATCACCGATTGATGCAAAGGAACAAGCCAGAAGGCTTTGTCATCTGGGCTCGGTTAAGGTGGTTATTTATAAAGTTTCTCCAGCCTAGTTTTCATCCCCCTCTGCATCGAACAAAAACTCATCACCATTGGCTTTAAAGCAGTCAATCACCTTGCCCCATCCTACCTCACCTTGCTACTCTCCTACAACAACCCAGACAGCACACTTCACTCCTTTTCACTGTGCCTCCATCTTGTCTATCTCACTGCTGACTCCTTGCCCAAGTCCTGCCTCTGGCCTGGAATGTCCTCCCTCCTCAAATCGGACAGACGATTACTCTCCCCCACTTCAAAGCCTTATTGAGGGCACATCTCCTCCAAGAAGTTTCCCCTGACTAAGCCTCCCTTTCTTCTTCTCCGACTCCCTTCTGCATTGCCCTGAGTTGCTCCCTTTGTTCATCCCCCCTCCCAGGCCCACAGCGCTTATGGTCATATCTGTAATTTATATAAATGTCTGTCTCCTCTGCTCTAGACTCTTTGCGAGCAGGGAATGTGCTTGTTTATTGTACTTGTATTTTTCCAAGTGAAGAGCAGAGAGGCAGAAAGGTAGAATGAGATATCCCAAACCGCCTGGACCTTGAACTGGAAGTGTGGGTGTGTAAGTTACAGACTAGCCAGGCCCAGCCCTGTTACTGATTCTCAAGATGCCACTGACGGACAAGATTTTGAATCCCCGAGTCCTGATGCTCTCTTCGGTCATAGAGACGAAGAGCTCTGGGGAGGTAGACTCTCCGTTCTCTGGGGCATAAGCCACCAGGGTTACGTAAGACCACTGACCCTTGAGCATCTCCCTTGGTCTGCCAGGACAGTAGGGGAAATTGTGTGCTAGTTGTTCTGGTTTGGGATGGATCATCCAACACCTCTATCTATCTCTCTTCCATTCCTGACTCTTCCTCCAGTAACTCAGCATGGACCATCCAAACCCTCTCACTCTTCTCCTCTCCATCCCGGAATCTCCCAGCTATGACTGCTCACCATTTGCAGAACAGAAACCCCTTCGAGTATTCCGACACTCCTAACTTTTTTTTAGTAATTCATTCCTTCAATCGTATTTATTGAGTGCTTATTGTGTGCAGAGCACTGTACTAAATGCTTGGAAAGTACAATTCGGCAACAGACAGAGACAATCCCTACCCAACAACGGACTCACAGTCTAGGAATTTAAGTGCTTACTATGCGTCAAGCACTGTTCTAAGCGTTGGGGTAGATACAAAATATTCAGGTTGGACATAGTCCCTGTCCCTATCATAGTCTAAGTCAAATGGAGAAGGATTTAATCCCCATTTTATGGATGAGGTAACTGAGAGACAGAGAGGTGAAGTGTCTTGTCCCAGGTCACACAGCTGACAAATGGTAGAGCAGGGATTAGAACCCAGGCCCCTCTGACTCCCAGACCTATGCTCTATCCACTAGGCCATGCGGCTTCTCACTGTACTAAGTGCTTTGGAGAATGCAGCACAGACTTGGTACACAGGCTCCCTGTCCACAGCAAGTTTACAATCTAGAGGGTCGGGGGGGGGAGAATAAATATAAATAAATAACTTATAATGTAGATATGCACATAAGTGCTTTGGAATTGAGTGTGGGGCAAATACCAAATGCCCAAAAGTCACATATCCAAGTACTTAGGTGAAGAAGAAAGGAGAGGGAGCCAGAAAAAAGAGGGCTTAATCAGGGAAGGCCTCTTGAGCAGATGTGACCTTAATGTGACCTTGAATTTGTGCAGAGTGACGGCCTGGCATATATGAATGGTGGCTGAGAAGGAGGGTAGTTCCAGGCCACCTCTCCATTCAAACTGCTACCTTGCTGATACAAGCTCTCATAATTTCCCAACTGGATTATTGCATCAGCCTCCTCTCTGATCTCTCATTGTTTCCTGAATGAGCTTAGGCAAGTCACTTAAATTCGCTGTGTGTCAGTTACTTCATCTGTAAAATGGGGATTAAGACTGTGACACGGATTATATCCAGCTTGACTACCTTGTATCTACCCCAGGGCTTAGTACAGTGCCTGGCATATAATGAGCACGTAACAAATACCATAAAAAAAGTAAGCACTCAATAGCACTGATCGATTAATCAATCAGTGGTTGGGCCACGATGTCCTGTCATCTACCTCTGCCCACGTGCTCTTCCTTGCTTATTGGTTTCTAATTGATTTATCCCTCTGTTGGAGATAATTATCCATGTTCACCTACTCCTTAATTATTGATGCCTCCCTCAGTGTGCTCATCTCCCCTTTAGGCTGCAAACTCCTCCAGGCCAGCGACTCTGGACTCTGTCTTCCTCCTCCCTCTGCTTGCAACCAACGGATACCCGCTGTGGTTGGAAGCCCTACTTGTTGTGGAGGGCTGGAGTTTCTGTTTAGTAGGAGCAGTCAGGATTCAGGGTACCTGCTTTCGTGAAGCTTCAGCCCTTGACCACCTAGGCCTGACTCTCCTTAGCTGCACAGTCCCTAAGCCACCCTTCTTAAGGGGCACAACTATTTCCCCAGTTTACACCTAATGTTTTAGATTGGAAGTGAGAGGCCTCGGGAGACTCCCTGTGTTTCCTAAAACTCCGTCCGGTTTACAGGCTGGGGTGTCGGAAAGATTTTCTGTGGGTTCGGTCAGTTACTCCTTTCGGACATCAGAAAGGAATTCAGGTTGGCTCCCTCCGCAACCAGGGAAAGAACCATGTCTGACTTGATAGGCCGCAGGCGTAATTAAGCAATCAGATGGAGTGTTTAATTAAATTGCTGTTGAGTTATAAAACCCAGGACTTCCTAAAACCTCAGCAATCATTAGTGACCATCAGCTACCCCCTGCACCTTTGACCTTGGCGTCAGAGAAACCCGGTGAATAATTCACGAAATCCAATTTCCCCAAGCGATTGTTCCCGTTGGCAATCGCTATCTCTGGGTAGTGGGAGCACTGGTCCTCTGGCTGACTCAGCCAATGGCTGGCCCGCTGGTGGTGAGACAACAGGCTGCTGACCGCCGGACAGATGCCCGGCTAGGATGGCAGAAGTCTGTCTACTAAAACTGTACCTCTCCCCACCATGGTGGACTCTGAGTTTATCGTTGGGTTTGCACGGCTCACGTTATGCTAATCTTGGCGGGGGGATGTATAAATCCTGGAGACCGCCCATGTGTCACCGATGCAATTTGTTAATGGCCTTCTGACGAGAATAAACATCAGCAGGAAATACAGGCCTCCCCGGGAAACTTCAATTTATCACCTCTGCTTTACACGTGCCTGGGAACACGAATACACACACACATACACCACATTTATGAATCAATAGGGCCCTAGACTAGTTTCTGGTCACCTGGAAAATCTTTAAAATGCAATGCCTCTCTTTCCTCTGGGTTTGCTTGTCTGGGGTGTACATTTTGTGTTTGTGTGTGTAACCATTTCCCAAATGAACTGTTGCAGCAATTTGGTGTATCTGCTTTAGAGCTTTAGGGGTGCTACCCACCGGCCTGATTCACGGAGGAACCATAATTCTGGTGGCTTTCTCCCATTCCTTTTCTCTCCCCATCCCCTACAAAGAGAGTTGACTTAATGTTGATATTTGTTAAGCGCTTACTATGTGCAGAGCACTGTTCTAAGCGCTGGGGGAGATACAGGGTCATCAGGTTGTCCCACATGAGGTTCCCAATCTTAATCTCCATTTTACAGATGAGGTAACTGAGGCACAGAGAAGTTAAGTGACTTGCCCAAGGTCACACAGCTGACAAGCGGCAGAGCAAGGATTCGAACCCATGACCTCTGACTCCCAAGCCCAGGCTCTTTCCAGCGAGCCACGCTGCTTCTCTACTTCCGACTTCTGGTGCAGCAGGTTGGAAATCCCAAAATGTCCGATGCCGGTGCTCCTAGGGGCACGTGGCAGGGCTAACTGGTCTTCCCAGGTCTGTTCCCCAATTCTGCCTTAACCAGGAGGGTGGATTTCCCTCGGGCCATTCTCCACCAGCAGCACTGAGGCAGTAGTATTGCCCAACTCCTCTCCTGCCTGGTAGGAGATAGTTGTGCCAGTCCCACCTTGCCCCCATCTATTGTAAACAGACCCAGGTAAGCCTTGCACCTAAGACCGGGAAATAATAATATTTGCAGACCAGTTGAATTTTCCTAAAGCGTTTCTCCACTGATCACATTTTGGCCCCATAAAACCCCTTGGTGACCGAGGTTAGTCTCCCTTTTTTAGAGAGGAGGACACTAGGTCATAGAGAGGTTAAGTGACTTATGCAAAGTAAGGTCGTTATGGGCAGGTAACGTCTGCTAATTCTGTTGTACTTTCCCAAGCACTTAGTACAGTGTTCTGCATGAACCGTGTTTAATAAATACCACTGACTGATAAATATATATATTTCCATTACCCTATTTATTTTGTTAATGAATTGTACATCGCCTCGATTCTATTTAGTTGCCATTGTTTTTACGAGATGTTCTTCCCCTTGACTCTATTTATTGCCATTGTTCTCCTCTGTCCGGCTCCCCCGATTAGACCGTAAGCCCATCAAACGGCAGGGACCGTCTCTCTCTGTTGCTGACTTGTTCATTTCAAGCGCTTAGTACAGTGCTCTGCACATAGTAAGCGCTCAATAAATACTATTGAATGAATGAATAATACAGCAGGCAGAGCTGACACCAAGTCTCAGTTATTTGACTCCCAGCCCCTTGTGTCTCTGTCTATGGCTCTGTTTCTCTGACCATGTGTCTCTGTCTCCTGGCATTTGAGTCCCTGAATCTCTGTGCCACTATCTCAGTATTTTCTTCTTTCCCCGTGGCTGCCCCGGATACCTGGTGCCATTTCCTCTTGTCTCCTTGGAGATTAAGCTGTGTTTTTACCTGGCTCCACCTTCCGCCTCCCCCTCCGTCTCCCTGAGGCAATCCTGCCTGTCCGTTCAAGGATGGGTGTCTCCCAACTCCAACCCTACTTGTTCTCTTTCTTTCTCTCCCCTGTGTGGATCCTGCCTCCCCTTACCCAGAGGACTGGAGTGACCGAGGCAGGGACAAGGGCTGACGCCACATGGAGCAGTGCTATGCCCTTAAATCCGACGACCTTCCGCGCTTTCAAAGCCTTATTGAAGGCACACTTCCTCCAAGAGGCCTTCCCTGACTAAACCCTCCATCCCTCTTCTCCCACTCCTTTCTGCGTCACCATGACTTGCTCTCCTCCCAGCCCCACAGCACTCATGTACGTATCTATAATTTTATTTTTTATTAATGTTTCTCTCTCCCTCTAGACTATAAGCTCACCGTGGTAAAGAATGTGTCTGTTTATTGTTACATTGTAACAGTATAGCTTAGTACAGTGCTCTGCACAAAGTAAGCACTCAGTAAATACAACTGAATGAATGAATTGAATGAAAATGCTCTGGGAATGGCCTGGGCTCACAAGAATCAATCCATCCATCAACCCTTCTAATAAGGGTATTTATTGTTCACTTACTGTGTGCAGAAAACTGTATTAAGCTCCTGGGCCTGAGCACACTACAGTTGGTAGACACGATTCCCTGGTCTCGAGGAACTTACAGTTTAACAGAACACGGACTGGGTGGACAGGGAGAAGGAGCAGGTGCGAGGAGAGGTAGTTCAAGGCGGCCAATCCGTCAGCCCTGCCTCATAGGCCATTCACCTTATTAATGTCTGTCTCCCTCTCTAGACTGCAAGCTCACTGCGGGCAGGGAATGTGTCTATTACACTGTTATCCTGTACTCTCCCAAGCACTTAATATAGTGCTCTGCACACAGTAAGTGCTCAATAAATATGACCGACTGAGTGACAACGCTCTGGATTGCTGGAGCAGCTGTGGGTTTGGCTGGGAAAGCAGACTTCCTTTGTGGATACATGGGTGGAGTGGATAGCGGATCTCTGGATAATGGTTCTAAGCAGAGCACCCATCTGCATAGGCCTCTGAGGAGACATAGAGGAGGTTGGGACACTCTGAACCTAAAACTTTCCCTGGTGGGTAATGGGAGTGCAGTGGTTAAGATAATAATTATAATAATTGCATTTTTTAAGCACTTACTGTGTGCCAGGCACTGTATTAAGTGCTGTGGTAGATCCAAGCTAATCAGGTTGTACACAGTCCCTGTCCCACGTGGGGCTCACGGTCTTAATCCCCATTTGACTGTCGAGGCAACTGAGGCCCAGAGACGTGGAGTGATCTGGCCAAGGTCACACTGCTGCCTCGGTTCTGAACCAGTGGTTCTGTGTCCCTCGTCCAGCCCGAAGGGAGGCCCCCTTTTCCAACCGGTCCACCGCCGCTGGTGGCCCACGGAAATCTGTTGTAAATACTCGGTGCAGTGTGTGTATAATCATTCAATTTGGGATGTTCCAGATGGAAGGATTAGCGCCCACCTCTCTCGTCTGACCCAGGACAGGAGCCAGAGAATGGGGAGGGCCAGGCCCCTGAGACGTTTTGATGTCCTGCCGGACGCGAGAGTCGAGATCCTCACCCACCTTGACTCCTTGTGACCTCTGACCCTTTGGGAACTCAAACATTGGTGTGAGTTATTTTAACCGCATTCCAGAAAGCAGTGAAACAAAATACAAGGGACACCTGGGCTCCTGGTAGATGAGGAGGGTCCTTGTCCTGAGAGACCACCCTACAGGCCCCCTGCAGGGTTGGATAAATACTGGAATTGTCCTCCAGGACTGCCCAACCCTCAACAAAAGTCCTGTTGTCCCACTAGCGGCTCCCAAGTTTGGCTTCAGGCCTTAGAAACCACAAGAGGCCCCGGAGGAGTCTCCTGTCCCGGAGATTGATCTAAACAGCGGGCAGATCACTCCGTCTGGGGTCCCTGCAGGCAGCAGACTGGATGGCTTTACCTCCCGGCTCAAGAATTTGATCCCTTTGTGGCTGACATGTTGTGGGGAAATCCCAAGGTAAGGGTGGGCTAAGGAAACTACAAATATCAAAAAGTTTTTCAAATTATTCTTTTCCCGATAGCCCCTTAAAGCCAGAGAGCACTCTCTTGGTCACTTGTGTGCAGGGTGTCACTGAGGACTGTGTGGTTCTTGGCTGTAGTATAGTCTACTGGGCATTACAGAAGCAGAGAGAAGAAATAGGACCCAGTTCCTATCCTGAAGGAGACTTTGGAGAAGCAGTGTAGCCTAGTGGACAGAGAACGGGCCTGAGAGCCGAAAGTACCTGGGTTCTAATTCCGGCTCTGCTACTTGTCTGCTGTGTTAACTTGGGCAAGTCACTTCTCCTCTCTGAGCCTCAGTTACCTCATCTGTAAAATGGGGGTGAAAACTGTGAGACCCATGTGGGACAGGGACTGTGTCCAACCTGATTATCTTGTATCTAACCCAACATTTAGTATAGTGCCTGGAGTACAGTAAGTGCTTAAAAAAACACCATTTAAAAGCAGAAACAAAAACTTCTAGCCCAGTGGGGGAGAGAGGGGAGGCCTAAATTGAGGTATCCACAATTACTAAAAGAATGTGAGAGTAGAAATAAAAAATGAACACAAGTAAATGAATTAATAGTTATAAATAGGCTGGCAGATAAGTATCTGAGTGCTGAAGTGACTAGGGTGGGTGGCTGGGAAGGTGGGGGATGAATCAAGGAGGTCTCTCTGACTGAGTTGAATTTTGGGAGTACTCTACAGGAGGAGAGGGATGGGGTTTGGTGAACGTGAGGATAGTAAGGGGAGGTTCGAGGGGGTGAGCATGGGAGGAGTGAAGAGTGCAAGTTGGGCAGAGCGGGGGAAGAGAGCCCTAGGTCAGAGAGAGCTGACTGGGGTATCCACTAGAAGCTGATAGTCAGGGGTGCCTGTCTCAGGTGACCAGATCTTTTTTCTTCTTGACCTCATCCCACAGTCTGGGAGAGGGAGGGTGGCCTCCAAGTAACTTGTGTGACCCTGGGAAAGCCACTTAACCTCAGTTACCTCATCTGTAAAATGGGGATTGAATTCTTCTTTGTACTCTTTAGACCGTGAGCCCCATGAGGGTCAGGATATATTTCCATCCTGATTATCTGGTGGTGGTAATAATGCTAATCCTGGATTTTGTTAAGTGCTTATTGTGTGCCAGGCACTGTACTAAGTGCTGGGGTGGATACAAGCAAATAGGGTTGGACACAGTCCCTGCTCCACGTGTGGCTCTCAGTCTTAATCCCCATTTTACAGATGAGGAAACTAAGGCCCAGAGAAGTGAAGTGGCTTGCCCAAGGTCACACGGCAGACAAGTAATGGGACCAGAATTAGGACCCATGACCTTCTGACTCCCAGGCCTGTGCTTCATCCATTACGCCGTGGTGCTGCTTCACTACTTCTTGTACCCACCCCAGCACTTAGTACACGGTCTGAGGTACAGAAAGCACTTAAGAAATCTCTGTTAAGAGATTTTTTTGAGTGCCAAAAACCACCTCCTTTAAAAAACGTGTTTCTTCCTAACTATATCCCCAGTGGTCTCTGCGCCCCCCGGGGAATTATTTCCTATCAGGACGAGCCAATGTGAAGATGCCAAGGCTCATTCCTCGCCAACCGACTCACTGGTCGCTATCCAAGCAATCATTTTTACCCATTAAACGTGGAGTCGATTTGTTCTTCTCACTCATCGCCCAGGAACCTTGGGCTCAGCGGGAGCGGGAGGCCCGCCGACTGCCAGCTTTTTCAAAGACTCATTAGCCTGAAACGGCTCCAGAGGCTCCGCTCCAGTTTCTAAGAAGCGACGCTGAGAACCGTTCGGAAAGTGCTCCGTTCATTTTCAGACTAATCAGTTTGGCCCCTGCAGCTTGAACCTCAGGGAGAGCGAGGCCTAGCACGTGCTCCCAGCCACAGCTAACCACAGTCCGGAAGGAAGCCTGGTTGGGCTCCTGTGACACGAGGCTTGTAAGCCGCCAATCGATGCTTAATGAGCCGGGCCTGGAGCCGAAAGCCAGCATGGGCAGGAACCCTTCTGACCCCGGGGGCTTCCTCGGTCCAGTTTTCCAGTTTATCATTCCGTTTGAGGCCTCTACCCTACGGAAATCACTTGCCCCGACAGTTGAAGCCAGTGATGTGAGAGGACTGAGGTGGGAGGGCCAGGAGGAGGAGAGCTGGAACGGCAGCCCCAGCTCCTACCATGCTGTGTGACCTTGGGAACCATCTTCACCTCTCAGGGCTGCACTTCCCCATCAGAACTGAGGTTGAAGTCCACTATCCTGCTCCCTAACCTTAAACACGGTGGGAGAATGAACGAGACGGGTGGTCATCCCTCACAGGTCCGGCACCCTGAAAATCAAAATAATCGGGAGAGCAGACCACAGGACGTAGCATTGACGTGTTTATCCTCAAGGAGCCAGGAATCCTGGAAGGAAGGTGGGGAAGTAGGGGGGAGAAAGAAGCTAATCATTCTAACAAAACTAGAGGTTTTTATTTCCTTTTAATCGCTCTGCTGGAAGGATTGGAATTTTTACAAACACAACCTGGGTGAGCACAGAGAGGAATATTGATCTGCCAGTGGGTGTATAATGTCCACTGAGTTTTCCCGAGCACAGGGGTGGCCACACGATGGTCAGAGACTCATTTCTGGCTTTCCCGCTCCTCGCTAATGAGCTCTGGCCCGGGCAATCTCACACGCGCTCAGTTTGTTAAAGCCCGGTCACCCCCGTCTCCAGCCTCTGGTCAGTTACGGTCGCTCGGGGCTTAGGCATTTCCACTTACCAATCCGTCTTCAGGTGATAAAGATGGATTCAATAGAGATCTGCTAATAAAGAGAGTGCTGGAAGCTACTATTAAATTCTAGCTTCTGTCAGCTTAACAGCAAAAACTTTTAATGAGGAAACCATTAAAGTTGACCTAATGAATCAGAAATGCTTTTCCTTGCTGACTAATTATAGAGTGTCTGAAATATCTTCTAACATATGTAATTTAGAAAATACTGATCTATTGAGTTTGCCGAACGCAAAGCCGCCCGCCGTGTGGCAGGACTCTGCAAATGCCATCTACGTTGCTGTTCAGGGAGGAGCCGGAACATGACCCCGATTTGCGAAGGAGCCCAGCAAACAGGTGGGCCACGTTGAGGCTTGTGCCGAGTCTTAGCAAGGGAATGGTATTTCCCATCAGCCTCTTTTCTTTTTTAAAGTATCACTAAGTGCTTATTATGTGCCAGGCGCTGTACTAAATGCTGGGGTAGTAGATACAAGGTGATCAGCTTGGCCACAGTCCGTGTCCCAGATGCGGCTCAGTCTTAATCCCCATTTTACGGATAAGGTAACAGATACAGAGAAATGCAGTGACTTCCCCAAGGTCACACAGCTGACACGTGTCGAAACTGGGATTAGAACCCAGGTCCCTCTTTTTTATGGTATTTGTTAAGCTTACTATGTGCCAGGCACCATACTAAGCATTGGGGTAGATACAGGTTTATCAGCTTAGACACAGTCCCTGTCCCATGTGTGCCTCACGGGCTCGATCCCCATTTTATGGATGAGGTAGCTGAGGCCCAGAGAAATAGTGACTTGCCCAAGGTCACACAGCAGACAAGTGGAGGAGCAGGGATTAGAAACCAGGTCCTTCTGACTCCCAGGCCTGTCCTTTAAACCATTAGGCCACGCTGCTTCTCAGGAACAAATCAATCAGTGGCATTTGAGTGATTACTGTATGCAGAGCACTGTACTAATAGCATGGGAAGAGTACCATATAGCAGAGTTGGTAGATATGTTCCCTGTCCAAAAAAAGGTCACTATCTAGAGGGTTTCTAGAAGTTATAATCTAAAAAACACCACTCTCCATTCACAGAAGGGGACAGACGGGCCAGCCAGAAAGAATTCATCAGTGTCCCACATCAGCGCCCGCCGGGTGTCTCCCTTGGCTCTTTCCAGTTGTGATGGTGGCCTTGCCTCCTCCAGGAAGCCGTCCAGAAGTGGGCAGGGGATGGCCAGGCCTAACGGGTAGTTCGCCACTGGGACTAATCTTCCTTCCACTGCCTGAGCCTCCATGTGTGCCTCCAAGCAGCAAGGCGTAGTGGATAGACCACGGGCCTGGGAGTCAGAGGTCATAGGTTCTAATTCCAGCTCTGGCACTTGTTTGTGTGACCTTGGGCAAGTCACTTAACTGAGGCACAGAGAAGTGAACTCATCTGTCAGGGATCATGGGTTCGACTCGTGGCTCTGGCACTCGTCAGCTGTGTGACTGTGGGGCAAGTCACTTAACTTCTCGGTGCCTCAGTTACCTCATCTGTAACATGGGGATTAAGTGTGAGCCTCACGTGGGACGACCTGATTACCCTGTATCTATCCCAGCACTTAGAACAGTGCTCTGCACATAGTAAGCGATTAACAAATACCAACATTATTATTGATCAGACTGTAAGCCAGTGATTAGACTGTAAGCCCGTCAAAGGGCAGGGACTGTCTCTGTTACCGATTTGTACATCCCAAGCGCTTAGCACAGTGCTCTGCACATAGTAAGCGCTCAATAAGTACTAAATACTATTGCATAAGATGGGGATTGAGACTGTGAGCCCCATGTGGGACAGGGACCGTGTCCAACCCGATATGTTTGTATCCACCCTGGCACTTAGTCCAGTGCTAAGTGGGCTAAGCACTTAATGTGTGCTTAACAAATACCATAATTATTATTACTATTATTATTAGAGCTGAGTATCGTGATGAGGATTCATAGCCCTGCAGTGCTGGCTAAGAAACTAGCTGAAGAGGGAAGAGCTTGTCTCCCCACGATGGGCTGGCAGCTCCTCGAGATCAGGGGAAGATAGAGCTGAATTTGGCCGGTGGGCAAACAGGCAGAAAATCTGCTCAGATTTTGATGCATCGCTCTTTATGCAAGCAGCTCCTTGGGCCGTGGAGAGGAATGCTTCCACCTACAGAGAGCAGTACCGTGAAGCTGCTCGTGGCTTCTGCTCGGAGCTCCAAATCAGGCTGTTGGGCACTGGAATGATGGGGCTTTGGTTAGTTTCTCGAGGAGAATGACACAGACAAGTCCCCTCCCTCCTCTGGCTCATATGGGCAAAGGAAGCCACCTTCCTCTACGCTCCCATCTTCCCCATCCCTTTATCCCAGGATTAACCACTTTAAGGTTGCATTCGGCCACGGGATGATGGTGTCCAATTCATTTCTAGGAAGGGGGTACTGCAGAATGAAGTGACTGTCCCCCTGGCCCTCCGGGGGAAGGATGGGAGAATGAACAGTCTCAATCAGCAGTTTCTCCTCAGGTCAAACAAAACAGGCAGTCAGGCTGTTTTTACAGTTTTTAAATAATTTTAACACTAATCAAAGTGTGGTTTTGGTTATAATTGTGGTATTTAAGAGCCTCCTATATGCCAAACACTGTGCTGAGCGCTGGGATAGGTACAAGATAATCAGGTCAGGCAAAGTAGATCTCCCCCTTAGCCTGTGAGCCCCGTGTGTTACAGGGACCTCATTTGATCTGATTATCCTGTACCTGCACCAGGTTTGAGCGAAGCGCTTGCCACATGGTTGGTCCATCACAGAGTATAGAGTACTACATTACGAGCAAGGTGATTATTTAGGGAATTAGGCCAAAAGATTTTCTGTAGAAGGAGAAAATGCATCCTGGGGCCCAGTTGAAGCGGGCTGGCTGTTCAAACTAGCCAAAATCCCTGGATCACTAATCATGGGCTTCAGAACTCCTCGGGGGCAGGGATTGCATCTTTCACTTTTGCCGTGTCTTCCCTCGCACGCAATAGAGCACCACATACCCAGCAGGCAGACAGGGGTTTTTCCCTGGGCACATGGGTGGGCAGCCATAAATGCTGCTGACGATGCTCCCATTCATCTAGTCTGGCTGGGGGAAGGGGAGGATCCAGGCTTTCAGGGAGCCTCTTCTCGGAAACCCACCCCTAAGCTAGCAGACAGAACTGTTCATTCACTCAGAGGAGGAACCCAGCAGATTTTGAATAATGTCCATCCGGGAAGTAGTCGGTCTAGTTGGCACAAGCCTGGGAGTAAGAGGATCTGGCTTCTAATGCTGGCTCCGCCACTCTTTTACTGTGCGGTCTTAAGCAAAACATTTGACTTCCAAGTGCCTTAGTTTCTTCATCTGTAAAATGGGAATTCAATCCCTGCACTTAGACTGTGATCTCCAAATAGGATAGGGACTGTGTCCACCCTGATTCTTATATTCATTCATTCCGTTGTATTCATTGAGCACTTACTGTGATGATGATGATGGTATTTGTTAAGTGCTTACTATGTGCCAAGAACTCTTCTAAGTGCTGGGGTAGATACAAGGTTATCAGGATGTCCCAAGTGGCGCTCACAGTCTCAATCCCCATTTTACAGATGAGGTAACTGAAGTACAGATAAGTGAAGTGACTTACCCAAAGTCACACAGCTGACAAATGGCGGAGCTGGGATTCAAACCCATGACCTCCGACTCCCGAGCCCGTGCTCTTTTCACTAAGCCACTCTGATTCTCCTGTGCTTCTCCTTCTACTGTGTGCAGACCACTGTAGTCAGCGCTTGGGAGAGTATGATACAACAATAAACGGACACGTTTCTTGCTTATATCTATCTCAGTCCCTGGCACATAGTAAACACTTAACACCACTATTAGTATTCTTCCGTCTTCCTGCTACACTGGATGCCCCTTACTCTGGCGAGGTGGGATTTGGGGAACAACAATTCCATGGTGCTCCCGTCCATCCTTTTCATGGTTCTAGAAACTCCAATCCCGTCCCCTCTAAGCCTGTGTCTGTTCAGAGTGCAGATTCCTGACACTTCCAGTCTCTCCTTATGCAGTCCCTGCTCCATCCTCCTGTTCATCCCTGTTGCCCTTTCTGAACTTCCAGGCCGTGAAGAGGGGAAGTAGTTGGTGTTAGCTGTCTACATTTGTTCAGAGAAAATACAGACAGTCTCCACTCTCACACGTAGCTGTCAGGCCCACTAGACAGTTCCTCGAGGGGAAGAATAGGGTTTACCAGCCTGTTAGATCTACCAGTCCTCTCCCAAGTGCTCTGCACTCAGTAACTTCTCCAAAAATACTAGCGATTGATGGATCGACTGAAGTTCATCAGCACTGGCTAATAATCCCTTATGTCTTCCCTTGGTCTGTGCTCAGGGGGCATTGAAAGGTAGACAGGCGCCCACTGTTCCCAAGCTGGGGGGAATTCCTAAGTGAGAAAAGCCACCACGGCTGCTGGAATCTGGCATTTCACTTCCCCAGCTGATGGTCTGGTGGGATTAATAATAATAATGTTGGTATTTAAGTGCTTGCTATGTGCAGAGCACTGTTCTAAACGCTGGGGTAGATACAGGATAATCAGGTTATCCCATGTGAGGCTCCCAGTCTTAATCCCCATTTTACAGATGACGGAACTGGGGCACAGAGAAGTTAAGTGACATGCCCACAGTCACACAGCTGACAAGTGGCAGAGCCGGGATTCAAACCCACGACCTCTGATTCCCAAGCCTGTGCTCTTTCCACTGAGCCATGCTGCTTCTAGGAGCTGGAGGGCTCCCTACTATGCCAGTGAGGCTGCAGGCTCAAGAGCGGATCTGAAATGGGGTGGTGCAGGCATGGAGAGAGTCAAGATGGACCACTATCCCCTCTCATCCCCCTAACTGTGGAGGCAACAGAGATGGGCCCCCTTCCCGACCCCCATCTGCTCCTTTCTACCTGGGCTGCAAGTGCTGGGAATTCGGGGTGAATTGAACCTCTGGATTTGGGCTGCTGTAGGGGCAGATGTCCCTGGAAAACCAGATGTTTCAGCAACTTTTTCACCTGCAGAAAAGGCGGTATGTCAGGTGGCTTAGAAAGTAGGTTAGCCGTCCTCCAGAGTGACACTTCCCAGCTTTACGCTTGGATTCTTTCACCTCGGAGAGGGGCGGAGGGAAGGGGACATTTGAGGAGGGCCCAGCTGACTTAATAATGAAGTGTTCTACATTGACAAAACACCTGTCCTGAAGCCCTTCTCAAAGGTGCTTCCTGATACTTACCTGTGATCCCATCCAAACCCCTCTCTAGAGCTGGTGAGTCTTCCTGGCAGCACAGCTTCTCTCATGGGGGGGATTCCATACGCTCACCCCTAAATCCTCTACCATGGGGGCAAGTGTCTCCTTCTGTTCTGAATCTCCCAGTTCCAGCGGAAGCCCTCATCTTGGTGGGCTAGGATTTGAGGAACAAAACTGCCATGTTCATCTTGCCCAGCGATTTCATGGTTCTGTCAGCTCCAATCCTGTTCTCTCCCAGCCTGCGGTCCTCACCCTTTCACTTTCCTCTTGGACCAAAGTTGCTTCATCATCCTGACCATCCTGGTGGTCCACTTTTCGTCCTTCTCTGGCCTCCTGGTATAGTGTCCTATTCTCATTCCTCTGTTCAAGTCTGTCTCTCTCCTTCCTGGCCCGTCTCGCCTCAACACCCTTTGCCTCCCCTTGCTCTTCCGCTTGGACCCATGTCTTTCCCCGGACACACGTTCTCTCGTCATTCAGTGAGCAGTCACCTAAATTCGTGGACTCCACTAGGTGTGTCTTGTAAACCTATGGGCTTACCTTGCCCCTGGCTGAGAGAGAAAGGTGCTGAGCACAAGCCTAATGGAGCCAGCAAGATCATGAGTCCATCCTGCCGGGATTTTCTTTACGATGGTATTTAAGCGAACTAAGCACTGTACCCAGCCCATCTCCCACTTTGGACAGCTAAACTGCTGTGGACTGTCCTATGTAGTCAATCCCGCTCATTCTTCCCAGCAGCAGGGAGGGATTCAGACATCTGTTCTAGAACGAGCCTGATGAGTGTGACCAGAGAATGCTGGGAAGTGGCTCAGCTATCACCCCCGCCGAGCTTCTGGGGAAGAGCTAACCCCAGGTTACGCCAGACCCACCACGTCCACTTTTGAAAATCGAATGGAACGACCCCAAGTTCCCCACTCCACTTACCAAGAGAGCTAAAGTTTCACCCGTGTAATGGGGCTAGCCCCAGGAGTGGAGCTAGTGGGCACGAGCAGGGTATGTCGGTCTCTAGGTCCTTCCCATCTTCCCCCAGCTTCTCCAAGTTCACCCCTTCAGTGGCCCTCTCCACCCGAATGCGGCCTGCCTGGAGACACCATTTAGCTGCTTTCCACCGGACTACCATTGAGGAGAGAAAGGCTGGGGCCCGAGCACTTCCGCCTGACAGATCTGCAGTGCTTAGATTCTGTTGTTCTTGTTATGATGGGATTGATTTCCCCGCTGGAGCGTCTATAGATTTTATGCTCCGTCTACTGTTTCATAGACCATAAATATCTATCTTTTTGGACACGGCGAGGGTGGGGGCAGGGTGAGGTGGGGGAGGGTTGTGTTCTGGGTTAATCCTGTACCTTGACCCTCTCGCCGTGACCTGAGTGCCTGTGACTCACTTGCCCATTAAAATATTCCGGAGTCTTTTCAGTGGTTTGTTAAAAACGAGATACTGGGCTGCTGTCTGCTTTCCCCAACAGGGACCCCCTCTCTTCCTAGCTTGTCCATTTTGCGGGTGCTCCCGAGTTTGAGGTAGGGGAGGGGCAAGCTTAGCTATAACCTTCCCCAGGGAGAATAATATTCAGATCTTCCTAGAGAGCTTCTCTTTCTCCAGAGCATCTCCATTTCCGTAACCTTACTTTATCCACAAAACAGGCCTGTGACGAAGGGGGAGGCAGATATTATTCCATCCACTTTACCTTATTTTTCATTATTTATTTTAATGTCTATCTCCCCCACTAGATCAAGGGCAGGTTTATGGACAGGGAATGTGTCCATTAATTCTCTTGTACTCCCCCAAGAATTAAGTACAGTGCTCCGCACATAGTAAGCACTCAATAAATGCCATCGATTAATTCAGGTGAGGAAACTGAGGACCAGAGAGGTTTTACCCAGCAGGCAGGTGACAGAGGTGGGACTGGAGTGCAGGTCTCTCAGCTCCCAGGCATGGGTTTCTTCCAATGGACCCCACTGCTTTCAATTGTTCATGGAGGTGTTCCCTGTTGGATTTAACCCTGGGAGGGTCTGCTTGGTTCTGGAAATTCTTCTAATCATTAGCACCAGGACTGACTGAGCATATATTTTTTTTTTGTGTGTGTGTGCGTGTGCGCATGCAGAGCAACAGACTGGGCAAATAAGGAGCAGACAGAAGAAGTAACAGGTGATCCCTGCCTCAGTGAGCTTTTTTATTACTGTTACTATCATTATTATATTTTTAAGCACATATTGTGTGTCAAGGACTGTTCTAAGCACTGGGGTAGATTCAAGTTAGATTGGTCACGGTCCCTGTACCACCTGAAACAACCTAAGTAGGAGGGAGAACAAGTATTTAATCTCCATTTTCTAGTTGAAGAAACCGAGGCACAGAGAAGTTAGGCGACTTGTCCTAGGTCACACAGCAAGCAATTGGCAGAGTTAGGATTAGAACCCAGATCCTCTGACTCTCAGGGCCTTACTTTTTCCACTAGGCCATTCTGCTTCTCTCGAGCTCATAGCATAATGGAGGTATGAATCGGTAAAGGTACTCCTTGCTGAGGGAGTGAATGGGCGTGACTGATAGGCTCCAGAGAATCATTCAGTCAATCACCAAGAAGGCCCAACAAGGCACTGTAGAAGTGCCTGAGGAGATGGAGTCCCCCGGGGAGACATCCAGTGATTCAGAGTGGTCCACTGCATAAAGAAATAATCCCTGTGACAACCCTCAAGGGCCAGAGATGACATGGAAGAGGGAACACGATGGGCGATTGCTCCCACGAGCTGGGCTTGTCAGCGAGCAACGATTTGGCTGTTCATTCAGGAGCCTTGCGTGGCCTTGGCTCATTTCAGTTGCAAATGTGTTTTCTTTGTTTACAGAGCCAGATTTCTTGACCTCTGTGTGTACGCGTGCACGTGTGTGTTTGCGTGTGTGTGTGTGTGTGTTTTCATGGAGGTTTAAGCTTACATTATCCATGTATGGATGTGCCTGCGTGTCTTGTGGTTACGTGATGATGCATTTCCCCATCAAGGATGAGACCCGCGCATCTGTGCAGAAACCCTTGCTTCCCCAGACTAGGCCCTGAGATCGTAGCGGGTTCAAGGGAGACTTCATCATCATACCCAGTTTGGGCCAAGCCTTGAACTGAGCACTGCAGTCATTGCCAGTTAATCGCAGTCACTGTTTCATTCAATTCAATTGTATTTATTGAGCGCTTACTGTGTGCAAAACACTGTACTCAGGACTTGGGAGAATCCAATATAACAATATTGTGGTATTCCACACCCAGAACGAGCTAAGAGTTCCCAATCCCAGAGGTGGGAAGAACAGATATTTTATCCCCATTTTACAGAAAAGGCAACTGAGGTTAGTCAGAGAGGTAACGTGACTTATCCCAGGTCTCGCAGCAGGCCCGTGGCAGAGCCGGGATTAGAACCCAGACCTCCTGACTCTCGCTCCGCGGCTCTTTCCCCGGGCCCGGGCCGACGGAAGAGTCACGAGATCAATCCGGGCTCAGGGTGATTGATTGATGTGTGGTTAGGTCTGCCCCTTTCTGTGGTAGCGGGAAAGGCCAAACAGAACATAATTCATCATTGCCCAGACACCCCGGGCAGCCATCTAGACTCCCAGTAAAGGGAACTCAGTCAGAGCAGGGGACCTGTGATTCCAAGAGTGCCTCTTGATGGAAAATTCAACCTTTTCTCTTTAAAATAAAGGAGACATTTATTTCCTTGCAGAACCTTGTCATGTTTGAGATGAAGCCTGGTGTCTGCATGTCTGCGCGTTCAGTAATTGCTTTTCTGTTTGCACAAAATAACTTCCCCACATAAAAGGGCCGGATAATCGTCAAAGTTGGGATCTCACAGGCCTCTGATTTATTGCTTCCACAGGAGAAGCTCTTTTTTAAAAAAACAATATTTACATAAAATTCTTTGTTCATTAGCTCAGCTCCAGAGCTGGGGGGTTCCCCTGAGCTGGTCATTGGTCGCAGAGATCCAATTAGCACCAAAGGCCAAGGGTACATTAGGCCGGAAAAGTCCTGGCTGGGGAGGAACATGCATTTCTGATTAAGGCGGCCCCAGCCTCAAATGGAATTAGTGTCCTGAAATCGGATTGTCCCTGCATGGGAGTGAGGTAGCGTCTCACTTCTCCGTCTCTTAGAGGTGGGCCAGCTTCAGGCATCTAGAAAATCTGCAAGGAAGAGGGTGTGGAAGGTGTGGTGGGATGATGGAGACGGGAGCTGCTTGGGAGGAGAGGGGGCCGGGTTGGTGGGAGGGCACTTTGCTATCGGTTGCTCCCTGCCGGGAGTACCGGCAGGTGAGAAATGGAACATGGAGGCAACTACGATCTTTTTTTGAGTGGCACTCCTGAAGGCAATGGTCACCAGTGGTGTGTTTGCCAGTTGGTTCTGGGGTAATCTAGATTGAAAACTCCTCAAGGGCAGGGACTGAGTCTGACCCCAGATTGCCTAGCACGGTTCTCAAGATTGCAGCTGTTCAATAATAATCCTAATTGTGGATTATTCAAGCACTCTGTGCCACACACTGGGCTAAGGTCAGGGATAGGTGCAATGTAATACTATCGGACCCAGTCCCTGTCCTTTTTTTTAATGGTATTAAGCGCTTACTATGTGCCCGGCACTGATCTAAGCACAGAGGTAGATATAAGTTAATCAGTTTGGGGCCCCCAAATGGGACCAACAGCCTAAAAGGGAAACAGCACATCCTAGTAGATTGAGCACAGTCCCGGGAGACAGGAGAACCAGGGTTCTAAGCCCAGCTTGGCTACTTGTCTGCTGTGACCTTGAACGAGTCCCTTCACTTCTCTGTGCCTCTGTTTCCTCATCTGTAAAATGGGGTTGAAGACTGTGAGGCCCACTTGGGACACGGACTATGTCCAACCCGATTTGCTCGTAGTCACTACAGTGCTTAGAATAGTGCCTGGCACATAGTAAGTTAACAAATGCCACAATTATTATTAAGGGGAGGGAGAATGGGTATCGACTCCTCGTTTTACAGATGAGGAAACTGAGGCCCATGCTCTTTTCAGCAGGCCATACTGCAGCACTCTATATATGCTAAGTCTTGGTAAATACTGATGATGATGGTGATAAGGTGCTGAAAGGAATTAAAATCCTCTGCTGTGCCAATCCACTAAATGGGACAACCACCAGGTGAGGTATTACCGAGCCCGAAGCCTGTGCCCGATGTGCCCTTATGACAAGTTGCATTGATTTCCAGAACCATGGAGTCACTGAAACCCCAAAAGGCCAGATTTGGCTCCGTGTCAAAGATGGATTTAGAATGCATTTTAATTTCACGCCAATGGGAAACAGCCATTCTGCTCTAGTGACATACTTGCGGAATTCAGAGAGAGGCTGGAGTCTTGGGTGCATTGAATTAGGTTGAATGGGTAGATCTTTACTGAAGCGGGTTGATGCAGTGTGGCTCAGTGGAAAGAGCCCGGGCTTCGGAGTCAGAGGTCATGGGTTCGACTCCCGGCTCTGCCACTTGTCAGCTGTATGACTGTGGGCAAGTCACTTAACTTCTCTGTGCCTCAGTTACCTCATCTGTAAAATGGGGATTAAGACTGTGAGCCTCATGTGGGACAACCTGATCACCCTGTATCTACCCCAGCGCTTAAAACAGTGCTCTGCACATAGTAAGCGCTTAACAAATACCAACATTATTATTATTTATTATTACGTTGGCCTCAAGACACCAAACCACAACTGTCAGTATAGGCTTGGGGATGCAAGCAGACTTTGTCTGGGGATGACTTTAAAACACACTCCTGGGATCCTCTACAATGTTAGCTCCTTGTGGAGTGGGAACGTATCTATCAATTTCAGTTATATTGTACTCTCTCAAGCTCCTAGTACTCTTCTACACAGTATGTGCTTATCAAATATGACTGATTTTCATGGGAGTATTTCAAAGGGAAAGGACAAAATTTTCCCATGGGCCCTGACTCCTCCCCCTTATCGCTTTCTCCTTCTCCTATCCCCCTCCCTTCCTCTCCTCTCCCATTTTAGATTATTCATTCAATCATATCTATTCAGTCGTACTTATTGAGTGCTTACTGTGTGCAGAGAGATTATGAGCACCCAGAGGATAGGCCCCCTCTCAGGAGGGCACCTGGAGAATTTCCAGTACTCCACCAGTCTCAGCTATGGGAGGGAGAGTCCAACAGAGGAATACCCGTTCCATTCCTGGGCAGTAGCTAGCGAGAGGAAGGCAATCTGCTACAAGTCAAAACTCACCTGTGCTGGGCAGCAGAGGCATGGGAGAAAGTCGAGGGTGGAGACTCAAATTTATTGCGTGGAAGGAGGCAGTGGGAAAGCACTTCCTTATTTTCACCAAGATAACTCTACAGATACACTACCGGAACCATTGCAGATGCAGGTGGGGTGTTCTGGGAGAGATGTGTCCATGGAGTCGCTATGGGTTAGAAGCGACTCGATAGCATAAGACAAGAATAGGGCCATATCAATAAGCCCCAACCAAGACACAGACTGTGTTCAACCTAATTAACCTGTACTCACCCCAGTGCTTAGAACAGTGTTTGACACATATAAGCGCTTAACGAATTCCTGAAAATAAATTCCCAGCCCCTTCACGTCCAGCATATCACTATTCTCTACTCACTACTCTCTTCAAAGCCCTTATGATGTGGCATCTCCTCCTTTCATTCATTCATTCATTCAATAGTATTTATTGAGTGCTTACTATGTGCAGAGCACTGTGCTAAGCGCTTGGGATGAACAAGTCGGCAACAGATACAGTCCCTGCCGTTTGAGGGGCTCACGGTCTAATCGGGGGAGACGGACAGACGAGAACGATGGCGATAAATAGAGTCGAGGGGAAGAACATCTCGTAAAAACCGATGGCGACTAAATAGAATCAAGGCGATGTACAATTCATTAACAAAATAAATAGGGTAACGGAAATATATACAGTTGAGCGGACGGGTACAGTGCTGTGGGGATGGGAAGGGAGAGGTGGAGGAGCAGAGGGAAAAGGGGAAAAAGAGGGTTTAGCTGCGGAGAGGTAAAGGGGGGGTGGCAGAGGGAGTAGAGGGAGAAGAGGAGCTCAGTCTGGGGAGGCCTCTTGGAGGAGGTGAGTTTTAAGTAGGGTTTTGAAGAGGGGAAGAGAATCAGTTTGGCGGAGGTGAGGAGGGAGGGCGTTCCGGGACCGCGGGAGGACGTGGCCCGGGGGTCGACGGCGGGACGGGCGAGACCGAGGGACGGGGAGGAGGTGGGCGGCGGAGGAGCGGAGCGTGCGGGGTGGGCGGTAGAAAGAGAGAAGGGAGGAGAGGTAGGAAGGGGCAAGGTGATGGAGAGCCTCGAAGCCTAGAGTGAGGAGTTTTTGTTTGCAGCGGAGGTCGATAGGCAACCACTGGAGTTGTTTAAGAAGGGGAGTGACATGCCCGGATCGTTTCTGCAGGAAGATGAGCCGGGCAGCGGAGTGAAGAATAGACCGGAGCGGGGCGAGAGAGGAGGAAGGGAGGTCAGAGAGAAGGCCGACACAGTAGTCTAGCCGGGATATAACGAGAGCCCGTAGCAGTAAGGTAGCCGTCTGGGTGGAGAGGAAAGGGCGGATCTTGGCGATATTGTAGAGGTGAAACCGGCAGGTCTCGGTAACGGATAGGATGTGTGGGGTGAACGAGAGAGACGAGTCAAGGATGACACCGAGATCGCGGGCCGGAGAGACGGGAAGGATGGTCGTGCCATCCACGGTGATAGAGAAGTCTGGGAGAGGACCGGGTTTGGGAGGGAAGATGAGGAGCTCAGTCTCGCTCACGTTGAGTTTTAGGTGACGGGCCGACATCCAGGTGGAGACGTCCCGGAGGCGGGAGGAGATGCGAGCCTGAAGGGAGGGGGAGAGGACAGGGGCGGAGATGCAGATCTGCGTGTCATCTGCGTAAAGATGGTAGTCAAAGCCGTGAGAGCGAAATGGAGAACAGAAGAGGGCCAAGAACTGACCCTTGAGGAACTCCAACAGTTAAAGGATGGGAGGGGGAGGAGGCGCCGGCGAAGGAGACCGAGAATGACCGGCCAGAGAGGTAAGAGGAGAACCGGGAGAGGACGGAGTCCGTGAAGCCAAGGTGAGATAAGGTATGGAGGAGGAGGGGATGGTCGACAGTGTCAAAGGCAGCAGAGAGGTCAAGGAGGATCAGAATGGAGTAGGAGCCATTGGATTTGGCAAGAAGGAGGTCACGGGTGACCTTAGAGAGAGCGGTCTCGGTAGAGTGGAGGGGACGGAAGCCAGATCGGAGGGGGTCTGGGAGAGAATGGGAGTTAAGGAATTCTAAGCATCGATTGTAGACGACTCGTTCTAGGATTTTGGAAAGGAAGGGTAGTAGGGAGAGAGGGCGATAACTGGAGGGGGAAGTGGGGTCGAGAGCGGGTTTTTTTAGGATGGGGGAGACGTGGGCATGTTTCAAGGCAGCGGGGAAGGAGCCATTGGAGATTGAGTGGTTAACAACTTGGGTCATTACTCCTTCAGATGTAGCTTCAGCACTTCTATCATCTTAGTACTTGTGGACTCACAACACTCACATTGTTCTTACTACATCTCGTCATACTCTGCTGCTCCCTTCTTCCTGTAATTTTAATGGTTGTCTTCCCCACCAGATCATAAACTCCTGAAGGGCAGGAGTCTTGTCTACTAACTCTATTAAAGACTCCTTAGAATGGCTTAGTATAGAGAAGCAGACTGTTCCAGTGGATAGAGCACGGGCCTGGGAGTCAGAGGTCATGGGTTCTAATCCAGGCTCTGCCACTTATCAGATGTGTGACTTTGGATAAGACAACTTCTCTGTGCCTCAGTTACCTCATCTGTAAAAAGGGGATTAAGACTGTGAGCCCCACGTGGGACAACCTGATTACCTTGAATCTAACCCAGAGCTTAGAACAATGCTTGGCACATAGTAAACACTTAACAAATACCATCATTATTATTATTATTACAGTTCCTGGTACATAGTAAGTGTTTAAACCCCCCCCACAATTATTATCATTATTATTATGGTAAGTGCTCATTACAGTGCTCTGAAACAATAAGTGCTCAATAAATACTATTGATTGATTGGGCTCCCTGTTCTCCGGGGTGGCAAGTCAGCTATGGAGACAGCTTTCTGCAGTAGTTAGGAGTAAAAGTATTTATGAAGTGCTTACTGTCTACAGAAGACTGTATTAGGTGCTGGGAGAGAATAAACAGTTGGGAATTAGACAATAGTCCCTGTTCCTCAGGGGGCTCACGATCTTTCTGGGGAAGGAAATCTCTAGTCTGAGAATTCTGCAGGAGTTTCCCCTAAAGCCAAAGCTTTTCCTCTCCTTCAGCTCGAAAACACTCAAGTGGATTTCCTTCCCTGATGGTGAATCCGTCTGCCGCTGCTGCGGGCGGCCTCTCTCGTGAAGGGTTGTGGGAGCAGGGCCTGGTCTAAATCTCCACCCTCACCATTCCTCGCCTGACAGCCCAGACTGGCTGGATATTTCTGTACGTTTGACTGACAAGTGCCTTTTCCGAACACTCCATTATAATCAAAATGTCCAAAACTCGAGCTCAAACTGGCATTAAAAATTAATCCGGTTGTCAGTCAGGCGTCCGGCTTGGCATGAGGCTCCGCTCGAAGCGGGGTCAGGTGGAGCGGTCTGAATATTCCTTTAGATGGGCTGGGAGCCGCCAAGTGGGTTATCCATCAAGGAGATGCGGGGAGCCATTGGAGCGGTTAGTTAGTTGGGCTACTTATTCAGTGTTGTCTATGGTCCAAGGGCTGGTACAGGTATGCGATCTTCAAAACTGCGGTCTGCTGGGCGACTTGTTTATGTGGATCACCGGTGTCAAGACAGATCATAATAATAATGATGGTATTCATTAAGTGCTTACTACGTGCCAAGCACTGACAAAGAACAATACCCTAGAGAGAGGACTTGGGCTCTAATCCGGGCTCCACCGCTTGCCTATTTGACCGTGGGCAAATCACTTCACTGCTCTGTGCCTCAGTTTCCTCATCTTTCAAATGGGGATTCGGTGCTTCTCCCTCCTATTTCTACTGTGACCCCCATGTAGGACAGAGACCGTATCTAACCTCTTTACCTTGTATCTACCCCAGTGCTTAGTATAGTGTTTGGCACATATTAAGTTCTTGACAAATATCATAGATTATTGTTATAGTAATAATATAGCAGTAGTACAAATAGGGAAGCAGCAAGGTCTAGTAGAAAGAGCAAGGGCCTGGGAGTCAGAGGACCTGGGTTCTAATCCCAGCTCTGCCATATGACTGCTGTGTGACCTTGAGCCAGTCACTTCACTTATCTATGCCTCAGTTACTTCATCTGTAAAATGGGAATTAAAACTGTGAGCTCCATATGGGACAGGGCCTGCGTCCACCCTTCTTATCTTACCCCAGTCCTTAGAACAGTGCTTGGCATGTAGTAAGTGCTTAATACCTACCACAATTATTATTATTATTGGAAATAGTAATAATAGTACTAATAGTAATAATAGGAAGAACAGGTTCAGGTGAGAAACCAAAGATTTAGGTCATCCTGTACTATTGAATCCTGCCTTCAGTTCCTCTTTGGAAAAGCTACCTCCTCTAGGAAGCTTTCCTTGATGGAAACCATCCCCCACCATTCCAGGCATGCTTCCTTAGCCCCCAGGCATTTATCTCTTGGTTCATTTCTTGTCAATGCATTTGTCACCTGTTTTTGTTCTCTCTCCCCAAATCCTCTTCTAACTCTTAGCTATGCCTTTTGCCTGTTGGCTTCTCCATGAGACTGTAAGTTCCCTGAAGGCAGGGACTATTGTCTTTGACTTCTCCCAGAGATTTTACAAGACTCCAGCACAATATTTTGCCCATAGGAGGCACCCCTCGTGGTACCCTGTACATAGTAGGTGCCCATTTCCAAATCCAACCACCCTCCCTGTTGCTCTGCTTTCCTTAATAATTTGAATAATAATAATAATAATTATGGTATTTGTTAAACTCTTACTTTGTGCCAGGCACTGTACTAAGTACTGGGATGGATACAAGCAAATCGGGTTGGACAAAGTCCCTGTCCCACCTGGGGCTCACAAACTCAATCCCTACTTTACAGATGATGTAACCGAGGCACAGAGAAGTAAAGTGACTTGCCCAAGGTCACACAGCAGACAAGTGGTAGAGCCGGGATTAGAACCCATGACCGTCTGACTCCCAGGCCCAGGATCTATCCACTATGCCATATGTGTTAAGCCCTTACTATGTGCCAAGCACTGTACTCAGTGGTGGGGGAGATATAAGGTAATGAGGTCAAATGCAGTCCCTGGCCTACTAGGAGCTCAGTCTAAAGTGGTGGGAAGACAGGTATTGAGATACCATAAAAAATAAAAATGGGTATTGAATCCCCATTTCACAGATGAGAAAACTCCGGACCAGGGAAGTCAAGTGACTTTGTCAGAGGTCACACAACAGACAAGTGATGGAACTTAGATTAGGACACAGGTTCTCTGATTCCCAGGGCTGAGCTCTTTCTACTGGCCACGCCACTCCTCTATCTGAGGGAAAATGGGCAAAGTTTCTCAGCAAAGCCGGTTGACATCTTCTAGATGGGAAGCAGCCTGGCCTAGTGAAAAGAGTATGGGAGTCAGGGGATGTAGATTCTAATCCCAGTTCCGCTACGTGTCTGCTGTACGACCTTGGTCAAGTCACTTAACTTCTCTGGGCCTCAGTTACCTCATCTGTAAAATGGAGATAATAATAATAATAATTCTGGTATTTAAGTGATTACTATGTGCCAGGCACTGTACTAAACTCGGGGTGGATACAAGCAAATTGGATTGGACACAGCCCCTGTCCCACTTGGGGCTCACAGTCTCAATCCTCTTTTTTACAGTTGAGGTAACTGAGGCCCAGAGAAGTGAAGTGACTTGCCCAAGGTCACACAGTAGACAAGTGGCAGAGCTGGGATTAGAACCCATGACCTTCTGACTCCCAGGCCCGTGATCTATCCTTAAGACAGTGAGCCCCATGTGGCACAGGGACTCTACCCAACCTGATCACCTCTTATCTACGCCAGTGCTTAGAACAGTGCTTAATAATAATAATGTTGGTATTTGTTAAGCATGTTAAGCACTTACTATGTGCAGAGCACTGTTCTAAGCGCTGGGGGAGATACAGGGTAATCAGGTTGTCCCACGTGAGGCTCAGAGTCTTCATCCCCATTTTACAGATGAGGTAACTGAGGCCCAGGGAAGTGAAGAGTCAGAAGGTCATGGCTTCTAGTCCCAGCTCTGTCACTTGTCTGCTGTGTGACGGTGGGCAAGTCACTTGACTTCTCTGGGCCTCAGCTATCTCATCTGTAAAATGGGAATTGAGACCGTAAGCCCCACGTGGGATAGGGACTGTGTCGAATCAAATTTGATGGTATCCATCCCAGTGCTTAGGACAGTGCCTGACCCAAAGTAAGAGCTTAACAAATGCCAATAGTATTCTTATTGTGGTATTGGGAAGCTGCATAGCTCAGTGGAAAGAGCCTGGGTTTGGGAGTCAGAGGTTATGGGTTTTAATCCCAGCTCCACCGCTTGTCAGCTGTGTGACTTTGGGCAAGTCACTTAACTTCTCTGTGCCTCAGTTACCTCATCTGTAAAATGGAGATTAAGACCGTGAGTCCCACGTGGAATAACCTGATCACCTTGTATCTCCCCAGCACTTAGAACAGTGCATAACACATAGTAAGCACTTAAATACCATTATTATTATTATTAGTGTGGGCCTTCTTGTAACTACTCTGAGAAGCAACACAGTCTAGTGGATAGAGCACGGGACTGGGGTCAATCGGACTTGAGTTCTATTTCTGGCTCTGCCGCTTGTCTGCTGTGTGACTTTGGGGAAGTCCTGTCATTTCTTTTTGCCCCTCTGCCTCTGTAAAATGGGGATTAGAATGTGAGCCCCATGTGGGACAGGGACTGTGTCCAACCTGATTACTTTGTATCTCCCCTAGTGCTCGGAACAGTGCCTGGCATATAGTAAGCACTTAATAAATACTCTAAAATGAAAAAAAATGAACAGGCAGTTACCTCTACCAAGGGGTCCTCTTCTGGTCCCGGTGTTTCAAGTAGAAATGGTTTCTAACAGAAACTCCTTACCATTGGCTTTCATTTCATTCATTCAATAGTTATAATAATAATGATAATGGTATTTGTTAAGCACTTACTATGTGCCAAGCACTGTTCTAAGTACTGGGAGAGATACAAGGTAATTCATTCATTCATTCAATAGTATTTATCGAGCGCTTACTATGTGCAGAGCACTGGACTAAGCGCTTGGAATGAACAAGTCGGCAACAGATAGAGACGGTCCCTGCCGTTTGACGGGCTCACGGTCTGATCGGGGGAGACGGAGAGACGAGAACGGTGGCGATAAATAGAGTCGAGGGGAAGAACATCTCGTAAAAACAACGGCGACTAAATAGAATCGAGGCGATGTACATTTCATTAACAAAATAAATAGGGTGATGAAAATATATACAGTCGAGCGGACGAGTACAGTGCCGAGGGGATGGGAAGGGAGAGGGGGAGGAGCAGAGGGAGATGGGGGGAAAAGAGGGTTAAGCTGCGGAGAGGTGAAGGGGGGGCGGTAGAGGGAGTAGAGGGAGAAGAGGAGCTCAGTCTGGGAAGGCCTCTTGGAGGAGGTCAGTTTTAAGTAGGGTTTCAGGTTGTCCCACGTGGGGCTCCCAGTCTTCATCCCCATTTTATAGGTGAGGGAACTGAGACACAGAGAAGTGAAGGGATTTGCCAAAAGTCACACAGCCAACAAGTGGCGGAGCCGGGATTAGAACACACGCTCTCTGACCCCCAAGCCCGAGCTTTTTCCACTGAGCCACGCTGCTTCCCTATTGAATGCTTACTATGTGCAGGATACTGTACCAAGCACTTGGAATGTACATGTACAATTCATTCATTCATTCAATAGTATTTATTGAGCGCTTACTATGTGCAGAGCACTGTACTAAGCGCTTGGAATGTACAATTCGGCAACAGATAGAGACAATCCCTCCCCACCGACGGGCTCACGGTCTAATCGGGGGAGACAGACGGACAAAAACAAGACAACTTAATCGCAATAAATAGAATCAAGGGGATGGACACCTCATTAACAAAATAAAATAAAATAATCGTAGTAAAAGCAACAGATAGAGATAATCCCTGCCCAACAATGGACTCACAGTCTAAACGACTCCTACCTCAACTGACTGATCTACTACAGTCCAGCCCACACACTCCACTTCCCTAGTGCCGGTTTGCTCACTGTACCCTGATCTAAGTCTTTCTTGCTGCCAACCCCTTTCCCATGTCCTCCCCGAATCTGAAACTCCCTCCCCCTCCATATACAACAGACTATCACTCTCTCCTCACCTTCAAAGCTCTATTAAGGTCACATCTCCTCCAAGAGGCCTTCGCTGATTGAGCCCTTTTTTCCCTGGATCCCTCTCCCTTCTGCATTATCTGTGCACTTGGTTCTCTGACCTTTGGGCACTTGATATTTGCTCCACCCTCAACCTGACAGCATTTAAGTACATGTATTTCTATATTATTAATCATTTAATAACAACAATAATAATAATATATCATTGGGGTATTTGTTAGGTGCTTACTAAATGTCAAGCACTGTCCTTGAGCTGGGGAAGTTACAAGAAAATCAGGTCAGAAACAGTCCCTGTCCCACATTGGCCTCACAATCTAAGCAGGAGGGAGAACAGGTATTGAATCCCCATTTTCCAGATGAGGGGACTGAGGCACAGAGAGGTGAAACGACCTGCCCAAGGTCACATAGCAGGCACTTGGCAGAGCGGGGATTCATATATATTAATGTCTGTCTCCCCCTCAAGACTGTGTGCTCATTGTAGGCAGGGAACTTTTTGTACAATCCAAGCGCTTAGTACAGTGCTCTGCACATAGTAAGCGCTCAATAAATACGATTGAATGAATGAATGGCACCTCGGTTGTATCAAACTCTTCCAAGCGCTTAGTACAGTGGCCTGAACATAGTAAGTGCTCGATAGATACCACTGATGATGATGATAATGGGGCGGAAATGAGAATGTTGCCAGCTGTCTTTGGGCTCGATTCCACTGCCTCCTGGCCCTGGGTGAGTATCGTGGCGACTCTTTTGCCAAGGTGGGGAGTTAGGAACTGACAGCAGGATTTGGGCCGTAAAGCCTGTGTAGGGGGTGTGGCTGTCTCATATTGGACCAGCGCCCGGGGTCCAGCTCTCCTATCCCAAAGAAGGGTGGTCTTCGATGGCGAGAAACCCCTACAGCCCCACTCACTAAGGATAAGCCGTGTGTGGACGAGCCGGACCACGTGATTCCGATGAGAGAAACCGTGCACTCTCCGCCTGCGGCCCACCGTGTGGGGAGAAGATGGTGGCTAGGCGGGTCACGCAGCATGTTAGATGATGTTCCCCCCGAATTTACAATCCACTTGTTACTGAATTATCTCTCAGGATTACAAAGGACCCTCCTGATAAAGGGCACGTGTCCCCCAACAGAACAGCTATTTGTTTAGGAGGTGGAAGTTATTAATTATTTACCCTTCTCACCTCCTCGCAAGAGCTACCTCTAGTTAAAATTCATGGTCCGGGCCCTCATCAAATATTGATTTCTACCCAGGTTGATGCTTTCCCTTTAATATTATCATAATGAGGGATAGAAATCAAATTGTCCCCGCTGAAACTCAATCACGCTTCCCCGCTGTCCCATTGATCCTTTTCTTTCCAGGTTTTACCATAAATTATTCTATTCAATTAAGTAAACTCGCCCATAATGCCATTTTGCAAACTAAATAATTGATTGACTCCTTTCAGCAGTCACGATCGGACGTGGGGGATCGGACGTCGGAGCACGTGTCCGGCGGGGAGGGGAGATGGAGATCTCTTGGAGAAGGAAGGGTCCGGGACTGCTGGACAAAGGATCGGCAGCTGGGAGCGAGGGTGGCCGCCCGCCAGGTTGGCACTCGGTCCCTCCGCTGGAGTGTATTGAGCGTCCCCGGAATGCAGAGTCTTGTTCTCGTCTCTGCTGGACATTGCTGTGGCTCAGAGTGGAAGGGTCCACTGACTGAACATCATCCTCTGGCCCACAGTGGGTGATTGGATTCTCCCTCCCTGGGGAGGGTTAATTAAATTCAGGGACTGTTTTATTAAGATCTTACTATGTGCCAAACACTTGTTCAGCCCCAGGATACATTCACTAGTATACGAATTTGGGAGTGGCTACATGGATGCTATCTTCTCTGGTCAATCAGTGCTGGGGGTTTCCTGGGTCCCTGAATGCGACCCATTGGGTGGGGTCTGCTTGGCTCAGGTATTGCTAGACATAGGATGGTCCTTCCAGCCTGGGGTCTCGCGTTTCATCCCAAATCTGACTTCTGATTCGAGGGAAGCACCCCCAATAACTTCTCCGGGTGTGCGGGGCCTGTTTCTGAAGATGCTGGAGCAAAAGCAGGAGGTGACAACGTAGTCTGGTGGAAATAACACACACTTGGGAGTCAGAGGACCTGGATTCTAATTCCAGCTCTTTGATTTGTCTGTTGTGAGACCTTGAGAAAATCATTTAACTTCTGGATGCCTCGGTTTCCTTATCTGTAAAATGGGGATTAAATCCTACTCCCTCCAACCTAGACTGTGAACTCCTTGCGGGACAGGAACTATAACCAACCCGAATACCTTGTACCTACCCTGGTCCTTAGAACAGCGCTTGGCACATAGTAAGCACTTAAGAAATACCATTAATAATAATAAAAAGCAGCCAGCTGGTTCTGTGACATGGTCCTCTTTATATACCGGGGCCTCTCGGCGGACGGGACTGGGACTCGGCTGCCGGGAAGCCTGTAGTTAGGATGGCTCAGAGCCTGCCGTGGCGATTGGGCTCCGTGGTGGGTGACACAGTGATGTTCTCTGGTGCTGGCATCAGTGGAGCTGAGTGGTGGGGAGAGAGATTCCATCTCCAGCTCAACAAATTGCATCGATTGATTGAACGATCATAGGAGCAAGATGGTGCAATCAGATTGTGAACTCCTCAAGGGCAGGGGCCGCCTGTTTCTATTAACAGCGTGGCTCAGTGGAAAGAGCACGGGCTTTGGAGTCAGAGGTCATGGGTTCGAATCCCCGCTCGGCCACTTGTCAGCTGTGTGACTTTGGGCAAGTCACTTAACTTCTCTGTGCCTCAGTTCCCTCATCTGTAAAATGGGGATTGAGACTGTGAGCCCCACGTGGGACAACCTGATTCCCCTGTGTCTACCCCAGCGCTTAGAACAGTGCTCGGCACATAGTAAGCGCTTAACAAATACCAACATTATTATTAACGTATGCTCCCAAGAGCTTTATTACAGTGCTCTGCATAAGGTGCACACTCAGGACAGCACACTACATTCAGCAGCCTTGCTACTGTTCCTGCTGCCACAGACGGAGTCTCGGGTTGAAGATGACAGTCGAGCCTCCGTCCTGCCATTTCCAGTGTGTTGGGGGGTGGGCCAGGGGCCACTGGATTGGGTGGGGCTATCAGGAGGCCTGCAGTTAGGATGGCATTTTTGATACAGTTGGAGGAAATGTGAGACAGTTAATTGGAGGAAATGTGAGACAGTTAATTGGAGGAAACAGGTCTGGATCACTTCGAAACTATTCACTGGAGAAGTCTGTTCAAGTGTCCAGCTGACTTGTCCGGGACTGTGGCACTTTGTCAGTCAACCCTTGGGGCTCGTGGGCATTCAGGAAGGGATTAGCACCATGGAATCCTTAAACTGCATGCCCTGGAGAAGCAGTGTGTCTTAGGGTAAGAGCATGGACCTGGGAATCAGATGACCTGATTCGAATCCCAGCTTCACCACTTGTCTGCTGTGTGAGCAAGTCACTTAACTTCTCTGGGTTTCAGTTTCTTTGTAAAATAGGGGTTCAATACCTGTTTTCCCTGCTACTTAGACTGTGAGCCCCATTTGGGGCAGGAACTGGGTCCTACCTGATGATAATGTTGGTATTTGTTAAGCGCTTACTATGTGCAGAGCACTGTTCTAAGTGCTGGGATAGACACAGGGTAATCAGGTTGTCCCACGTGAGGCTCACAGTCTTAATTCCCATTTGACAAATGACGGAACTGAGGCACAGAGAAGTTAAGTGACTTGCCCAGAGTCACACAGCTCACAAGTGGCAGAGCCGGGATTCGAACCCATGAACTCTGACTCCCAAGCCCGGGTTCTTTCCTCTGAGCCACGCCGCTTCTCTTACTTTCTATCTCCCTTAGTGCATAGAATGGGGTCTGGCACATGAAGCAGCGTGGCTTAGTGGCAGGAGCAAAGGCTTAGGAGTCAGAGGTTGTGGGTTCTAATCCCGGCTCTGCCACTTATCAGCTGTGTGACCTTTGGACAAGTCACTTACCTTCTCTGGGCCTCAGTTACTTCATCTGTATAATGGGACCCACGTGGGACAACCTGATTACCTTGTATCTACCCTAGCACTTAGAACAGTGCTTGACACCTAGTAAGCGCTTAACAAATACCATTATCGTTGTAGTATGTGCTTAACAAATACTGTAATTATTATTATTACTATTAACAACCTGATTAACTTGTATCTACCCCAGTGCTTAAAACAGTGCTTGACACACAGGTAAGCACTTAACAAGTACCGTAATCGTTATCGTTATTATTAACACCACTCTGGATCCTCAAATTCCCTTACCCTTCCATCCTGACCATTTTCTGGGAGGCAGAAGGATCATTGAGCCCCACTCTGGCCCTTCTTTTGGCCGTCTCAAAACCCCTCTCTGAAAGGCTGGTGGGAGTGTGGGGGGATCCTCGGGTCTTCCAGCTGCAGTCACTAGTTTCCTTGTAAGTACCCTTGGGAAATTAGAGCCTTGGCCATTTCCTGCCAGTGGGTTTTAAAGCCAGTCCCTTCTAAGAGAGAGGAAGACCCCGAACCTCCTCCCTCCCTTGAAGATGGCAAAGATGGGTTGCTTTAGTGAAAACAGTCACCCTCGGGGGGAATCTCTGCATCCCTCATTACCTTGGCTCACTAGCTAATGAGTCTGTCATAGTATGGCATTCAAGCAATCAATCAGTGGTATTTATTGGGTGTCTTTTGGAATGCTCAGCAAGAGAGGAGGCCCCTGTCCTCAGTGGGCTTCCCTAAGGGGAAACAGGTAGATACAAACTATTTAAATACAGTGGGCAGAGGAGGAAGAGGAGAGGGAAAAGAAGGAGTAGGGGAGAGAGGAGGGACACCATAGGTTGCAACATGAATTAGCTCAATAAATAATTTGACGTACAATCAATTCTATACGTACTAAGTCCTGAGCATTCATTCAATTCAATAGTATTTATTGAGCGCTTACTATGTGCAGAGCACTGTACTAAGCGCTTGGTATGAACAAGTCGGCAACAGATAGAGACGGTCCCTGCCGTTTGACGGGCTTACGGTCTAATCGGGGGAGACGGACAGACAAGAACAATGGCACTAAACAGCGTCAAGGGGAAGAACATCTCGTAAAAACCGATGGCGACTAAATAGAATCAAGGCGATGTACAATTCATTAACAAAATAAATAGGGTAACGAAAATATATACAGTTGAGCGGACGAGTACGGTGCTGTGGGGATGGGAAGGGAGAGGTGGAGGAGCAGAGGGAAAAGGGGAAAATGAGGCTTTAGCTGCGGAGAGGTAAAGGGGGGATGGCAGAGGGAGTAGAGGGGGACGAGGAGCTCAGTCTGGGAACGCCTCTTGGAGGAGGTGATTTTTAAGTAGGGTTTTGAAGAGGGAAAGAGAATCGGTTTGGTGGAGGTGAGGAGGGAGGGCGTTCCGGGACCGCGGGAGGACGTGGCCCGGGGGTCGACGGCGGGACGGGCGAGACCGAGGGACGGTGAGGAGGTGGGCGGCAGAGGAGCGGAGCGTGCGGGGTGGGCGGTAGAAAGAGAGAAGGGAGGAGAGGTAGGAAGGGGCAAGGTGATGGAGAGCCTCGAAGCCTAGAGTGAGGAGTTTTTGTTTGCAGCGGAGGTCGATAGGCAACCACTGGAGTTGTTTAAGAAGGGGAGTGACATGCCCAGATCGTTTCTGCGGGAAGATGAGCCGGGCAGCGGAGTGAAGAATAGACCGGAGCGGGGCGAGAGAGGAGGAAGGGAGGTCAGAGAGAAGGCCGACACAGTAGTCTAGCCGGGATATAACGAGAGCCCGTAATAGTGAGGTAGCCGTCTGGGTGGAGAGGAAAGGGCGGATCTTGGCGATATTGTAGAGGTGAAACCGGCAGGTCTCGGTAACGGATAGGATGTGTGGGGTGAACGAGAGGGACGAGTCAAGGATGACACCGAGATTGCGGGCCTGCGGGACGGGAAGGATGGTCGTGCCATCCACGGTGATAGAGAAGTCTGGGAGAGGACCGGGTTTGGGAGGGAAGATGAGGAGCTCAGTCTCGCTCATGTTGAGTTTTAGGTGGCGGGCCGACATCCAGGTGGAGACGTCCCGGAGGCGGGAGGAGATGCGAGCCTGAAGGGAGGGGGAGAGAACAAGGGCGGAGATGTAGATCTGCGTGTCATCTGCGTAGAGATGGTTGTCAAAGCCGTGAGAGCAAATGAGTTCACCGAGGGAGTGAGTGTAAATGGAGAACAGAAGAGGGCCAAGAACTGACCCTTGAGGAACTCCAACAGTTAAAGGATGGGAGGGGGAGGAGGCTCCAGCGTAGGAGACCGAGAATGATCGGCCAGAGAGGTAAGAGGAGAACCGGGAGAGGACAGAGTCCGTGAAGCCGAGGTGAGATAAGGTATGGAGGAGGAGGGGATGGTCGACAGTGTCAAAGGCAGCAGAGAGGTCAAGGAGGATCAGAATGGAGTAGGATGTTAGGTTGATAGAATGTGAAGGATTAGGAATTTTTTAAAAGGTTTCGTGAGGGGGGGTGGAATTTTAGGAAGGCTTTGAAGATGGGGAGAGCTGGGATCTGGAAGATTTGAAAGGGGAGGGAGCATCAGGCTGAGAGAACAAGGGGAGCAAAGGATCAGAGCCGGGAGAGTAGAGAGTGAGATACAGAGAGAAAGTGCCAGTTGGGGAATAGTATTTGAAGAGAGCTGGTAGATAAGATGAGGCCCCTGGTGGAGAGCCTTGAAGCCCGTGGTGGCGGGTTTTTGCTTTGTTCTTAGGGGATGAAAGAATTTCAACATTTTCCATCAAGGCCTAAGTCAGAGATGGAGTGTTGAAGGCCTCATGAGTGGATTAGAATCCAGGACTTCTCCTCAGTCCAGGGGTCTGGGGTGCTGTGGGGCATGCCCTGTTCTAGAGGATGTCCTGACTTAGCAGTGGAGTAGACCACCATTGTTGGGCACCAGAATCGCTCCGCTTCCTGGAGCACAAGTTTCTGTTAGTCCCACTGTCTGATTTCTAGTAGCACGGCCTTGGCATTTTTGTTGGTGGGTTTTTTGTTTTTGTTTTGTTTTTCTTTGAGCTTGAATCAATCAATGGCATTTGTTGAGCACTTACTATGTGCAGAGCACTGTTCCAAGTGCTTAGGAGAGTACGGTATCACAGAATTAGCAGGCACATTCCCTGCCCACAGCGAGCTTATGGTCTAGAGGTGGAAGCATACAAAAATGTAACGGTAGCCCTTAGTCGACTTCATGGCCCATCGTCATCCCTGACAGAAGCCCCAGGATGCTTAGTACAGAGCTCTGCATATAGTAAGTGCTCAATAAATACAATTGAATGAATTAATGAATGAATGGACAGAAGCACTTAATAAATATGATTGATTCCTGACTTCCTCTAGGCTCTAAGCAGACGGGTCTGAGGTCTAATCATCCCCTTTCTGGCCCTTGCTGGTCCTCTCAGCTCCACAATGCTTACCTTCCACTGCAGGAACGCAGCTCTCTTTCCATTTGTCCTTAACCTGCTCCCCTCCAGCTCCAACGGTGCCCTCCACCCTGGGGGAGGAAGGGATTTGGGGAGCACTGGTTCTGTTTTCACCCTGTCCAGCCCTCTTACCATCCCGACTCCGCCGCTTGTCAGCTGTGTGACCATAGGCAAATCACTTAACTTCTCTGGGCCTCAGTTACCTCATCTGTAAAATGGGGATTAAAACTGTGAGCCCCACGTGGGACAACCTGATTACCTTGTGTCTACCCCAGCATTCAGTGCTTGGCACATAGAGCTTTACAAATAAGAAGCAGCGTGGCGCAAAGAAGCAGCGTGGCGCAGTGGAAAGAGCACGGGCTTTGGAGTCAGGGCTCACGAGTTCGAATCCCAGCTCTGCCACTTGTCAGCTGTGTGACTGTGGGCAAGTCACTTAACTTCTCTGTGCCTCAGTTCCCTCATCTGTAAAATGGGGATTAAGATTGTGAGCCCCACGAGGGACAACCTGATTCCCCTCTGTTTACCCCAGCGCTTAGAACAGTGCTCGGCACATAGCAAGCGCTTAACAAATACCAACATTAAATACCAACATTATTATTATTATTATAAATGTATGCTGTGAAAGAACTGGATCTTGATGGTCAATCAATCATATTTATTGAGCAGTTACTGTGTGCAGAGCACTCTACCAAGTGCTTGGAAGTGTACAGTATAACAGTAAACAGACACAATCCCTGCCCACAACCAGCTCTGACCCTCGATTTCCTCACCTGTAAAATAGGGATTCAATATCTGTTCTCCTTCCCTGTAGACTACGAGGCTCAGATGGGACAGGGACTGTCAGATCTGATTATATTGCATTTACCCCAGTGCTTTGCACAGCGCTTGCCACATAGTAAGAGCTGAACAAATGCTATTATTATTATCGTTATTATTATTACCGATTTAGCAGTTTGCCCAGCATAATTTGGAAGCTGGTTTTTCTGTTGGAAAGAGAGGGGCCAAAACAAGTCAAGCTTCTTACCTTGCTGGCGAGGAAACGTGTAGCCAATTAGAGACAGCCTGAAGCCGGACTGTCAAACGAGTAAAAGAAATTGTCTGCTCAGATAATTACATCACACAAACTATTCAAAAACGCTTTGAGGCTCTATTTTCCTAGCAACAAGCTGCAAACTGCCCAGCACCACCCCCTGCATTAAAGGAGTTCACTGGGTTCACTGGGCCACGGAACTGGGAGTGAACTGAGATGTCTTTCTCTGTGTGTTTGTGAAAGAGAGAGAGAGAGAGTGTGTGTGTCTATGTGTGTGTGCACACATCTGTGAGAACAGCCAAGTTTTATGAATGTCTGAATGTATGGATATCTGGATTTGTGTGTATTAGTCTCAGTGAGGTTTCATGAATGCTTGAACGTATGTGTGGATGTGGACGAGCGTGTGTGAGTTGCTAGCGAAGTTTTATCAGTGTGTGTGTATATTTGTCTGCATTCATTCATTCATTCAATAGTATTTATTGAGCGCTTACTATGTGCAGAGCACTGTACTAAGCGCTTGGAATGAACAAGTCGGCAACAGATAGAGACGGTCCCTGCCGTTTGACGGGCTTACGGTCTAATCGGGTCTGCATGGGTACGTGTGTGTGGATGAGCACACGCGCATACAGTCAAGTTTCACTCATGGCCTTGCAAATATCTGGATTTGTGTGTATTTGTGCTCAGTGAGGTTTCATGAATGATTGAATGCACGCAGGGATGCGGATGGGCATCCGAGCTGTAAGTGAGGTTTGGTCAGTGTGGCTGTGTGTATGTGTATGAATATCTGGATAGGTTTGTGTGAGCGTATGCTTGCTTTTTTATGGTTTGGAGGGCTGACTGGTTGAAGAGCCGTTTGCCCCGCTAGCTGGTGTTCTGGCTTTTTTTCAGGTTGCCACCCTCCGTTGTTGGGCTCTGAGGCTTTGGGAAACTCTCCTGGTGCCTGCTTGATTCTGAGAGTCACCTGTTATACAAGGCCCCTCCTCCCCACCCCCATCCAGTGGTCTGGTCCTCTCCTACCCCCCGGGCACCCCCAGATTGTGCTCCCTGGGCTGGAAACAGGCTGGTGGCAGACCCTCGTGGCCAGGCCTCCCTTGCCGGGCCCTTCCGATAGGCTCCCGGCACGGGTCCCAGTGGCAGGCCCCTCGAGACGGGCCTCCCGGCAGCTCTGGAGGCCTCGTTTCTCTGCCCGCTGGCAGAAATGCTGACCCTTCGACTTCTCCACAGCCTCCCGCTTCGATGGGCCAGAGAAGAAGACACGGCGGGTGGGGGCCTGGGGCCAGCTGGATGCTGGGGAACCTTGTGGAAGTAGCTGGGGGTGGGTCAGTGTTCAGGGAATGTGTCTGTTTAGTGTTATATTGCCTTGTCCCAAAAGCTTAGTACAGTGCTCGGCACACAGTAAGTGCTCAAAAAATACAATTGACTGCCCGACTGGAACTGTGGAGGAAACTTTCTTCAGAAGGGGGATTCTCTCCCTGGAGATCTGTGCGTAACCTAGATCCCTGGAGCAGATCCCCCAGGAAGCAGCCGGGGGTGAGGGATTCTAGCTGCGTCCTAGTGTCCACTTTGCCACAGGCCTACCGTGGGATCTTGGGGAGGGTCACTTAGCTTCTCTTTGCCTCCGTCTCCCCATCTGTAAAACGGGGAGACTACTACTTGCTTCTCCCAAACAGCCAGGGTAGTTGTGAAGACGGAATGAGACATCGGATTCAGAAGTCCTTTGGAACGATAAAAACCCTCGAGAAAAAGAAGTGACGATCATTCCGGCGGAGAACTGCCTGGTTCAGCTTCAGGGCCGAACTGAGGTGAGGAAAAGTTTGCTGACCACCTCCCACCAGTTCTTTGTGATATTCCACTCTGCCACGGGCACAAGCGAAGTCCTCCCGAAGAGCTTTTTCAGCCACTGCCCCAACCCTACTCAGTGTTTATTATGTTCTTACTGTGTGCAGAGCACTGTACTAAGTACTGGAAAATAATAGTTTCCTCAATTGCTAAATGGGGATTCAATACCTATTCTCCCTTCTACTTTGACTGTGAGGCCCATGTGGGCCAGGGGCTGTATCGGGTCTGATTAACTTGTATCTCCCCAGCACTTAGAACACATTCATTGATTCATACAATAGTATTTATTGAGCGCTTACTATGCGCAGAACATAGTAAGTAATTAAATACAATTAAAAAAACACGCACAGAAGGGAATCGGGCATGACCTTGACTCTCAAGGGCCTTGCAGTCTAAAAATAAGAGGCAATAATAATAATAATTATAGTACTTGTTAAGTGCGTACTATGTGCCAAGCACTGTACTAAGCGCTGAGGTAGATACAAGCAAATCGGGTTGTACACAGTCACTTGTGCCACGTGGGTCTCATGGTAACAATCCCCATTTTACTGAGTCATAGAGAAGTAAAGTGACTTGCCCAAGTTGATGATGATGGAATTTGTTGTGTTACTATGTGCGAAGCACTGTTCTAAGTGCTGGGGAGGATACAAGGTGATTAGATTGTCCCACGTGGCGCTCACAGTCTTCACCCCATTTTACAGATGAGGTAACTGAGGACCAGAGAAGTGAAGTGACTTGCCCAAAGTCACACAGCAGACAAGTGGCAGAGCCGGGATTAGAACCCACGACCTCTGAATCCCAAGCCTGTGCTCTTTCCATTGAGTCACGCTGCTTTGATATGCAGATATGTGGCGTAGCCGGGATTAGAACCCATGACCTTCTGATTCCCAGGCCCCTGCTCTATCCACTATGACAGACATGTAAGGAATGATGGAACAATCAAATGCTGAAACAGGAATGACAGCTGCTCAAAATAAGACCAAAAATCAGCAGCCTCTGCAGCCATCTTTTGACTGAGCACCTTGGACAGAATGATCTTCAAGATCCTGACTCCCACCCTGGAAATGGATCACTTCCACGCTTAGCACACGGTTAGAGCACGCGATGGGGAGTCAGAGGACGTGGGTTCTAATCCCGGCTCTGCCACTTGTCTGCTGTGACCTTGACCGAGTCACTTAATTTCTGTGTGCCTCAGTTACCTCAACTGTAAAATGGGGATAAAGACTGTGAGCCGCATGTGGTACAGGTACTGTGTCCAACTTGATTGCTTTGTATCTTGTGTCTACCCCAGAGCTAAGAACAGTGCCTGGCACATAGTAAGCACTTAACAGATACCACATTTTTTATTATCATTATGATTAACATAGCTTAAAGGAAAGAACAAGAAACTGAGTGTCAAGAAACACAGGTTCTAATCCTGCTTCCACCACTTGTCCACTGTGTGACCTTGGGCAAATTGGACCGTGTCCAACCCGACTCCCAACACAGTCCTTGTCCCACATAGGGCACAAGGTCTTAATCTCCATTTTACAGATGAGGGAAACTGAGTCACAGAGAAGTTAAATGGCTTGCCCCAAATCACTAAGTAAACAAATGGCAGAGCTGGAATTAGAACCCAGTTCCTTATGACTCCCAGATCCATGCTCTATCCACTAGGCCACGTTACTTATCAAGGCTGTGTATGCGTGTGTGTGTCTGGATGAAACACCTCTCTGGATTTCATAACTTTTGCGTAATAAGCATCGCGGAGTCCGTGCTAATTAAATCCCCCCTCGTATTTTATCTCTCTCAAAGTTTGTGTCCCTGAGAATTAAGGTGCTGAATGATTCTCTCCAGCGCAGAAACGACGCCACCAAAGCGGAATTCCATTTCATTAGAGGCTGCTGATTTATTTTCTTCCCCGAGGATAAGCCGTAAAGCAGCTGTTATCTAGGGTTCCTCCCCAAACCCGTGTCTGCTGCTCCCTCTTTGGGAGCCCCTGGGGCCATGGCCAGCCCAGCAGTGGTGAGGGCTGGGAAGCCAGGAAGACCCACCTGGAGAAAGTTTGGGGTCCGAGAGGGCTGTTGCACTAGAAGCTCACCGGAGACAGGACCCAGGAGGTGAGGGGGTGGAGGGCAAACCCGTAGGTGGGCCAGTTGGCCTTGCTGGTATGTCAGCCAGGGCTGGAAGCTTGCAGTCCAGCTGGCCCACCCTACCCAAACGGGAGTGTTTTCACCACTAAGCAGTTATGTGGGGCAGGTGCTGCTTTTATGAGGATTCCTTTAGGCTCTATATTTAATTTTCAGGGAGGAGGATCAAGGTAAACGGGGCAGGAGCGGGTGGGGGGCTCTGCTGATCTCGCTCTACCAAAATGGAAGAAATTCACCCCCTTTCCCTTGCCCCCGTTGGCCGCTGGTTTATTCCTCTCTCTCATCTCCCACGCAACCTGTTTACGAGTTTCATTTGCATTTATGTTCTTTCCCGCTGCTGCCTAGGACGTGCTTCTGGCTTGTCCGTTGCCTTTGGCGGCCCAGGGTGTACTTACAGAACTGTTGATTACCCACCAATCTCTTCTCCAGTCTGGACATGGGTGAACAGGACAGAATTATTTGCATTTTTCTAGAGGAAAGAAATGAGGAATAATATATTTGTTTTATGAGTGTTGGGTTTTGCTCTTAGGGATTTAAGAGTAACAGTCCTTAAGTGCTCTGCACATGGTAAGCGCTCAATAAATATGAATGAAGGGACAACTGCTCTCCCCCCGCCCACCCCGCCGCCCCGCACACACAGACAATGTGCCCTATGTTTATTTCTGCACAGGACTCTGTGTCCAATGGGGCTACCAGGATACATGGAGGAATTGTGTGCTGGTTCCCTCCTGGACACCCACACTCTGTTAGGCAGGGACCATCCGACACCACCAACTCTCCCCTCCAGTGATTCAGCCTGGATCATCCAACACTCCTAACCCTCCCCTCTCTATCCTAGATTCTCCCTCCCCGCATGGACTGTCCAACTCTTTAACTCTCCCCTCTCCACCCCTGAGTCTCTGCCAGTAACTCAGCATGGACCGTCCAACACCTCTAACTCTCCCTTCGCCATCCCTGACTTTCTCTTCAGCGTTCCAGCATGGAACCTCCAACACCTCTCACTTTCCTCTCGCCGTCCCTGACTCTCTCTCCAGTGACCCACCATGGACCACGCTAAAACCCTCACTCTCCCCTCCCCATTTCTGACTCTCCTTCCTGAGACCAAGCATGAATTTTCCAACATTCCTGACTCTCCCTCCATGACACACTGTGGAAGACTTGAGCATGGGTAGGGCCAGCTTCAGACATCCCACTCCTGAGGCAGGGCCAAAATGGTCACCCACCACATTCTGCGTGAAACCATCATACCCCATTGGGCTTGCATGTAGCATGACATAATGAAATCATACACCACTCTTTGCCCTCAAGGAGTTTACAGTCTAGCGATGACCTGAGGACATGGATGAAGATAATAATGTGGTGTATTTGTTAAGCGCTCACTATGTGCAAAGCACTGTTCTAAGCACTGGGGGGGATACAAGGTGATCAGGTTGCCCCGCGTGGGGCTCACCGTTTTTAATCCCCATTTTCCAGATGAGGTAACTGAGGCACAGAGAAGTGAAGTGACTTGCCCAAAGTCACACAGCTGGCAAATGGCAGAGCCGGGATTCGAACCCATGACCTCCGACTCCCAAGCCTGGGCTTTTGCCACTGAACCACACTACCTGAGCAAACCAGCTCACTAAATGTTGAGAATAATAGAGGAGGAAGAGGCTCAAGACTGCCCAGAAGCAGGGAGCTGGCTCATAGAAGCTGTAGAAGACCCTTACCACCCACTAGGGCTAATGAAACAGGAATTGGGGAACATCCCGCCGAAGCAGCATGGCGTAGTGGATAGAGCAGGGGCCTGGGAGTCAGAAGGTCATGGGTTCTAATCCTGGCTCCACCACTGGTCTAATTTGTGACCTCGGGCAAATCACTTAACTTCTTTGTGTCTCAGTTACCTCATCTGTAAAATTGGGTTGAGACTGGGAGCTCCATGTGGGAGTGGGACTGTGTCTAACCTGTATTCACCGCAGCGCTTAGTAGAGTGCCTGGCACATAGTGCTTAACAGATATCATAATTATCATTATTATAATCTGCTCCCAAAGCAAGGTGGACCTAGTACTTTCTATGTTTCGAACATGGGTAAATCCGGCCTGTGTGGCCTAGTGGATATAGTATGGGCCTGGGAGTCAGAAGGACTTGGGTTCTAATCCCAACTCTGGCATTTGTCTGCTCTGTGACCTTGGGCTAGTCACTTTGCTTCTCTGTGCCTCAATTACCTCATCCGTAAAATGGGGATTAAGACTGTGAGCCCATGCGGGGCATGGACTGTTTGTCCAACCTGACTGGCTCGTATCTACCCCCGTGCTTAGTACAGTGCCTGTCACGTAGTAAGTGCTTAACAAATACTGTAAAAAAAAAAAAATCTTATAAGCAAGTTGATGAGGAAGGACATTATTTTTTATGATAAGTGCTTATTGTATGCCAGGCACTGTTCTAAGCTCTGGGATAGATAAGTCATCAGGTTGTACAGAGACCATGTCCCACATGGAGCTCCCATTCTTAACCTCCATTTTTGAGATGAGGTAACTGAGGCAGAGAAAAGTTAGATGACTCGCCCAGTGTCACACAGCAGACAAGTGTCAGAGCCAGGATTAGAATCTAGATGCTTCTGGCTCCTAGGCCCGGGCATTAGCCACTAGGCCAAGCTGCTTCCCTCCCTCTCTCTCGCTGTCTCCCTCAGCTATCCCAGAAAGCAGAGGGAAACTGGCCCTCTGAGCACTGAGAGAAGCTGTCCTCCCATTTGTTTTTAATGTTGACGAAGAGGTCCTTCTGGGCAGCAAATAGATTTCTGATGTGTTTGCTGCATCGAGAAAGGATAAATGTGAGGCGGGCCCCCTCCCCACCCTAGCTGGGAGTCCCCCAGGTTCTGGGCCAGCAGGGAGGTGGGCAGAGCTCATAGACAGGCTTCGTCCCCGCCACCCCATCACTCCCTGCCCTCCTGCCACCCCAGCCCCCCGAGTGATATTTACCCAGAATCCTGCGTGTCAAAGCTGCTAATTCTTGGAGCTGTTTTATGTTTAAACAAGGATTTTCCTCCCTCAAACCGCCACTTTTGCTTCTGTAGACGATTGATTCCCAGCCTTGTGTTCTCCAAGCAGATGACAGCTTGGAGTGGGGCCAGGGAGGGAGGTTGGGACGAGGGGTGGGACTGACCTGAGCTGATCTCTCCACACCCTTCCCACTCAGGAAGACAACATGTCGGTTGGTTAGATCTAATTCCCGATCCTGTGGGATCCCAGCCACAGAACCCCCCAGATTCAGCCTTGTCTGCCATGACATTCACCTGTTTCTAAACCTGAGTTGGCAGTCCGAGTCCTCAGACTGGTGGAGGAAATGACCTCAGCACCAACGGGACAGCGGCGGGCAGGCTGGTCGACGAGGAGGCTAGGCTGTGCCACGGGTCTTCTGTTCGACCTCAGGCAAGTCCCTCGACCTCTCTGGTCTCCTGTTCCCCCTATCTATACAATGGGGAGGAAAAAAATCCCATTTTTATTCCATTTCCCCACTTGCTACCCTGGAGATATTATGAGAACAGATGAGATCACTGTTCTGAAAGTGTTTTGGAAAGGCTAACTGCTTCCTGATGAGGAGGAGGGGCCTTAAGAGTAGGAGAAATAGGAGGACGAGGAGGAGGAAGAGGAAGCGAGAAGGAGGATATGAGATTAGAAGGGGGGCCGTGTGCAGAACTTTGAACTGGGAGGCCACTCAAGGAAGTTTTGTAAGCAAAGGGGGGAAATCCACCTCCTTTGTTTCTTGCTAACCCTTCCATCAACTTCACAAGTCCACCCTTTCTTAGTCTACAAGGTGTGACGGCGTCTACAAGGTACACTTGGATACTTAGACCTGTCACCTTTGGGCATTTGATATTCAGCCCCACAGCATTCATGTATGTAACTATAAATGATTTGTTATACAAGATTGTGTATCATAAATTATTCATTTACATTATTGCCTATCTCCCCCTCTAGAATGTAAGCTCACTATGGGCAGGAAATGTGTCTACCAACTCTGTTGTACTCTCCCAAGCGTGTACTGCATACAGTAAGTGCTTGATAAATACCCTTGATGATGCTGATGATAAGCACATTATAATACGCTGCACTTGTGCCTACCTCCTCACGTTGCAGTCCAGCCCCGAGAGGGAACACTAGACTCATTTCCTCCTCTCAGGCTGAATTCTGAGGTCCTTCGACTGAGGTTGTTCCCAATAGGAGACTGTCACGGTGAGCAGAGGAATGTACTGGACCCCTTTACTATGAGGGGCACTATACTGGGGTCGTGATGTGGGCAGAGCTGTGTGCCGGGTACCTGCTGTGGAGCACTGTCCTGGGCACCAGTTGTGGGCAGAGTGCCCGTTGGGCTCCTGAGGAACATCAGTCAATCAGTCGTATTTATTGAGTACTTACGGTGTGCAGAACACTGTATTAAGTGCTTGGGAGAGTACGCTATAACAGAGTCAGGTAGATACGTTCCCTATAAAGTGGGGACTTTAACCCCTTATAAGGTGGTTCTGTAAAGTAGCTTCCAGCTTGGTGCTTGGGGGGCATTATCTGGCCCTTCCAAATCCACGGCATCATGCTCGGTCCTGGGCACTGACAGCCTCCACTGCATATGTCCTGCCCTCCTGGAGCCCCTGATGGAATCAAGAAAAGAAGACTTCCCTCTCTCCAGTCTACCCTTTTCTGGTTTTTTTGTTAAGCACTTACTAAATGCCAAGCACTGTTCTAAGCTCTGGGATAGATACAAGGTTATCAGGTTGGACACAGTCCGTGTCCCACATGAGGCTCATAGTCTTAATCCCCATCTTACAGTTGAGGTAACTGAGGATCAAAAAAGTAAAGTGACCTGTCTAATATCATATAACAAACTAGTGACAGCGCTGGGATTAGAACACAGGTCCTTCAGACTCCCGTGCCCTTCCCACTAGGCCGTGGTGTTGTACATTTTCCCCATGATTCGTACAAGATCCCTTCTCCCTCTCCTCCTCTTCCCTGGCACCGGAGCCTATGCTGACAAAGTCTCCTGAGTGGAACTGCTTCTCGAGCCCCAGCTTCCACCACTGCCCAGGCAGGGTATATATAGATAGTTATAATCTATCTATATGTCTATATGTTTGTGTCTGTGTTTGCATAACCCCTTCCCTGTCCACTAATCCCACTTGCCTCTGGGTTTCCTCTCCCTTTGGTCTCTGAACCCGGCTGTTAGATGGCTGTGTCCAGGGTGAATGCAGAGCTTTGGTCTGGGGTGAGGGTGTTGGAGCTAGGTGGTCACCACACCTGCGCAGCGCTAGTGGCTGGTTATATGGTTAAGTGCAGGTCCCCTCTGAGTCACCGGGAAAGGACTAGTTTTAAGACCGCAACTGAGGGGCCCGTCCCAGCGGGGAAAGTTCTCTAGGCTGGCCTGGGACAGGCTGCAACCGGCAAGCCCCCACACCGCGGATCAGCCCTGGAGGGGACGCTCAGGGGAACAAGAATTTGAGGGCAGGGATTGTGATTTCCAACACTAGTGTAGTCTTCCAAGCATTTAGTTCAGTGCTCTGCCCATGGTAAGTGGTCAGTACATATCCTTGACTGACTGCTCTGCACATAATAAGCGCTCAATAAATACCAGTGAATGAATGAATGAACGATAGAGGAAGGACAGGACTTGGGAGAGAGCAGGGATTTGGGGCTATAATCCAGATGTCCTGCAAGAGGTGCTGCCTATCCCTGGGGCAGACACCAGGCCTGGACCCCTGGGGAAGGGTCATAGATTCAGGATGGAGCAGGTTGCCAGCAGAACAGAGTCCAGTGTCTGGTGAAACCCACTTGGTGGTCCCGGAGAATTAGCTGGAACTCCTTTCAACAACAAGCACCCCCTTCCCCCCACAGGGCTGCCCCAGTTACTGTCTAGGCAAGCCCCTCCCCCGGAGGTTCCCTTTCTCTTCCCTCCCTAACCCTCCACCCTCCACCACCCCCACTGTCTTCTCCGCCCCACCTCCCGATGGAGGATAAAATATTCTCTTTCCTCTGGAACGCCCCGAGTGGAATTACCAGAGTAAATATGCCTTGCCAGGAAAATGTAAATTCAGCAATTAGCCGTACCCTGCTGGAGCTGTCTAATGAGGGTTTTGGTATTCTCCTGGTGACCCAGGGAGGGAAAGGGAAGGAGGGGGCGGTGGCCACGAGCCTTGGTCAGATTTGGAGAGAAATGAACTGGAGACAGATGTTTCCCCCCTCCTGGACAATGAGATTGGGGGTCCAGTGGGCTGTCCATTTTGGTCAGGCTGAGCTGGGGCGGTCACTTTTTTTTAACAGTATTTGTTAAGGGCTTACTATGTGCCAGGCACTCTTCCAAGTTCTGGGGTAAATGCAAGCTAATCGGGTTAGACACAGTCCCTGTCCTATACCTACCGGGCTCACAGTCAGATACCAGTCAATACCATTCAGGACAGGTATTGAATCCCCATTTTGCAGATGAGGTAACTGAGGCACAGGGAAGTGAAGCGACTTGCCCAAGCTCATCCAGCAGACAGGTGGTGGAGCCCGGACTAGAACCCAGGTCCTTCTGACTCCCAGGCCCGTGTTCTATCTACTAGACCACACTCTGCCTCTCATTCCACTCAGCAGGGTAGGAACCACCAGGTTCTAATGGGACAATGGGGAACACAAGCAATCCTGGGCTCGGTCCCCTGCCAGTGAGGCGCGGGGGCAGGTCTTTTAATTCCTCTGGGCATGAGGAAAACTCACACACACAGGTACTCTCCCACCTGCAGTTGCATGCAAGTCCACACACGTGTCTGCACAGTGCCTCACCTGTCCAGACATGTACACAGAACAAGGGCACAGAGGTATGGCTGGGCACACACAGGTATCCCCTCGTACATGGACACATTCATGCACACGCACCTTAGTAAAACTATGGGTTTTATGCACGGGTCACACTATTTGTATTGATATCTGTCTCCCCCCTCTAGACTGTGAGCTTGTTATGGGAAGGGAATGTAACTGTTCCCCATCGCTGTATTGTACTTTCCCAAGCTCTTAGTACAGTTCTCTGCACACAGTTTAAGTGCTTAATAAATATGATTGAATGGAGTGCGTGACATTTCAGAAGCATGGATATGAGAGACAGAGGACTAGGGTTCCAATCCCAGCTTCACCACGTACCTGCTGTGTGACCTTGGGTAAGTAACTTAACTTCTCTCTGTCTCAGTTCCCTCATCGGCAAAATGAGCATTCAATACCTGTTCTCTGTCCTACTTAATAGTGATAATGATAATTGTGATATTTGTTAAGTGGTAGTTATGTGTCAAGCATTGTATTAAGTGCTGGGGCAGATATAAGATAATCAGATCCCATATGGGGCTTACAGTGGATGCTGGAGGAAGAACTCATAGCCTACGGGAAGAGCACGGTCTTGGGAGTCAGAGGACATGGATTCTAATCCTGACTCTGCCACTTGTCTGCTGTCCTTGGGTAAATCATTTAAAAATAATTGTGGTATTCATTAAGCACTTTGTGCCAGGCACTGTACCAAGCCCTGGGGTGGATACAAACAAATCAGGTTGATACAGTCTCTGTCCCACATGGGGCTCACAATCTCACTCCCCATTTTACAGATGAGGTAATTGAGGGAAGTGAAGTGTCTTGCCCAAGGTCACCCAGCAGACAAGTGGTGGAGCTGGGATTAGAACCCATGACCTTCTGGATCCCAAGCACGTACTTTATCCACTATACTACGTTAACGTCTCTGTTCCTCAGTTACCTCATCTGTAAGACGGTGATTAAAACTATGAGCCCCACGAGGGACAAGGTCTGTATCCAACCTGATGACCTGATTTCTACGTGCTTGGCACGTAATAATCACTTAACAAATACCATTGAAAAGAACCTCAGCTACTAGGCTATACTGAATTAGATGGTGAGCCCCATGTGGGACCTGATTATCTAGTATCTACCCCAGCGCTTAGTACAGTGCTTGAACATAGTAAGCACTTAAGAGATAGCACAATTATTTCACTGTCGGTGATGTCTTCTTCCAGTATGAAGGACAAATATATGCATATCGACCCTCCCTCCTCCCCTTCTAAGCTCTGTCTTCCCCTTTGCCTGTCCACCTTCCTGTCTCCTTAGCAGCCCAATTTCCCATCCACCTTTCTGTTCTTCCCTTGTGGACAAGGGTTTTACATTCTTTGATGTTTGATTACTTTTTTATTATTATAGCAGTACTATAATCTATATATCATAAATTATTTATTTGTATTAATATCTATATCCCCCTCTCATTGTGGGCAGGGAACATGACTCCTATATTCCCCAGCATTTAGTACAGTGCTCTGCACACACAGAGTGCTCAAAAAATACCATTGATTGATTTTGTTAAGCAATCTAAGAAGCAGCATGGCCTAGTGGATAGAGAATGGGCTTGGGAGTCAGAAGGACTTGGGTTTTATTCCCAGCTCTGCCACTTGTCTGCTGTGTGACCTTGGGTAAGTCACTTAACTTCTCGATCCTCAGTTAAAATGGGGATTAAGACTGAGAGCCGCATGAGAAACAGGTGTGTCCAACCTGATTAGCTTGTATCTACTCCAGAGCTTAGTATAGTGTCTGGCACATAGTAAGTGCTTAACAAATAACAAAAAAAGAAATACTATCAATCAAGCAATGTTCTAAGTGCTGGGGCAAGTACAAGGTCATGGAATTGTCCCACGTGGGGCTCACGGTCTCAATCCCCATTTTACAGATGAGGTAACTGAGGCACAGAGAAGTGAAGTGACGGGCCCAAGGTTACTCAGCTGACAAGTGGCAGAGTCGGGACTAGAACCCACGACCTCTGACTCCCAAGCCCGTGCTCTTGCCACTAGGCCATGCAATTCCAGTACTTATAAAGCACGGCCCACTTTCATCTATCAACAGTGGCTGGCTTTAGAATGACACGGATAAACCACCCTCATGGAGAATCCACACTTCTTAATTCGGATTTTTCCTTGCACATTTCAACCATCTCCCCACTCCTCGTACCAATGTCTCTCTAGCAGGAGTTGAGAATTGTACTCTCCTGCAGATATGACCAGGAAGGTTTTCCAGGAAGGGGCATTTCCAGTGTCCTCGGCCTTAGCTGGGAGAGAGGGTCTCACCAGAACCTTACCTGGGCCACTCGTCCGATTGTTGCTTTGGACCTGAGAGCGGATAACCAAGTCAGCACTGATCTCCCACCTCGGTCACAACACTCCGCTTCCTCAAAGAAGCCGCCATGACATTATCACAGACCAGCGGGCCCTGTCGAGAATCCCCACGGAGTGTCTCAGCTTTCCCCTCTTCTGTTCTACCTGACCAGCTGCACCCCTCTCTGGTTTCATTTGTCAGTCTTCCCCGCCTCTCGGCGTTCCCCACCATTCATTCATCTGGTCATATTTAATGAGCAGAACACTGTAGTAAGTGGTTGGGAAAGTACGATATAACAATGAACAGGCACATTCTCTGCTCACAACGAGCTTACATCTTGGCTGTGCCAAGCCAGCCTGGAGCTCGGTTTAGGACACACGTGCTCATTTGAGCGTTTCCCACTCCTGGATTCTTCTCACTTCCAGGAGCTGGGCCAGGAAGGCCTCCGATAGAGAGAAGGTGGAGGATTCATCACGTGGATAGCAGTGCTCTGAGGCAGGAGACGGGCTGGGAGGCTCAGTACACCTGAAAGAGGTGTATCGGGCCCGGGGAAGGGGCACGAGGGATGGAAGCCACTGTGGAACGCTCCATGCGACTACCAGAGTGAGAAGGGGCGTGAGGGTGGGGGCAAGAGGCTCAATGTATGAGTGGCAGTACCGGCCTTCTGGGCAAATATGAGACGTTCACCCCCGTTCAATTACCCTTCATGACTGGTGGACTGTGGATTCCATCAATTTTGCACATGTGCAGATCTGAGCCCAGGTTTAGAGAACAGATTCTGTGTGATTTGCAAAGTTCTACTGAAATCTCAATATGTACCCAAACAGTCCGATTTTACATCGGGTTGTCTGGACGAGTGACGTGTCCGGGGCCGCTGCCTGGTTCTCCTGCGGCTTGAGGCTAGGTCCAGGTCCCGGAGGAGTGTGGGGAAAGGTTTCTGTACGGCACCACTTTGGCTGGAAGCTGCAGGAAGGGGGTGGGGGTGCCCCGGGTGGGAACGTAGCAATGTGGGGGGGCTTCCAGGGAGCAAGAGACAGGATGGAGATGGGGGAGCGAAGTTGCTATGCCTTTTTCCATTCCTCGAATGACATGCAAATGGATGCAAATAGGTATGCAAATGGGCATCTGTTATTTTTGAAACAACAGCTTGGACACTTTTTGTAGCAGGACGGGACTATGGTCAGCTGTCATAGGGGCTACTGGGAGAGGTGGGTGGGCAGACCCCAACTCTGGTCATCCCCCTCCCACTCTCTCCCGTCTGCTTTCCTGGCCGGGTGCTCCCTGGGAACGGAGCGGGAGGATCGGGCTCTGCAACCTTCTGCCCTGGCTACAGCCATGGACCCATGAATCAGTCAAGGGTATTTATGGAGCACGTACTGTGTGCAGAGTACTGTACTAAGCGCTTGGGAGAGTACAAGAGAGTAAGTAGACATAATAATAATACTGTTGGTATTTGTTAGAAACTGAACAGCAGGAAAGACTTTAGATGAGTATTTGGAATCTGTTCCTGTAGGAATCTGAGTAGTCAGGAACAGCAGTTGGCCACAGAGGAGTTTGGATAGATTCAAGGAGAGTCAGGGATGGAGAGGGGAGAGTTACAGGTGTTGGGTGGTCCATGCTGGGTCACCGGAGGGAGAGTCGGGGATGGAAAAGGGAGATATGGGGGTTCGGATGGTCAACGATGCCACCCAGGAGAGAGGGAGAGTCAGGTATCTATAGGGAAGAGAGACTGCGATCCCGTTGTTGGGCAGGGATTGTCCCTATCTGTTGCCGAATTGTACTTTCCAAGCATTTAGTACAGTGCTCCGCACACAGGAAGTGCTCAGTAAATACGATTGAATTGGTGAAGAGTATTTGGCATACAGGGAGGAAGAACAGTGCCTTATAGACAGTAGGCATCAGGAAGAGTACCTCACCCTCAGTGGGCTAGTCCGGTGCTCAACAGCCAACAGGCGCCCACTGCACACCATTGATGATGAGATGAGCACGTCACCTAGTGAAGGGAACGTGGGCCTGGGAGTCAGGAGGTTGGAGTTCTACTCCTGGCTCTGCCATTTGCCTGCTGTGTAACCTTGGGCAAGCCACTTCACTTCTCTGGGCCCCAGTTTCCTCATATGTAAAATGGGCACCAAGAGCCTGTTCTCCTTCTTCCTTAGACCGAGAGCTTCTTGTGGGGGGACCACTGCGGTGTTTGACACATAGTAAGGCAGTTCGCAAATAATGTTAGCATTAGTAATGATAATCAAGTCATCTGTACCCCTGAGGATCCATATTAATGTCTGTCTCCTCCCCTAAACTGTAAGCTCGTTGTGGGCAGGGAACTTTAATGTACTGTAATCTCCCAGGTGCTTAGTATAGAGCTCTGTCCATAGTAAGAACTCAATAAATGCCAATGGGGATGATGAAGATGACGAAGATGGCTGCTCACCCATCCCTCTTGATCCGAATTGCATATCCCTGTTGGCAGGCTGGGATTCCTAAGGGATGTGGCTGGGGATGGTAGGGGACAGGGAGCGGGTATAAGCATGCACCCACTGCTTTGGTGTTCCCTTTGCATCGCACCCTGTGATTCATCCATTCATTCATTCAGTTGTATTTATTGAGTGCTTACTGTGTGCAGAGCACTGTACTAAGCGTTTGGGAGAGTACAATATAACAATAAACAGGCAGATTCCCTGCCTATGAGTTTACAGTCTAGAGACACCCCAGGCCCTGTGGGAGGGTATGAGCCGTGGACCCTTGTGTTCTTGGGATCAATCAATCAGTGGTATTTATTGAGCGCTTACCATGTGCAGAGTGCTGCACTGAGATCTTGCGAGAATACAGTACACCAGAGTAAGCACACTCATTCCCTGCCCACAACGATTTTACAGATTAGAGGAAACTGCGGAGGGAGAGGGTGGGAGGACCATTCCATCGTGACCTTGGCAAGGGGGGAGGTAAGAGGTCGTCCCTGTGGTCACCAGCTCGCGCCTTACCCCGTGTCCATCTGGGGACCCGCTCCCCAGTCCCGTTATGGGGAAGGGGCTCGGGTTATGACAAATCAATGCAGAGGACGGGATCGCGGGGTGTGGCGGGCAAGATTTATGGGGGAGGACGCAGCCTGTCTCTCCGCTGGGTTTATGAATGGGCCTCACAGTCCATAAATCTCCTGGTTTCAGCTCGGCGATGAGCTCCAGCAAGTCCATCTGCCGCTGCCAGGGGATGAACGGGTAGCGGCTACGGAGACCCGGGCTCTGTCCCACCCTGGGAGGGAGGGAACTCCTGGCCCCCAAAAGGCTGGTTTACAGACTCCTGCTGAGAGGAGATTAGCATTTACCAAGCAGAGATAGCACTAAACAGGGGAGATTAGCACTAGCCAGTGGAGTTTGACACTAACTGAGCTGAGATTAGCAGTAACTGAGCAGAGATTAGCACTAACCTAGTTGAGATTAACACTAACTGAACTGAGAACTGAGATTAGCAGTAACTGAAGCGGGCTGGAGGGGTTCCAAGGCCTGGCTTTCATTCATTCAATTCAGTTGTATTTATTGAGCGCTTACCGTGTGCAGACCACTGTACTGAGCACTTGGGAAATACAATTCAGCAACAGATAGAGACAATCCCACAACAAACTCACAGTCTAGAAAGGGGGAGACAGACATCAAGACAAGTAAACAGGCATCGGTAACATCATTATAAATCAATAGAATTATAGATATATGCATATCATTAGGAAAAATAGAGTGATAATTATAAATACATACTTTTTATACACAAGTGCTGTGGGGCGGGGAGAGGGTAGAGCAAAGGGAGGGAGTCGGGGAGATGGGGAGGGGGAGCAGAGGAAAAGGGGGACTTAGTATGGGCATTCTCCCGGCACGGCTGGGAGTGTTGGCTGTTGGTGTCTATTCGCTCTGAGGAGCAGGACACAGGCAACCTGTTGCTTGTGCTCCACATCCATACTACTACTACTAATATTAATAATTATGATATTTGTTAAGCGCTTACTATGTGCCGAGCACTATTCTAAGCGCTGGAATAGATATAGAGTAATCACTTTGTCCCATGTGAGGCTCACAGTCTTAATCCCTATTTTATAGTTGAGGTAACAGGCACAAATTAAGTGGCTTGCCGAAGGTCGCACAGCAGACAAGTGGCAGAGCCGGGATTAGAACCCACGTCCTCTGACTCCCAAGCCCTTGCTCGTTCCACTAAGCCACACTGCTTCTCTATTCTGCCTTGTGGTACTCCCAGGACCTTCTCCCATTCCCCCCACCCCAGCTCCTTCCTTCATCATAGCCCTTCTAGGAAGCGCAAAAACACTGAGTGGTATTCCCTGTCAGAGAATACCAGAAGATGAACCAGGGCCCCACCCCTCCCTGCTCAGCAGGAGAGGAGAACAAGGGGTGACATTTTCCAACCACCGGCGGCCTTGTCCTGCTCAATTAACTAATTACTGTATTTGCTAAGCACATAGTATGTGCCAGGCACTGCATTAAGTGCTAGGGTGGATACCAGCAAATCGGGTTGGACACGGTGCGCGTTCCACATCGGGTTCGCAGTCTTGATTCCCATTTTACTGTTGAGGTGACTGAGGCGCAGAGAAGTGAAGCGACTTGCCCCAGGCCACACAGCAGACAAGTGGCCGAGCCAGGATTAGAACACACGACCTTCCGACTCTCAGGCTATCCACTGAGTCACGCTGCTTACTGTGTCGCGGGGAGGGATGATGGAGTGTGGATGTTTGAAGCCGAATCTTCCCCACTATTGCCTACGCTGCGATCCCACTGACGATGCGCGTCTCATCAAAAGTCCCAGGCGAGTGGCGCTGCCTCACATGTTCATTGACGTCGGCATCCTGGGGGGTTCTGAGTCATTCGGTCGGGTCATCTGTTCCCCCAAAGGAGAAGGGAGCTAGAAATGGGGTCCCTGACTCTGCCGGCCTCACCCAGCCTGCACAGGCTCCCGAAGGGCAGAGCAGCTACAAACACAAACATGCCATGCAACAACAGTCCACTCTCATGTCCTTGTGACAGCCTCCTCCCTTGCCCCTCCGCTCTGCCTCCTGCTACTGAATTCTGAACCTCCTAGATCCCGTCCGAGTCCCCACAGACCAGGGAAGGGAACAAGAAGGGCTTTAGAGCAAGTGTAACAGAGGTGGGGAGAGAGGTGGGGCCAGGGGTCCCCTTAGAGAATCACTCCAGGTTTTGGGGAACTCCTTGTACTTCTTCAAAATGATGTGCATAGGGTCGTTGGGTCATCACATTACCCTGAGTGTCCGCGGCAGTCGGCGTGACGTCGGTGTGCTCCGTGTCCCCTATTTGGGAATGCCATCGGTGGCCACCAGAGTTGGAAGTGAAGGAGGTTGAATCCCAGCTGAATCTCAGCTCAGTTAGTGCTAATCTCCAATGGTTAGTGCTAATCTCTACTGGTTAGTGCTATCTCTCCTCGGTTAGGGCTAATCTCTGCTCAGCGGGAACCCATAAATCAGCCTTTTAGGGGCCACCCACTCCCCACTACTGGCCCTCTTCCCAAAACCTACCGCTGTCAGTGGCGTAGGAGGCGTGCGGGGAGGAAGGGAAGGGTGTTCCTCACTCCGGAGTGAGGACAACATTTGAGGAGTGGGAGGAGAAGGAGTGTCGTGAGTCTGATGAGGAGACTTTCTTCTAATGAAAGATGGAGTCACAGTCTGACAGGGGAATGAAGAGAGGGTGGGGGAAGAGGGAGGAAGGGGGGAAGGAAGGGGAAGAGGTGAGAAAGTAGAATGGCCGTGGCCTGCAGGTGGGAGAAGTCCTGTGAAGGAGACATGGTTTTCTGAAGGTCAAACTGATTCTATCATGATTGTAGTTATCAGTAGATATGTTAAGTGCTTACTGTGTGTTTTAGTTGTTGGGGTAGGTACAGTTAATCAAGGCAGACACAGCCCCAACCCAAGTAGGGAGGAGAACCGGCATTTAATCCCCATTTTACAAATGTGGAAACTGAAGCACGGAGTAGTTAAGTGACTTGCTCAAGGTCACACCGCAGAAAGTGGTGGAACGAGTATTAGAATGCAGGATCTTTCCTCCCAGGTCTGTGATGTTTCCACTAGGCCGTGCTGCTTCTCGTGGTGCCTGTGGATAAGGAGGGCAAGAGACCATCAAGGAGCATGGGATCAGGGCAAGGATGTAGGAATTGAGGGAGGCGGAGGCTGAGGGAAGGGAGAGAGACTGAGAGAGGTAGAGGCTGAGGGAGGCAGAGGAAGAAGCAGAGACTGAGAAAAATAGAAGCTGAGGGAGACAGAGGAAGAGGCAGAGGTTGCCAGAAGCTGAGGCTGAGGGAGACAGGTTGAGGGAGGCAGAGGCTGAGTGAGGCAGAGGAAGAGGCAGAGGTTGCCGGAAGCAGAGGCCGAGGGAGACAGAGGCTGAGGAAGGCAGATATAAGCAAGGACACGGTGAGGGTGAGCAGACAGGCAGGAGAGACTCACATGCACACAAACACACACACACACACACACACACACACACACACACACACACACACACAGATGAACCCACTCACAAGGATAGTTACACAACTAAGGCAGGTATGAAGATTCATGGGCACAGACACACACACTGACAATTGCACATTCATGAGCACACATACACAAGTACACAAGTGTTGTCTCACATGCAATTACGGAATAGGGACTGACAAGTGGCCCCTATCCCCATAACCCTCCTCCACATCCCTACATTCCCACATCCCCAAATCCCACCTCTCCAAATCCCACATCCTCTTATTCCCCCACCCATGCATAAATTAAAAGGCCAACCCTATGCTTATGTAAAAGCACTATCACTCACCATCCCCTGTCTCCGACATAGCCTGGGCTGGATTTAGACTGAAACTTTCCTGCCTGGATTTAAGAAAAGAGCACGGGCCTGGGAGTCAGAGGATCTGGGTTCTAATCATCACTCCTCTGCTTGTGAGCTGTGTGATCTCAGTTAAGTCACTTTACTTCCCCGTAGCTCAGCTTCCTCACCTTTAAAATGAGGATTAAACAGATACCTGTTCTCGCTCCTACTTAGACCATGAGCTCTATATAGGATGGAGATCATGTCCGATCTGGTTATCTTGTATCTACCCTAGCTCTTGGCACATATTAAGTGCTTCATGATTGGCCCAACTGTTATTATTGTTATTAGAACAGACAAACAGAAAGTCTGTGTCCTTGTTGCCGCGCCATCACCACCAATCCACCTACCCTGTCCCTGGGGAATTTGGGAGGAAGGTGTTGGATGGCTGCCTGGCTCCTGGGGAGCTTCCTGGGAGGTGGTGATGATAAGCCATATGAAGAAAGGCCTCCTGGAGCTGCAAGCCCAACTGTGTGACTGTTCAAACTGGAAAGGCAATTCAGTGGCTGTTATTGCCAGACTATGAGAGCAGGCAATTATCTTTCATAAAGAGTCCTGAAGGAGCTCAACTTGGCTCGGGATGGTATACTGTGAGAGAGCTAGGGGTATTGGATGGTCCATGCTGGATCGCTGAAGGGAGAATTAGGGATGGAGAGGGGAGAGCTAGGAGTGTTGGTGGTCTATGCTGCCTACATTTAACTTACAGTCTAGAGGGGGAGACAGACATTAATATAAATTACAGATATGGACATTAGTGCTGTGGGGCTGAGAGGGGGAGCAACTCAGGGTGACACAGAAGAGAGGGGAAGAAGAGGAAAGGAGGGCCTAGTCAGGGAAGGCCTCTTGGAGGAGATGGACCTTCATTAAAGCTTTGAAGCAGGGGGAGAGTAATTATAGGATTTGAGAAGGGAGGGATGTTCCAGGCCAGAGGCGGGATTGGGTGAGGGTTTGCAGTGACATAGACAAGATCGAGGTACAACGAGAAGGTTGGCATTAGAGGAGAGTAGCGAGGTGAGGTAGGAAGGGGCAAGGGTGATGGAGTGCCTTAAAGCCACTGGTGAGGAGTGTTTGTTTGATGCGGAGGTGGATGGGCAACCTCTGGAGTTTCCTGAGGAGAGGGCAAATATGGCCTGAATGTTTTTGTAGAAAAATAATTATCGTTATGGTATTTTTTAAGCACTTACTATGCCGGGCAGTAGAATGAAATATGGATTGGAGTGGGGCGAGACAGGAGGCTGGAAACATTTATATTGGACTCACTTTGTACAGAGCACTTAATGTGGGAGAACTTTACTGAGTGCCCACTGGGTGCAGAGTGCTGCACTGGATACCTCCTCTCCTGGGTACTTCCTTACCCTCCAAGAGCTCACATTCTCTCTGAGGATAGAAATGGACTCAAAATGCCAGAGGACCAGGCTCCAGTTTGTCCTGAATTCCACCGCTTCATTCGGATAGGACATTGCCTCTTACGAAGCCCTGGCAGAATGCCCCGTCTGATTCACGCTTCCCATTAAATGCCGCTTCCTCAGTTCTCAAGAACCGGCTTGCCAAGAAGACGGGCAGGATTTCAAAGGGCCGAGGTGTCTGTCATGCCAGCTGGGCCGCGTCACGCATCCTAATTGTCCTCCCAGAGGGGTGGTTGAGGTGCCCACGGGCTAACGGGAGGACCGATTTGGAAGGTTCCTGGCAGGAGGAAAGGGTGGCTCTGGGATCTCTGGGATCTCCAGGTTCTCTGAATTCTCTGGGATTTCTGAGATCTCACTCCTATATGGGTAGTATCTCTGGCTTCATTCAGATCAGCTGTCACTGGAATAGCTCACTCGAAAGGAACACTTAGGAAATCTCTTGTCTCAGTTTTCCTTCTCAGGAGTCAGAAGATAAAGATGGGTTCAGAAAGTGGGAGTCCCTGAGTGACGCTTCAGCAGTCTGTAAAAGATGTCCTGAGCTGCCCACTGATGCTCACATCTGCCCACGTGTGCACACATGTCCTCATTCACACCTGCACACGCACGTACACACACAGCTAGAGTCTTTCAAACACAGAAAAGATCCTGTCACTGACGGTGAAATTCACCTGTTGGGGCCTGAGTGGCTACAGGGATGGTGTGTGAGCTATAGTCCCGATACACAGACCGTCCTTTGTTGTGCTGCTGGGAGGGGCACCTGCAGCCCTGGGCATTGTTTTCACTTTCGCCTGCTTGTCTCACGATCCTCTTGGAGCGTTTGTTTCTAAAGCAGCCACTCCTTTCTGGCTTGCAGTGTGTCATTCTGGTCTTTCTGCTGCAGTTATCTCCTAGCATTCATGCAAGATGTGCACTGTAAGTTCCTTGAGGGTGAGGATCCGGTCTACCAACTTCTACTGTGTTTTCTTAAGTTCTTAGTACAGCATTGTGCACGCAGTAAGCATTCAATAAGTATCGTGATTGATTGACTAATTGCACTTTGCTGCCTGCTAAAAGTGTTTCCACTGTCATTTTGGCTTTTGGTTACCCCATTTCAGTTCAGGAGTAGATGACTGAGTTATGAAAGATAATGAATAGAGACTTTACCCGATGAATACCTTGTGTGACACACCCTGTCTCGTTCAGAGGGAGGGTTGAGATCTCTGGGATCACTGGTATCTCTGAATTCTATGGGTTCTCTGGATTTCTGGCATCCAGTGGTCCATGCTGAGTTTCTGGAAGGTGAATCAGGGGTGGTGATGGGGAGAGATGGGGTTTTGGATAGGTGATCCATGCTGGGTCACTGGAGGGATCGTTAGGGATGGAGAGGTGAGAGTTAGGGATGTTGGATGATCCATGCTGGAACACTGAAGGGAGAGTCAGAAATAGAGAGGGGAGAGTTAGGGGTGTGGGATGGTCCGTCCTTAACCACAAAGGTGAGTGTCCAGGAACACACCCCGCACATGGTGCCTCCAAGCACCCTGGTGCCACGGTTGGACAGCGTAGCGTGCTCTGCACCCAGCAGGTGTCTGAAGAAGCCTGGAAACGTAAACCCTATCTGAGAGGATGTGGCCATGTGGAAGGGAAAAGCATGACCTTCAGCACAGCTTTCTTTTCAGGGGCCAAGGGCGGATTAGCCTGAGTTCTCAACTCTGGTCTTGGGTGACATGGAAAAAAGAATAAATGAAAATGGACAACGAGACAACAGGTTGCAGTGTGTTTTTCTACTGCAATCAGTGGTCATTCATTCATTCATTCATTCAATCATATTTATTAAGCACTTCACTGTACTAAGCACTTGGGAAAGAACAATAAACAATGACAATCCCTGCCCACAATGAGCTCACAGTCTAGAGGCGGGGAGGCAGACATCAATACAAATAAACAGACATATAATACAATGAATAAAATTACAGATATATAAGTGCTATGGTGCTGGAGGGTGGGGGAAGAGCAAAGGGAGCAAGTCAGAGTGATGCAGAAGGGAATGGAAGAGGAGAAAAAGTGGGGCTTAGTCTGGGAAGGCCTCTTGGAGGAGATGTGCCTTCAATAAAACTTGGAAGCTAGGGGAGAGTAATTGTCTGGCAGATTCGAGGAGGGAGGCCATTCCAGGCCAGAGGCAGGACGTGGACCAGTGATCGGTGGCGAGAGAGGCCAGTGGTGAGACAGGCAAGATTGAGGCACGGTGAAAAGATTGGCAGCAGAGAAGCAAAGTGTGCAGGCTGGGTTGAAGAAGGAGAGCATCGAGGTGAGGTAGGACGGGGCAAGGTGATGGAGTGCTTTAAAGTCAATGGTGAGGAGTTTTTGTTTGATAGGGAGGTGGATAGGCAACTTTTTGAGGAGGGGGCTGACATGCCCCGAACCTTTCTGTAGAAAGACGATTCGGGCAGCAGAGTGAAGTATGGACTGGAGTGGGGAGAGGCAGGAGGGTGGGTGGTCAGCAAGTAGCCTGATGCAGTAATCTAGGAGGGATAGGATGAGTGATTGTGGTCCTCTCCCCCTCCCCCTCCAGTTCTCCCTTGCTCCTATCATTTCTGCAAGATCCAACGTCTCCTTCTCCTCCCCGATTCCCCTCATCATCCCCCACCGGGTCCCATGACTTCCCATAGGTCCTTGGGAAAACACCTACTGATGAAGCAGCCAGAGCCTAGGACTGCTTGTTTTCATGAATCAATAATGGAGAACTGTTGGAGTGGTAACTGAGGGATTGCTGAATTGGGGTGCTCAATTCCTCGAAGGATAGGAGCACCTGATCAGGTAGGAAGGGGAAGCATGGTAGGAGAGGAAGAAGGAGGAAGGCTAAGTCAAGAAGGCAGCCGGGTGTCTGTTAATTCACTGTGGTCCACCACGATGTGCTTGCATGGGCACCACCAGGGCACCCCCAGAGATAGAGAGCAGCATGGGCCAGGGTGGCTCGTTTCAGGGAGTGTGAACCCGCCCCTCCATCAGGGCTGCTGGGCCCAAAGGACCCATGGGTGAGACCCAGAGGAGAAAAGTCCTCCCTGACTCTGTGCTGTCCTCTGAAAGCTGTTGAAGCATTCCTGTGCCCAGAGACTCTCCCAGCCCTCCCTCATCCTGCAATGGATGGGGTTGGCAGTGGGGGTCTCAGAACTAGAGAGCTGTCCCTCAACCATGGAAAAGCACTGCACTGAGGGGTCACTGTGGGTGTGAGCATTGTAGGGTAAATGTCTCTTCTGAACAGACGATAGCGGCGGACACCTTTCCTTTCTCCGAGCCACGTGGAGTGGATGATGCTTGGACCCTAGGATGCTGCTGGGTGGCCCTGCCACCTGTCCAGGGCTGCTGGTGAAGGGCGGGAGAGCTGAGGGGAAGGGTAGAACCTCACGGCCAGCGGGACGTTTGTTCAATTTGTGTTTGCAGCGGTGGGGGTGGGCCATGCTGAGCCTTTCGCAATCTTTCACCCTTCCCTCCGTTCTGGGAACAGGCTGTGGTGAGGGGGCTAGCAGGCCCAGAAGGTCTGGAGAATAGACACAGGACAAAATGTGTCTGGGATCTCCCAGGCATCCGTGCCTTCCATTCCCCCCCACTCCCCACAGTAAGCTATTTGCTTTTGCTGTGTTGTTGTGCGAACCCCCGCTCCCTGTTTTCCAAGGTGCTTCTTGGCCTTCCGACCTTCCCGCGGTCTCTGCTCAGGGAGAGCAGCCCCCGTCCTAGTGGTTGCTCACCAGCCTGGTCCAGATACAGCTGGTATCTCCCAGCCACCTGCTGCTCCATCTCTGTTGAGTCACGTGGGATGTGTAAGAGTTTATGGCACGGCCTAGACTAGAAAAGGTACGACTTAGTAGATTGAGCATGGGCCTGGGAGTCAGAAGGACCTGGGATCTAATCCCGGATCCACCACTTGTCTGCTGTGTGAACTTGGGCGAGTCACTTCACTTCTCTGTGCCGCAGTTCCCTCATCTGTAAAATGGGAAGTCAGAACGTGAGCCCTATTCGGGACGGGTACTGTGTCTAACCTGATCATCTTGTGTCTATCCCAGCACCTAGAAGAGAGCCTGGCACATAATAAGCACTTAAATTCCACAATGATTATTATAATTATTATTATTGTTCCCCAGATCTCCCCTCCAATGGCCCCTGCACCCCTCTCAGCTCACCATACAGCAGGTGCCTGGGGTTTTTGTCCCTATCCCTTCTAATGATAATTGTGATATTCGTTAAGTGCTTATCATGTTCCAAGTACTGTACTAAGGACTGGAGTAGATACTAGATTAACAGGTCAGGCACAACCCCTGTCTTTCATGGGGTTCACAGTCTAAGTAGGAGGGAGAACTGGTTTTTAATCTCCATTTTACAGGTGAGGAAACTGAGGCACAGACTAGTTGAGTGGCCTACCCAGGATCACACAGCAGGCGAGTGGCAGAGCCGATATTAGAGCCCAGGTCCTCTCACTCCCAGGCCTTTGCTCTCTCCATCAAACCATGCTGCTTCCCAGTGTGGCAGGGTAAAAATGAAGTTTCCGACTGCCAAACTATTCTCCGATGAGCCCCTTTTTACAAGATCAACAAGCAGTTTATCTAATTTTAAAAATCAACATTAAATGGGTGGCAGCAGGGTTTGGGCGGGGGCTTTGTTAGCCCTGCTCCCTCCTGGATACTGGAGGAGGGAGACTGGACTCCCATCGGGTGCTGAGATGTGTCTGTGTGTGTCTGTGCGTTGGTGGGGTGAAGGGTTGAGGGGTTGGGGGGAAGGACTGGGGAGGTAAGGGTCAGCCTCAAGTCACCTCTGGGGCTTGATTAGGCTGGACATTGTCCAGCCTCGGGCCGAGGGCAGGAGGAGGAACCGGGGGGAACGTGGTGATGAATTTCAACGAACTGGCAAGACAAATGAGTCTGAGCTGCTTCGCAATTAGCGAGCGCCGGCAAGATGGGTTGACTCTGAATGAAGACATGATCAGCTCCAGACTCCCTCGCAGCGCATCCCCCCTTCCGAAGGCTTAATGAGGCGGGGAGGGAGGGGAGACCCCTAACAGGTCGGCAGGACAATTCAAGGGAAAGAAAAGGAGTTATAAAGCCGCCTCCCATCAAGGGCGAATGTAGGTGCCGAGGGATCCATATGAAAGCCCGAACGGCGCTCTGTGCCTTTAAGATAAACCCGGTTACGAAGCCCTTAATGTAGTCTGCAAAGCCACTCAAAAATCCCAATTATCCTGTGCATTGCGGAGTGGTGTTTGATGATGAAATTTCCACTTAGATTAAAATAAAGCGATCCCGTCCTTTCCTCGCCTGGTTCTCTCCTCCCCCTCCCCGTCGGCCTAACAGAATTTGGACAGGAGGAGAAAGCTTGTTTTAATCTATTAGACTGTTGTTCTGCTACAGTACACTTGATGGTTACTATAAAGCTCTCTGATGGATGGGAGGCTTTGTGTAAATAACAGAGAGAAGCGTGGCAGGAGGGGGAGAACACCCACTGCAGGTGTCTTCACTAGTCTAGGAGAGATAAGGACATGGCTGGAGTGGGCTGGGCCCTGGCTCTGTTCTGCAGCTCAAAGTGGGTCTATGCGTTCAGAGCCCTGGGTTCTAAACGAATGGGAAGACGCATCCAGAAGAGCGGATTCTCTGAACACCGCCGGGTCCCATGAGTCCGAAGGGCTGAAACACATTCAGGGTCAGGAGAGCATCGTAAATACAGTGCAAATGATTTACCCGCCAGCCTGGGTAAAAGATCCCCCTCCCTCCCCTTCACCAACCACCTCAGATATCATTCCCCCGGAGAGATTTATTGCCTTTGCCAAAGAGGAAATGGGTGATGTCACGTGGCCGAAATGGCATTTTACTCCTTGGTGGCGAACAGTTGTTCCGACAGGTACCTCCTGTTAAGGCAGCTCCTGGGGGACAAGGATTGTTTCCTTTTCTTCTGGCTTGCTCACCCAAGTGCTCAGTTCAGTACAGTGCTAAACAGGGCTGGTGCCAAGCCAACACAGTGTTCTGCACACATGGTTGGTGACCAGTCTAAGGACCTACCCAAGTAGAAATCCAGTACAGTACTGTGTGCTGCCTATCTGGTTGGTGCCCAGGACAAGGCCCTTCCCAAATAGTCACCCAGTAAATGCAGTACTGAGCTCTACTGGCAGATCTGGAACTAGGACCCGGATTCCAGATCTACCTCCTCCTCTTCTCTCAAGACTGGCACCTTGGCATTATCCTTGATTCCTCTCTCTCTCTTTCAACCCCTAGAGTAGGTCAGTCAGTCACCAAATCCTGTTGTTTTCTCCTCCCCAACCTCAGTAGAATCTGTCCCCCATTGCTCAACTATTTCCTCAGCCTGCCTGTCTGCCGCTCCTGCCCTGCCACTCTGCCTCCCCGGCCCCCCTTCACCCCGAATGGTGGCTCTGTCCCATTGTAGCCCTGGTGAGTGAATCGGGTTCATTCTGCAAGGTCTGCAGTGCTCTGCTCGCTATAACCTCAGCCCAAGGACAGAACCCGGTCATGTCCGGACCGGCCGGGGGTAGGTGGAGGTGGGGCGTTTTAACAGGGAGAAGAAATGGTTATTAATGAACACCTGTATCTGGCTGGCCCACATGAAAGAGCCACCTTGACGTGTGCTAGAGGGACAGAGAGACCGCCTGCACACAGAAGCCCTCAGTGGATACCTAAACTTGGGGAAGCGGCATGACGTAGTGGATAGAGCACGGCCTGGGAGTCAGAAGGTCACGGATTTGTCCTAATCCCATCTCCACTACTTGTCAGCTGTGTGGCCTTGAGCATGTCACTTCACTTCTCTGCGCCTCAGTCACCTCATTTATAAAATGGGGATTAAGACTGTGAGCCCCAGGTGGGCTCACCCCAGTACAGTGTCTGGCACATAGGAAGTGCTTAACGAATACCAGAATTATTATTATTGTGCTCTAGACTGAAAGTTCCTTGTGGGCTGGGAACATGTTTACCAACTCTGTTATAGTAATAATTGCGGTATTTGCTAAGCGCTTACTATGTGCCACGCAGTGTACTAAGCACGAGGGTGGATACAAACAAATTGGGTTGGACACAATCCCTGTCCCACATGGGGCTCATGGTCTTAATCTCCATTTCACAGATGAGGTAACTGAGGCACAGAGAAATGAAGTGAACTTGTCCCAAGCCGCACAAGCAGACAAGTGGCAGGGCCGGGATTAGAACCCAGGTCCTTCTGACTGCCAGGCCCGTACTCTCTTCACAAGACCATGCTGCTTCTCTACTTTTCCAAGCACTTAGTACAGTGCTCTGCATATAATAAGTGCTCAATAAATTCAACTGACTGACTATTGCCTTCCTTGCCAGAGCTGTTTCCTCCCGGCCACGAGGCTGGATGGAACGCGATGAAGGTGTGGGAAACTTGCCAGGGATAGAAATATGAGCTCTGGTTACGCAGCCAGCAATGGGCCAGCTGAGGCCTGGCCGTATCTATTTACTTTCAAAATGGCCCCCTGAACGGAGAGGGGTTTGTGAGACTCAGAATGGCGGGGGAATCATGGAATTTCTGTGCCCTTGGAGAGGCAGCCCGGCCCACGAGAAAGAGCACTAGTCTCAGAACCAGGAGGCTTCTGTTATACCCTAGCTCTGCCACTGGCCTGCTGTGTGACCGTGGACAACTCACTGAACCTCTCTGGCCTCAGTTTCCCCAACAGTAAAATGGGGGTAAAATCCCTACTCATCCCCCACTCTTAGATTGCGAGCCCCATGCTAAAAAAGAGACTGTGCCTGATCTGCTTATCTTGTATTTACTTCAACAGAGTGAGTGGGTTAATAAATAAGTACTGAATTTTTTTTGATTACTAGGAGGGAGAAGATTATTGGTGTAATTTCATAGAATTTTCTTGGTAGTTTCTGCTCTTAAGACTAGTACCTCGGATTTGTAGATCACATAAATTTTCCAAAGCATTTTCACATCAGTGATCTCATTTTGTCCTCACAACACCCTGTGAGGTAGGGAGAGGCAGGTTTTATACTCCCCATTGAAGCTACAAAGAGAATAAGTAATTTGCCCAAGGGCACACAGCAGGCCAGGGGCAGAGCCGGGTTGGCAACCCCGGTTCTCTGACTCTCAGATTTATGCTCTTTTCCACCTATTTGAGAAACAGTATGGCTTAGTGGCAAGAGCACAGAACTGGGAGTCGGGGACCTGGGTTCTAATCCCAGCTCTGCCTCTTGCCTGTTAAGTGACGCTGGACAAGTCACTTAACTTGTCTGGGCCTCAGTTTCTATGAATTCAATACCTGTTCTCTCTCCTACATTGTTAGTCCCTTGTGGGATGGGTACTGTATCGAATCTGATGGCATTCTATCTACCCCAATAATTAGTGCAGTGCTTGGCACACAGTAAGAGCTTAATGATTACCACAATTATTATAATCAATCAATCGATGACATTTATTTAGTGGTTAATCTGTGCAGAACACTGTACTAAAGGCTTAAAAGCGTACAGTACAACAGAGTTGGTGGACACAATTCCTCCCCTCAGGGAACTTACAGTTTAGGGGTAGACGGTATCACTTTCATTTTAGACTGTTGGAGCTCTTGATTTTTTAACTGGTTTGGATTTGAACCAGGCAGCACATGCCATTACTCCGTCAATCAGTCGATCGTATTTATTGAGCGCTTGCCATGTGCAGAGCACTGCACGAAGCCTTTGGGAGAGTGCAATATAACACATTCCCTGCCCGTAATGAGCTTACAGTCTAGAGAGGGAGATAGACATTAATATAAATAAATAACATTACAGATACGAACATAAGTGCTGCGGACTGGGAGTGGGGGGATGAATAAAGGGAGCACGATGCAGAAGGGAGTTGAAGAAACGGAAAAGAGGGCTTAGCCTTGGAAAACCTCTTGGACGAGATGCGCCTTTAATGTGCTTAACTTCTCTGGGCCTCAGTGTCTATGGATTAAGTTAAGGAGATGTGCTTTGAAGGAGGGGAGAGTAATCGTCTGTTGGATACGAGGAGAGAGGGCGTTCCAGGCCAGAGGCAGGACACGGGTGAGAGGTGGGCAGTGAGATAGATGAGACGGAGGGACAGTGAGAAGGTTGGCATTAGAGGAGGGAAGAGTAGGGGCTGGGCTGTAGTAGGAGAATAGTAGTGAGGTGAGGTAGGAGGGGGCAAGGTGATTGAAGGCTTTAAAGACAATGATGAGGAGTTTCGGTCTGATGCAGAGGTGGATGGGCAACCCCCCAGCCTATCCTCTTGAGGAGGGGGGAGACACGGCCCGCATGCTTCCGTAGAAAAATGATCCCGGCAGCAGAGTGTACTATGTATTGGAGACGGGAGGCTGGGAGGTCAGCAAGGAGGCTGCTACAGTAAGCAAGGCAGGATAGGTGATTGGATTAATGTGGTAATTGGCTAAAGGACAATGTTTAGCATAGAGTAGGTGCTCAATACATAGTTAATAATAATAACTTCAATTATAATATTGGTAATAATAATAATAATGCTGGTATTTGTTAAGTGCTTACTATGTGCCAAGCACTGTTCTAAGCTCTGGGGTAGATACAAGGTAATTAAGTTGTCCCACAGCTCACAGCCTTAATCCCCATTTTACAGATGAGGTAACTGAGGCACAGAGAAGTTAAACTTGCCCAAGTTCACACATGCTGACAAGTGGAGGATTCGGGATTATAACCCACAGCCTCTGACTCCCAAACCCGTGTCGTTTCTGCTAAGCCACGCTGCTTCTCTAATGGTATTTGTTAAGCACTTACTATGTGCTGACTTCTAAGCACAGAGCTGTTGCACCCAATATAGTGTTCTATACCCAGTAGGTGTCCAGTACATTGTTTTGCATGCAGTAGGGGCCCAGTACAGCACTCCTCCCATAGAAACCTCCCGGGACTGGGTAGTGTACACAGCTATGGCCTTGTTTAGGGCTCTGCCTCTAGACTGTAAGATCCGTGTGGTCAGGGAACTTATTGACCAACTCTCCCAAGCGCTTAGTACAGTGCTCTGCACACAATCAACACTCAATAAATACCATTGATGATTGATGGTGGGATCACTGCGGATCCTTACTGAACTCTCTTTTCCTTACTGAGTCCCTCTTCACCCACAGTGGGTTGCAATCTGTAGTTCTCACAGCCGATGAGCTTTGGGGTAGGTGCAACCCTAGTAATTATCTCTGGACAGAAAGGAGGCAAGGGTGGAATCCTAACAATAATCCCTGGGCAGAAAGGAGGGAAGGGTGGAATTTCAGAAATAATCCCTGGAGAGAAAGGAGAGAAGGGTGGAATCCTAGCAATAATCCCTGGACAGAAAGGAGGGAAAGGTGAAATCGTAGCGATAATTCCTGGCCAGAAAGGAGGGAAGGGTAGAATCCTAGCAATAATCCCTGGGCAAGAAAGGAGGGAAAGGTAGAATTCTAGAAATAATCCCTGGGGAGAAAGGAGAGAAGGGTGGAATCCTAGCAATAGTCCCTGGGCAGAAAGGAGGGAAGGGGGCTTCACTTCAGGCAAGAAACTAGATTTTGCTCTGCTGATCAAGCAGAGAATCAACCCGTTCATTTGCGAAGAGAACTGGCTACTTCTCCTCGCTATTCTCCTACTACAACTCAGCCCACACACTTGGCTCATCTAATGCTAACCTCACTGCGCCTCGATCGCGTCTGTCTCGCCGCCGACCCCTCGCCCAAGTCCTGCCGCTGGCCTGGAGTGCCCTCCCTCCTCAAATCTCACATTCAGCCCCCACCACAGCCCTGTGGGATGGGGAATGGGGAACAATTCACATCCTTCCTGGTTCTGTCCATTGTAATTCTTTCCCTTTTCAGTCTACAACCTGTTCAGATTGCCATCCTGATCCTTTCGGTTTCCCCTTATAAAGAAGCCACTCCATCCTCCTGCTCAATCAATTAATCAATCAATCACTGGTGTTTTCTCAGTGCTTACTATTTACAGAGCACAGTACTAAGTGCTTGGAAGAGGATAACTAAATAGAGTTGATAGATGCAATCTACTCACAAGAAGCTTACAGTCTAGAAGGGGAGACGGACGTTAAATTAAGTTACAGATGTGGGAAATGAGAGACTGGGGGATAAGTGCTTGTGGAGCAGAAGTGTATATCCAGCAGTTGTATTTACCGAGCACTTACGTGTGCAGAACAATTGTTATATTGTACTCTCCCAGTGTGTGCGGTTGTTATATTGTACTCTCCCTATATACAAGTGCTTGGGAGAGTACAAAAAATTAACCATGTAACAAGAGGAGGTAAACATGTTCCCTGCCCACAGTGAGCTTTCAGTCTAAATATCAAAGAGTTTAAAGGGTACCCAGCCAAGTGCATAGGTGACAGAGAAGGGAGGGTGAATAGGGTGGGGAGATGAAGAGTTATCCAGGGAAGACCTCTAAAGATGAGATTTTAGGAGGGCTTTCAAGGTGGGGAGAAGGGTGGTCTGTGGGAGATACAGGGAGAGGGATTTCCAGGCCAGAGGGAGGACGTGAGCAAGGGGTTGGTGGTGCGATAGGTGAGCTCGAGGTGCAGTGAGAGGAGCGAAGTTGAGCCAGTGAGACCTGTCAGCCTGGTTGTCCTCTCTGTCCCTCGTTCAGCTCTCTGTTACATACTTCTCACTGTATGCTGACTGGGGGATATTTGTGTGCGTGTGATGATGGGCATGATGGGCTTCCTACATATGTGGTCAAAGTGTGGTCAGGTCCCAGACTGCAGAGGGGATGGGGGGAAGATGTGTGTGTATATATGTGTGTGTGTGTGTGTGTGTGTCTGCAGGAGCCTGGGCCTTTGAGAACTGCACTAACCTGCAGTAATGAGAATGACGAACGGAAGGCCATGAAAACTCAGATAAAAAGGGCCATAATCCCCCTCTTAGGAGTTTAAACTTGCCGACCCCATTAGTTCTTGTGGCCAACGCCAGGAGCAGCAGGCCGGCAGCGGCAGTAAAACCCCTTTGACATATGGCCCCTGGAGGAGCCTGTGGCCACCGGGTGATGGATGGTGGAGCCCCCGTCCTCGCTAGGCAAGGGAACCGAGGACGACTTTGTCGGATAGAGGAGGGGGACCATAGAATGGGGGCCAGCGGGTCAGTTTCCAGGGACCTTGGGGCGTTTACCCCTCACTGATGGGGACGGGTGTGAGACCCTCGGGTCTCTGGGAAACTTACGGGGTCTTCAGTGGGCTCAACCGGAAGCGACACATCAATGCCAGAGAGGATCACCATCACTCCCATCGGCACGGCTCCTCACACAGTTCGGTGCCTCAGTTCAGTGCTCTGCACCCAGTAGGTTCTCAGTACAGTGCTCTATACCCCGTAGACAGCACAGTGCACTGCTCAGAGAAGGTGTCTAGTACAGTGCTGTGCCCAGAGAAGGAGCCCACTATATTGCTACACTTACCGTGCACCATGAACAGCACCCAACACACAATAGAGAAGCAGCGTGGCTCAGTGGAGAGAGCCCGGGCTTTGGAGTCAGAGGTCATGGGTTTGAATCCCGGCTCTCCCACTTGTCAGCGGTGTGACTGTGGGCAAGTCACTTAACTTCTCTGTGCCTCAGTTACCTCATCTTGAAAATGGGGATTAACTGTGAGCCTCATGAGGGACAACCTGGTTACCCTGTATCTCCCCCAGCGCTTAGAACAGTGCTCTGCACACAGTAAGCACTTAACAAATACCAACATTATTATTATTATTATTATTATTAGAAGCCCGGTACGGTGCTCTGCCCCCAGAAGGTATCCATACGGTGCTCTACACTTAATAGGGACCCAAAACAGAGCTCATAGTAGACACCCAGTATAGTACTCTGCATACAATAGGTGCTTAAAACAGCACTCCATACCCACAATGGGTCGATACACATAAGGTACACAGTTGCTCTTGATAATTAGAATCTGTTTATTGTGCAGTGCTCTTCCCTTTTGCTCAGCAACCACTTTCCAACTCCACTGCTGTGGGAAATCCCCCGCTTCTACAGAAAGGTGGCAACCTGGTTTAGATGCCCTTCTATCCGTCTCCCATCTACACAGTGATCATAATAGTACTGGTAATAATGCCGATAATATTCATTATGTTGTCATAGGGTGCTGACGACTGGAAATCTGAAAAGTAATTGGGTTTTTTCCAGAGGAGTATCCTTGACCTCCACTAAGTTGTCCATATATCCTGGCCTGGGGCCAAGAGGGCCAGCTGCGGATGTAGGGCAGGGAAGGGGGCGCACGGACATCTGCCAGGGTGGCTGGCGGAATGTGGGGGGGAAACCCAAGGCATGATGTCATGTTCAAAGGAAGGTTGATGCAACCGCCCTCTGGGGTTTCCGTCCCGGCATGGTCGCCAGGCTTGGCTTTCGCACCTCTGCGACCTGCTGAGGAGGACGTGGAAGTTGAAGGTGGAGTTTCTCCTTCCCCATCCCACCCTCCCTAAGACGAAACCACTCGTGGGCTGCAGTCGCAAAAATGGGTAAAACTGAGACATGGGCAGTGCCAGTCTCATTTCCCCCAGCCAATCCTGGCCATCTAAGTCTCCAGAGGGAGTTTTGTGGGGTTGGAGGCGTGGCCTATTAGATAGATCTTGGACTTGGGGATCAGCAGGACCTGGGTTCTAATCCCTGCTCTGCCACTTGTCTGCTGTGTGAACTTGAGCAAGTCAACTCACTTCTCTGGGGTTCAGTTCCCTCATCTGTAAAATGGGGATTAAGACTGTGAGCCTTATGTGGGACAGGGACTGTGTCCAAACCGATTAGTTTATATCTGCCCCAGTACTTAGAACAGCGCCCGGTACATAGTAAGTGCTTAACAGATACCAGAATTATAATGATAATTATTATTATTATTTCCCTTTCACAGCCCTGGGCTCTTGGTCAAACTGATTTTTGGTGACTGGTTTGGTGACAGTGGTTTTCAAGAAACAAGACAGGAATAAAAATAAGGGGATCTGGTCCCCGACGTAGTCAGTCGATGTTGTCTATTGAGCAGTTACTGAGTTCAGGGAGTCAATTAATTAATGTTATTTATTGTGAGTCACTCAATCATTTATTGAGAGCTTACTGTGTGCAGAGCACCGTACTAATAGAACGATAAACGACACATTCCCTGAGCACCTACTATGTAAAAAGCACTGTACAAAGTGCTCGGAAGAGTACAATACAATAGAATTGGCAGGCATGTTCCCATCCAGAACGATACTAAATTCTTGGGAGAGTACAATAGACTAAGTGCAGCCTACACCTGCCCTCCAGGAGCTCCAACCACAGGGAGTCAAAAGCCTCTAGGAAGAGGCTGAGCTAAAAAAACTAACAACTGGACACTTACCCCATCCCATGAAGGCCATTACTCCTTGTTCCCACGGGCCTAGCCCCTGGGTTAGTATTGACGGCTAGTTGTATCCGCCATTGTGACTTTGACCTCTATACACTGGACACAGCATATACTCTGACACCCACTCCACTTTCCTTCATTCACCACTCGGAACAAGCTACTAAGATCTTCCTGCCTTTTTTTTTAATGATAATCGTTAAGCGCTCACTATGTGCCAGGCACTGTAGTAAGCTCTGGGGTAGGTGCAAGACAATCGGGTTGGACAGTCTTGTTCCATACTGGGACATTCCCCCCTCTAAACTAAAACTTCCCCTCAGCTTAGCCCTTTTTCCCCCCTTTCCCTCTGCTCCTCCCCCTCTCCCTTCCCCTCCCCTCAGCACTGCGATCGTTCGCTCAATTGTACATATTTTCATTACCCTCTTTATTTTGTTAATGAGATGTACATCACCTTGATTCTATTTATTGCTATTGCTTTAATGAGATGTCCATCCCCTTGATTCTATTTATTGCTATTGTTCTTGTCTGTCTCCCCCGATTAGACTGTATGCCTGTCAATGGGGAGGCACTGTCTCTGTCTGTTGCCGATTTGTACATTCCAAGCGCTTAGTACAGTGCTCTGCACATAGTAAGCGCTCAATAAATACTATTGAATGAATGAATAAAAGCTCACTGTGGGCAGGGAATAATAATGATGGTATTTGTTCATTTCTTCATTCATTCAATCACATTTATTGAGTGCTTACTGTGTGCCGAGGTCTGTACTAAACGCTTGGAAAGTACAATTCGGCAACAGATAGGGACAATCCCTACCCAAGTGCTTACTATGTGCCAAGCACTGTTGGTACTTGTTAAGCGCTTACTATGTGCAGAGCACTGTTCTAAGCGCTGGGGTAGACATAGGGGAATCAGGTTGTCCCACGTGGGGCTCACAGTTAATCCCCATTTTACAGATGAGGTAACTGAGGCACAGAGAAGTGAAGTGACTTGCCCACAGTCACACAGCTGACAAGTGGCAGAGCCAGGAGTCGAACTCATGACCTCTGACTCCGAAGCCCAGGCTCTTTTCCACTGAGCCACGCTGCTTCCCATTAGCGCCGTTCTAAGGAATGTGTCTACTTATTGCGGTATTGTACTTTCCCAAATGTTTATACAGTGCTCGGCACTCACTGAGCGCTCAATAAATACGACTGAATTGGGCTCCCAGTGTTAATCCCCATTTTACAGATGAGGTCACTGAGTCACCGGGAAGGTAAGTGACTTGTCCAAGGTCACTTTAGCCGACAAGTGGAGGAGCTGGGATTAGAAACCAGGTCCATCTGACTCCCAGGCCGGAGCCGAATCCACTAGGCCATGTTGCTTGTATGTAGAGAAGCAACGTGGCTCAGTGGAAAGAGCCCGGGCCTGGGAGTCAGAGGTCCAAGTTCTAATCCCACCTGTGCCACTTGTCAGCTATGTGACTTTGGGCAAGTCACTTCTCTGTGCCTCAGTTCCCTCATCTGTAAAATGGGGATTTAAACTGTGAGCCCCACATGGGACAACCTGATCACGTTGTATCCCCCCAGCGTTTAAAACAGTACCTGGCACATAGTAAGCGCTTAACAAATACCACCATTATTATTATTATTATTATACATGTCTCAGACACCTGCAGCGTGGCTCAGTGGAAAGAGCCTGGGCTTCGGAGTCAGAGGTCATGAGTTCGACTCCCGGATCTGCCACTTGTCAGCTGTGTGACCGTGGGCAAGTCACTTCACTTCTCTGGGCCTCAGTTACCTCATCTGTAAAATGGGGATTAACCGTGAGCCTCACGTGGGACAACCTGATGACCCCGTATCTCCCCCAGCGCTTAGAACAGTGTTCTGCACACAGTAAGCGTTTAACAAATACCAACATTATTATTATGTATCGCGTTGGGTTTTATAGATCAAATAAACCCCTCCGGTCACCAAATGTGGCCAGGTTTCCCAATTAAAAAAAATAATAATAAGAAGAAGATGAGGCAATCTGGCTCAGAATGAGCACCACTTACATCCAGCCACGCCTGAATTCTCTTCGGGAGACTGTTCGGCTTGCTGGAAAAAATCTTTCCCTTCTCCTTTCTCCCAGAAAGGCTCCTATTCCTTTAAAGCAGCTAAAGAGCCGAGAAGAGGCCGGCTGCTTTTGCAAGTTAAATTCCCCCCAACTTCTCCCTTCCCTCCTTGGGCTCGCCAGCCCCACCCACCCAGTCTTAGAACAAATGATCATTTCTCAGGCTATTGTGTCGAACAAAGCTTTAGAGACAGCCGGTGTCTTATTAACATTTCCATTTCATTTTTTATGACTAATACGATCTCGGAGAAATTAAGTAAAGCTTATTAGTATTTGAATTGGTGAAACGAACATTTTCTTCTTGTTAGCTCTTAATGAATTCCAGCAGAATGGATGAAGATCGGGGCCCTTAATTCAGGCGCGTGTTTCTCTTTCCTCCTCCAGCTCGAAGCGTTAGTGATAGTCTGTGTTTTTGTAAGATTTCAGGCGCTCGGGATCTTTTTTTTTTTCCGCTAAAGAAAGAGTGGCGGGTTTGCGGAATGTCTCTGGGGGATTACCCAGCCTTTTGACTGGATTATCTGCTGCCTTCTTCTAAGTGTGGCATTGTGAAGTCGCACAATAGCAGGTTAGCGGCTCAATAGCCGGGCTTAATCACCCCGCTAATGAGGCCCTCACTCCTGTTAAAATGCGGAGTGAGACCAGATTTCTCTATTTCTCCCCATCCACGAGGCCTTGCCATCCCTTCGCAGTGTTTCTTCCCTTTAACTCGTGTTTCGAGGTGGCCAGAAGGAAGGGATCGAAGCGGTGAGATTCAGCGGCATTGACTCTCTACCATTCGTCTGCTGCGTGTCCTTAGGCAAGTCATTTCACCTCTCTGTGGCTCAGTTCCCGTCATCAGCAAAATGGGGGTTAAAGACTGTGAGCCCCATGCGGGATATGCCATTTGGCCTCGTGGTTAGAGCACGGGCCTGGGAGTCAGAAGGTCACGGGTTCTAATCCCGGTTCTGCCGCTTGTCTGCTGGGTGACCTTGGGCAGGTCACTTCATGTCTCTGGGCCTCAGTTCCCTCATCTGTAAAATGGGGATTCAGACTGTGAGCCCCATGTGGGACAGGGACTGTGTCCAACTCTATCTGCTTGTATCCGCCCTAGCGCTTAGTACAGTCCCTGGCATATAGTTAAGCGCCTAACAAATACCATTATTATTATTATTAATTTGTGTCTATCCCAGCACTTAGTACGGTACCTAGTAAATTATCTCATCTGTAGAGTGGGGATTAAGACTGTGAGGCCCATAAGGGACGGGAACCGTATCCAAGCTGATTAGTTTATATCTACTCCAGTGCTTAGTGGAGTGCCTGCCACAAAACAATCGTTTAACAAATACCATAAAAAAGGAACGTTAGTGAGCGAGGCTGTTCGAAATATACAAGAGCCCAGGGACAGGGTGGTCATTTTCATCGATCTGCAAACCGTTCATTATCGGTACCCGCTCTAGATTATAAGATCGTTGTGGGCGGGGAATGTGTCTGTTAAATTGTTACACAACGAGCTACTACAGTGCTCTGCGGGCAGCTGGTGGCCAGGGTAGAACCCTCCAGAAAGTGGGATTTTCAGTTTGACGCTTCGCTCCCAACTGGCCAGGCACAGTGCTCTAAATAAGTGACCGTCAGTCAGTCGGCCGGTCGCTCAATCGCATTTACTGAGCACTTACCATGTGTAGAGCACTGTAAGAACCATATTAGGCACCTGTGGGGTGCAGGGCACTGTGCTGGGCACTTACGCAGTTTCCCCTATCTGTAAAATGGGGACTCAATACCAATTTCTCTTCCTACTTTGACTGTGAGTCTCATTTGGGACTTGATTATCTTGTATGTATCCAAGCATTTAAGTAAAGTGCTTGGCACAGAGTAAGTGCTTTAAAATATAATAGTAATAATGATAATAAGTTGATGAGAGCAGGGGTTGTACCTGCCAACTCTGTTTTATTGTACCTGCCCAAGTACTTAGTACAGTGCTTTGCACACAGTAAGTTCTTGTGGCATAGTGGATAGGGCACGGGAGTCAGAAGGTCATGGGTTCTAATCTTGGCTCTGCCACTAGTCGGTTGTGTGGCCTTGGGCAAGTCACTTTACTTCTCTGTGCCTCTGTTACCTCATCTGTAAAATGGGGATAAAGTCCTGGGGCAGGAACTGTGTCCAACCCAATTTGCTTGCATCCACCCCAGTGCTTAGTAAAGTGCCTGGTACATAGTAAATGCTTAACGGATACCATCGTCATCAATAAAAGCACGCAATAAATAGTCAGCCTCTGCCCCCTATTCATTCCCGCTCCTCTCCCACTACCACCCAGCCTGCTGGCTTTGCTCCTCTCAAGACAACCTACTCAACCGTGCCTTGTTCTCTCTTCTCTCGCCACATATCTCTTGTTCACGTCCTCCCCTAGCCTGAAATTCCATCTCCCTTCACATCCTGCAGACCACTGCTTTCAAAAATCTTGAAAGTCCTTCCATATTTTACCTTTACTGCGATATCTGCTCTTCTGCATCACTCAAATACTTAGCTATTCACCCCTGTCCCTCCGTAATGCTTCTGTACATAACTTAATACTTTATTAAATTCCTTTGTCTGTAATTTATTTCAGTATGTCTTCTCCATTAGATTATTAGCATCTTGAAGGCAGGTATCGTTCTATTATTCTCTCCTACATGCTTAGCATAGTCCTTTGCACAAAGTGAGCACTCAACAAATGTTATCACAGGAGGATTAATATTATTATTATTAGTAGTAGTATTGTTGTTATACTTGTTAAACACTTACTATGAGTTCAACTATATGTATTGAGCACTTATTGTGTGCAGGGTACTGTACTACAGGCTGTCGTTATATCCCGGCTAGACTACTGTGTCAGCCTTCTCTCTGACCTCCCTTCCTCCTCTCTCGCCCCGCTCCGGTCTATTCTTCACTCCGCTGCCCGGCTCATCTTCCCGCAGAAACGATCTGGGCCTGTCACTCCCCTTCTTAAACTACTCCAGTGGTTGCCTATCGACCTCCGCTCCAAACAAAAACTCCTCACTCTAGGCTTCGAGGCTCTCCGTCACCTTGCCCCTTCCTACCTCTCCTCCCTTCTCTCTTTCTACCGCCCACCTCCTCACCGTCCCTCGGTCTCGCCCATCCCGCTGTCGACCCCCGGGCCACGTCCTCCCGTGGTCCCGGAACACCCGCCAAACTGATTCTCTTCCCCTCTTCAAAACCCTACTTAAAACTCACCTCCTCCAAGAGGTCTTCCCAGACTGAGCTCCTCTTCTCCCTCTACTCCCTCTACCACCCCCCCTTCACCTCTCCTCAGCTAAACCCTCTTTTCCCCCTTTCCCTCTGCTCCTCCCCCTCTCCCTTCCCATCCCCTCAGCACTGTACTCGTCCGCTCAACTGTATATATTTTCATCACCCTATTTATTTTGTTAATGAAATGTACATCGCCTCGATTCTATTTAGTCGCCATTGTTTTTACGGGATGTTCTTCCCCTCGACTCTATTTATCGCCATCGTTCTCGTCCGTCCGTCTCCCCCGATTAGACCGTGAGCCCGTCAGACGGCAGGGACTATCTCTATCTGTTGCCGACTTATTCATTCCAAGCGCTTAGTACAGTACTCTGCACATAGTAAGCGCTCAATAAATACTATTGAATGAATGAATGAATACTAGGTGCTTGGGAGAGTAAAATACAATATTAAACAGACTTATTCCCTGCCCACAGTGCACTTACATTCTGGGGGTATGGGGCTTACAGTCTAGAGAGGTACAGTACTAATTGCTGAGGTAGTTACAAGATAACCAGATTGGACAGAGCCCCTGTCTCACATGGGGCTCCCAGCCTAAATCAGAGGGAAGATGATTTAAGTCCCATTGAGCAGATGAGGAAACTGAGGCACAGAGCAGTTAAGTGACTTGCCCAAGATCACACAGCAATCAATCAATTGAAATGTATTGGGCACTTACTCCATGCAGAGCACTGTGCTAAATGTTTGGCAGAGCACAACATAACACAACAGAGTTGACAAACACATTCTGTACCCACAACGATCTTACTGTTCAGAGAGGGATATAAATGAATAAATGAGGCATATGTGTAGAAGACCCGTGGGGCTGAGGGAAGGGTGAATAAAGGGAGGAAATAGAAGTGCAAGGGTGACACAGAAGGGAGCGGTAAAAGAGGAAATGAGGGATTAGTCCGGGAAGGCCTCTTGGAGAACATGTGTCTTCATGTCTTTTAGATATGAAGAGGGATGGCATTTCAGACCAGAGGCAGGATGTGGGCAAGGGGTAGAGGAGAACTAGGCAAAGTGAATAGAGGATCTAAGTGTGTGGACGTAGTAGGATCAGAGAGGCAAGGTAGGAGGGGGCAAGGAAATGGAGTGCCTCAACACTTATGGTAAGCAGTTTCAGTTTGGTGGGTAAATGGATGGGTAACCACTGGAGGTTCTTGAGGAGTGGGGAAACATGGACTGGACATTATGTAGAAAAATGATATGGGCAGCAGAATGAAGTATGGACCAGAGTGGAGAGAAGCAGGAGACAGGGAAGTCAGCAAGGAAACTGAGGCAGTAATCAAAGTAGGATGGGATAAGAAATTAAGTGTATAAGTGGTGGCAGTTAGGATGGAGGGGAAGGGGCAGATTTTAGAGATTTGGTGAAAGTGAACTGACAGGATCGGGCGACACTGAAAATGAGGTTTGAATGAGAGAGATGGATTGAGGATGACTCCAAGATTATAGGCTTGTGAAACAGGAAAGATAGAGGTGCTGTCTACAGAGATGGGAAAGTCAGGGGGAAGGCAGATTTTTAGTAGGAATTCTGTTTTGTATTTCTTATGTTTGAAGTGTCAACGGGGCATCCAAGTAGAGATGTCCTATAGGCTGGAGAAAATGCTTGATTGCAGAGGAGGAGAGAGATCAGGGAAGGCGAAGAGAATTGGGAATCATCCATATAGAGATGGTAGTTGAAGCCAAGGGAGTGAATGAGTTCTCCAAGGGTATGGGTGTAGCTGAAGGGGACCCAGAAACTGAGTGGGACCCAGAAATTGAGCCTTGAGTGGCTCCCACAGTCAGGGAGTGGGAAGCAGAAGAGGAGCCTGTGAAACAGATTGAGAATGAGCAGCCAGAGAGGAGGAGAATCAGGAGAGGATAGTGTCACGGAAGCCAAGATTGGTTAATATTTTCAGGAGAAGGGGGTGGTCGGCAGTGTCAAATGCAGCTGAGAGGTCTAGGATGACTAGGATGGAATAGACGCCATTGGATTTGGCAAGATCAATTGGTGACCTCTTAGAGGGCGGTTTCTGTGGACCGAAGAAGGCAAAAGTCAGATTGGAAGGGGGTCACAGAAAGATTTGGAGGAGAAGCAGTGGAGACAGAGGGTGTAACAACTCGCTCAAGGAGTAAGAGGGAGATGGGGCCGTTAACTGGAAGGAGCCATGGGGTCAAGGGAAGGTCTTTTTAGGATAGGGAGACATGAGCATGTTTGAAAGCAATGGGGCAAAAGCCGTTAGAGAGTAAACAGCTGAAGATGATGTTCGGAAAGGGAAAAAAAGAGGAGGCAAGAGTTTTGATAAGATACAGAGGGTTGGGGTTGGAGATGCAGTTGGGGGGGCTGGATGAGAGGAGGCAGTATCTCTTCTTTCTCCAGATATAAGAGTGAAAGATGAGAGGGTTGAAGAAGGGGCAGGAGGAGGGAGGGACTGGAGAAGAGTGGGAAGATTTTAGGGAGTTCACACCTGATGGTTTCAATTTTCTCAACTAAGTATGTGACCAGGTCATTAGAAGCAAGAGATGGGGGTGTGGAGGAGATGGGGTTTGAGGAAGGAGTTAAAGGTCTGAAATAACTGGTGAGAGTGTTCCCTTCCCTGGAGATCTCCGATGATCTGTTTTGTGAGGGATCCACAGGGGCCTAGAGGGAGGTGCGGAGCAGCCCCCCGATTAGACTGTAAGACCGTCAATGGGCAGGGATTGTCTCTATCTGTTGCCGAATTGTACATTCCAAGCACTTAGTACAGTGCTCTGCACATAGTAAGCGCTCAATAAATACCGTTGAATGAATGAATGAATGAAGACTTGGCAGCTGTTGAGTGGTGGTGGTGGAAGTGGGGGGATTCCGAGTGGGATGACCAGAGTCCTTGTGCTTTCTGCAGCCCCTCACTCTGAGATGGTGATCTTGGAGGGCCCGCCTTGTATCCACATTCCACTGGCCCTGCTCAGGCATGTTACGGGGCCTCAGAGGTCACTGTCCTGAGGACTTAGCGAGCCCCTCTGTGGAAGGTTAATGATGTTCCTCTGAACTTTCCTTCCCACCTCCCACCCCGGGCCCTTCCTGGTCCTCCCACCGGCCCACCGACAACCCACTCAACTTCACCTTGCACCGGCTTGGCCCCGTATTCGCACACCCCCAGTGCACAGTGAGCTGGCATCGAGAAGGGGTCTCCCCAGCAAATCTGAAGCCTTGGCAACCTGTCAGAAATTCCCTGTCCCATTCGCTGTCATCCAAAGGACCGGTGAACGCTCTCAAGTTTGCCCACCACAAATCGAATCCTGTTATCCTGGAATTCGTTCTGTCCCCCAATTCTGGGGTTGATGTCATCTGAATTTTCCATTCCAATCCCAGGAGAGAGGTGGGGTGCTGAACATTTGTGTCCCGGGGCCCCAGACAGAGCAGCGAGTGGCTCTCCTCTAAACTAATATCGCAGAAAGCTGACTTGGGAGTCTAACCACGGAGGCCCTATCAAATTGACTCGGAAAAACGAATCGGTGTTCGCCCCCTCCCCCGCACCACCACCGCCCACCCCTTTCTCCTCAAAGGAGCGCACAGCGGGAATGAAATATCACACATGGAAAATGTCTGGCCGTAATCCCCGTGGAGGACAAATAGTTTATCGGCGTTCACAATGAAAAGGACAGATAATTGAATCCCAGAATTACTGGGAACGTTCCTTTTTTTCTCATTGCCGAGATGAGTTCGCTACAATTCCCAGTCCCGGCTGGGCTCCTGCAGCGGCGGAGGCCCGATAAAGAGCATGATGTTCTCTTTCTTTGGCGGCGAAGGAAGATATTATCAGGGCGATTCTGTATTCAGTTGGTTGTGGCTTATCCCCCACGTCCAGGGTGCCACAGCCGAACCAGATTATCCGCCCCGTCTTTTGAAGCCGCGGCGTTCCCCGGCTTGATGAATGGGGCGGGCTGCTAAAATTGAAAAGAAATCCTGTTTTTATTATTGGAGACAAATCTAGCAAGCAGGAAGCATATGTCGGGTTAGGGACCCCATGCCGAGGCCGAGGAGCTGTTTGTGAGGGTGGGGAGAGAGGAAGAGGGGCCCGAGGGGAGTTGTTTCATCCAATCAGCCCATTTGGGCAATGCCCCTGTCTCCTCCTGAGATTGGGATTCCCACCAGGGAGAGGATGGACAGACAGAACATCAGAGAAGCGGGGTTGGGGGAGGAAAGAAACAGAAGCAGCTGGATAGAATTGATGCGATGGATATTGATCTATTACCCCCCCCCCCAGCAATTTAATAATCAAAACAACGTGTTGATTAGGCCAGGGAGTCATCCACCCTCTGGAACAGCTGGAGCGGGGGCTTATGGGAGATCGTTAATGTTTTTGAGCCCATGAGTGCGGTGTGTGGAGATGGGGGCAATGGTAAGGGGGGGAAAAGTGCCCAGCTCTGAGCACTCTGGATTTTCCAAAGGGCAGGGGTGGGTATTGATCTGTATTAGAAATGATAATGAGGTGATTTTGTGCCTCTGCCAGATAGCTTAACTGTTTCCATGCTCCTTACGATGAATTTTTCATGGCCACGGAGTTGCGGTCGATTCCCTGGGCTGCCCCTTTGGGGATCGGCCCCTCTTTCGTGGAAGGGGCAAGGACCGGCTGTTGGAGGGGTTGGGGTGTAGGAGGGGAGGGCAGACAGAGAGAGGGGGAGGTCAATCCCCGCTAGCAGGCGTCCAGGCTTGGATGTTGGAAAATGAAACTGGAAATTTCAGCCAGTGACTGAGCTACCTAAGCATGCAGCAGCCTTGATTCCTGGGCCCTCTCCTTGCGTCTTGGCCCTGTATCCATTTCCCACCAGCCCTATCTTCCAGACATCTGCCCTCTAGTTTATTAATAATAATAATAATTATTATTATGGTACTTGTTAAGCTCTTACTATGTGCCAAACACTGTTTTAAGCACTGGGATAGGTACAAGTTAATCAGGTTGGACTCCCTCTCCCAAATGGGGCTCAGACTCAATCCCCATTTTACAGATGAAATAACTGAACCACAGAGAAGTGAAGTGACTTCTCAGGGTCACGCAGCAGACGTGCGGCAGAGATTAGAACCCAGATCCTTCTGTCTCCCAGGTTTGTGCTTTATCCACTAAACCATACTGCTTCCCCCTAGAGAACTCCTGCAGAAATCCAGCACAGAATGGCACAGTAAGGGGGGCAGAAAGTTATTTTGTATTATAAGACTGGCCAATTTTCATTTAACCTTTCCTGATTTCTTTCAGGCCTAGGACCCCTAAACTGGTGATGGTTGAGCTGGACTAAAACCTTATTATTTTCTACTACTGGAGCTAGATTTCAATTTACAAAGAGGTAAGGGGTCGGGTTTGTCGTTTGTCTTGGGGATGGAAAGATGGAATGGAATCAGTCGATCAATCAGTGGCATTTATTGAGCGTTGACTGTGTGCAGAACACTATTCTAAGTGCTTGGGAGAGTACGACACAACAAAATTAGCAGACGTTCCCTGCCCATGAAGCACATGCGATCTACAGGGGAAAATAGATATTAATATGCATAAATTAACAATTTATAATATATAATTAAAAATATATACATATATGATGTGAGGTTGGGGAAGAGGCAAATATCAAGTGTCCAAAGTTCACAGAATGGACTGTAGGGATTTCTTCAGTTTTCCTTGATCATTTAACTCAGACATGAGCAGATCCCGCTGGGTCATCCCCTGGGTCTGCCCAGCCCAGGACTCACCTCCTCCAGGAGGCCTTCCCAGACTGAGCACCCCCTTTCCCTCTGCCCCTCCTCCCTTCCCCATTCCCCCTACTCCCTCCCTCTGTTCTACCCCCTTCCCCTCCCCACAGCACTTGTGTATGTTTGTATATATTATTTATTCTCTATTAATGATGTGTGTATATCGATGATTCTATTTATCTATTTTGATGGTATTGATGCCTGTCTACTTGTTTTGTGTTGCTCTCCGTCTCCTACTTTTAGACTGTGAACCCGTTGTTGGGCAGGGATTGTCTCTATTGCCAAATCGACATTCCAAGTGTTAGTACAGTGCTCTGCACACAGTAAGCGCTAAATAAATATGATTGAATGAATGAATGAATGACTCGGTCACTGACGGGGGCACCAGGAGGAACCATGTTCCGGTTGTCCTCCTGGATACCCGCCCTCAGGGTTAGGGATGGACCATCCAATACCCCTAACTCTCCCCTGTCCATCCCTGACTTTCCCTACAGTGGCCCAGCATGGGCCATCCATCACCCCTAACTCTCTCCCCTTTTTCCCTGACTCTTTCTCCAGTGACCCAGCATGGATCACCTCACACCCTTAAATCTCCTCTCTTCATCCCTGACTCTCCTCCAGTGACCCACCATGGACCATTCAACCTCAACTCTCTCCTCTCCAACCCTGACTCTCCCTCCAGTGACCCAACATAGACCATCCAATCCCCACTAACTCTCCCCTCTCCAACCCTGACTGTCCTTCTAGTGATTCAGAATGGACCATCCAACACCCCAAACTCTCGTCACTTCATTCCTGGCTCCCCCTCCAGTGACCCGTCAAAGGCCATCCAACACCCCTAACTCTCCCCTTCTGTGCCTGACCCTCCCTCCGGCAAACCAGCATGGGCCATCCGTCCAAGGGACTCACCAAACCCTTCAGGACTCCGCTGGGGTTTCCATCTTCTCATAGGAACAGATTCCCTTTGCTCTCCCCCAACTCGAGGAAAAAGGTTTTCTTGCGTTTGTTCTGAACCTGCCACCTCTCGACTCCAATGGGGGCCCCTCACTTCCTTGGAATAGGATTTGGGGAGCAACAATTCCATGTTTGCCATATCCACATCCTTCCTGATTGTGTAAATCCCAGTCCTGTCCTCTCTCATTGCCCATCTGCCCAGACTTCAGACACTTTCAAGTATCTCCAACACAGGATAAAATGAAATGAGTCTCTTCCCCTTCCCTCCCTCCCTCCTTCTCCTCCTCCCCTCCACCTTGCTCTCTCCCAGTAGCCCTCATATTTCTAGCGCAATCTCTCCGATGATCTGGATGCCTTACTTGTTTCCGGAATCACGAGGACCCAGCCTGGAGTCTGTGAAATTCTTCCCAGATCCCGTGTCCTCCTTTCAAACACCAGGCTCCGTTGAAGTATCAGGAAGAGATTTTCATCCTATAGTCCTTTAGTCTATAAACTCACTGTGGGGAGGGAACGTATCTACCTACTCTGTTGCACTGTACTGTCCCAAGTGCGTAGTACTCTGCACACGGTTAGTGCTCAATAAATACGATTGATTGATCAATTCAGGGCAGACAGTGGAGCTCACTCTGGGAGGTGGTGCTGTCCATCTCGGACATCATCTGACTGGTTCAGATGGGCCAGCCTAAATCTGCCTGATTCTAGCCTGAATCCGCCAGCTACAAAGTCTAGGAAATGCAAAAAAGGGGATGGAGGGGACCAGCATGGGCCTGGAGTCAGAGAACCTGGGTTCTAATCTCGACTTCACGACTTGCCTGCTGTGTGATCTTGGGCAAGTCAGTTCACTTCTCAGTACTTCAGTTACCTTGTCTGTAAAATGGAGATTAAGACTGTGAGTCCCACATGGAGCAAGGACTATGTCCGACCTGATTAGCTTGTATCTACCCCAGTGCTCAGTACAGTGCCTGGAACATAGTGAGCACTTAACAAATACCATTAAAAACAAAACAAAACACGTGCCTCTCCCCAAAGGCCCTGCTTTTAAATGATGTAGTCGTGGCCAAGCGGTTAAGCCGATGGACTAAAAATCCACTGGGGTTTCCCCGCGCAGATTTGAATCCTGCCGACTACGAGTATTTTCTTCTCCAGACTCTGAGCTCGTTGTGGGCAGGGAATGTTGTTGTATTGTACTCTTTCATGCACTTAATACAGAGCTCTGCACACAGTATGCGCTCAATAAATAAGGCTGAATGAATGAAAAGATATAACGGTGATGACATTATCCGATGCTGCACTAGCCCCAGCTGAACTCAGCAGGCCCCACCGTGTAATGAGTGTTCTGGGATATGAAGAGGGTTGTTTACTCAGCAGAATATGAGAGGCAAGTGGGCGGAGGGAGCGGAGAGGGGAGGATCTGCATTGTGCTGGGCACCTCTGGTTTGTTGTACTTTATAAACAGCACGCTGTGTCAAAGTGCTGAGGATGTGACACGCAAATTCATGTAAATAGATGTAAATTTCCAAGTCCCTGGATGGGCTGAGAAAAAAAATCTGCTGGCTTTATCAAAAAAAACCAAATGCAGTTTCAAAAGATCTCACATTGCCACCAGTGGCGGAGGGGGGGACGGGACGGGGGGAAGCCCAGCTCGAAGCGTAGCATTCGACATGGAAGGGGACCCGGGGATTGTTTGCAGAAGAGGGCTGACTTGTGTCAGGTGCCCCACTTCTGTCATCCACGAACCTGGGAGTCAGGGGACCTGTATGTTAATTCCACCTCTGCCACTTGCCTCCTCGAGACCTTGGGAAAGTCACTTCATTTTCCTTTGCCTCAGTTTCCTCAAATGTAAAATGGGGATTCAATACCTGTTCTCCTCCTTCAGACTGTTCATTCATTCAGTCGTATTCATTGAGCGCTTACTGTGTGCGGAGCACTGTGCTAAGCACTTGGAAAGTACAATTCGGCCACAAATAGAGACAATCCCGATGCAAAAATGGGCTCTCACTGTGAGCTTAATGTGGGATGGAGTTTCTCCTATCTGATTATGTTGTACCCACCCCAGCACATAGTATAGTACTTAGCTCATAGTAAGGGCTTACTGAACACCATTATTATTATTATTATTACTATCATTATTGGTATTATCCACCATGCCTGCCTATTCACCCTGAATCTAACTTGCTGTCCCAATTTTCCATGTCACCTCAATTTTTTCCAGCTCCCCGCTCCAGAGCAGCCATTAGTGCTGCCTTTGGAGGCCACTAGTTTCCGGGAACATGACAGAGCACCTTGGGGTGGGAGCCCTGCCATGGGTGAGCTTGCTTTGGGCAGAGAATGTGTCTATTTATTGTTATATTGTACTCTCCCAAGTGCTTAGTGCAGTGCTTTGCACACAGTAAGTGCTCAATAAATACAACTGAATGAATGAATGAGTGAAGATCACACTCGCCGTTGTCTCCCATCACTAAAGTTGGTACTAAGACAGTGAGCCTCATGGGGGATAAGCGACTGTCCAATCTGATTTACTTGTACCTAATCCCAAAGTTTAGTACAATACCTGGCAATCCATCAATAAATCAATCATATTTACTCAACACTTACTGTGTGCTGAGCACTGTACTAAGCATTTGGGAAAGTACAATGTAATAGAGTTGGCAGATACTTTCCCTGCCCACAGTGAATTTAGAGGAGGAGACAGACATTAATATAAGTAAATAATTTATGGCCTTGTACACAAGTTCCATGGGCCTGAAGGGGTGGTGAATAAAAAGAGCAAATTAGGGTGACACAAAAGGGAATGGGAGAAGAGAAAATGAGAGCTTAGTCTGGGAAGACCCCTTGGAGGGAAGACCCCTCGGAGGAGATGAGGGCCCTAATAAGCACTTATGAAAATACCATAAAAAAGTCACTTAATCTCTTTGTGCTTCAGTTTCCTCATCTATAAAATGGGGATTAAGACTGTGAGTCCCAGATGGGGGCAGGGACTGTATCCAACCTGATTATCTTGTATCTACCCCAGTGCCTAGAACAGTGTCTGAATCATAGTAAGTGCTTAACAAATACCATTAAAAATAAAATCAGGAGGGAAGGAAGGAGGGTGGAAAGAAAAGTCCATGGCCCTACTACAGACCTAATCCGTGGCCTCCCCGGGACACAGATATCAGTGTGACTTATTCTAATTTACTCTCTTATCCAAATCCCCAACCCCGAGTCCCTCTGTCACCACAGACATGGAGCCAACTCCAGGATCCTCACCCACCACCCCCTGCCTGGTGTCTCAGACAAGGAAGGCGATGTAGGATGGTCCAGTGGACCCTGGATTAACCCCATCTGTTAATTGCCAACCAGGATTCTCCCAACATTCCAGTGGGCCTCGGTAGCCCTGAGCCTCCTCCATCCCTTGTCTTGTACTCTTCCCACTCATTTCTCTGCTCACTGACCCAGCAGGCCCTCCAGCCCCGATCGGCAGGTGGGTGGAAAGGAAAATTCCTCCTGTCGCCTAAAATCCATAGGAACTTTTCAAACCTGCCATCTCCTACCCAACCTGAGAACAACACTGAGGTCGGTGGGAAAGATGGGAGAGAGCCAGTAAGCCACGTTTTAATTAGATTGTTTTTAAAGTTATTGGTTAGGTGCCTACCCTGTGACAGACTCTGTCCTAAGCACTGCAGTAGATACAAGATAATCAGGTTGGACACAGCCCAGGCCCCACATGAGGCTCATAGTCTCATTCCCCATTTTACAGTTCTGGTAATGGAGGCACAGAGAAGTTAAGTGACTTGCCCAGGGTCACATAGCAGTCTGGATGCCTGCCTCCCCTCTTCTAGGCTGTAAGCCTAGTGTGGGCAGGAATTGTCTCTTTTTATTGCTGAATTACACTTTCCCAGCACTTAGTACAGTGCTCAGCACATAGTAAGTGCTCAATAAATATGATTGAATGAATGAATGACAAGTAGCAAAGCCAGGACTAATAATAATACTAATACTAATACTATTTGTTTAGTGCTTACTATGTGCCAAGCACTCTTCTAAGCACAGGGATAGGTACCAGATAATCAGGTTGGACGCAGCCCAGATCCCACATGGGGCTCATAGTTTTATCTTCCATTTTACAGATGAGGTAACTGAGGCACAGAGAAGTTAAGTGCCTTGTCCAGGGGCACAGAGCAGTTTTAATGTCTATCTCCTCCCCTTCTAGACTGTAAGCCAGTGTGGGCAGGGATTATCTCTTTTAACTGCTGTATTATACTTTCCAAGCACTTAGTAATAATAATGTTGGCATTTGTTAAGCGCTTACTAGGTGCAGAGCACTCTTCTAAGTGCTGGGGGCAATACAGGGTAATCAGGTTGTCCAACGTGAGGCTCACGGTTAATCCCCATTTTACGGATGAGGTAGCTGAGACACAGAGAAGTTAAGTGACTTGCCCGTAGTCACACAGCTGACAAGTGGCAGAGCCCGGGATTCGAACCCATAACCTCTGACTCCCAAGCCCAGGTTCTTTCCACTGAGCCACGCTGCTTCTCTGCTCAGCACACAGAAAGGACTCAATAAATACGATTGAATGAATGAATGAATGAATAAGTAGCAAAGCCAGGATTATGAATAATAATAATAATATTGGCATCTGTTAAGTGCTTACTATGTGCCAAGCACTCTTCTAAGGTACAAGGTAATCAGGTTGGACCTAGTCTTATCCCACGTGGGGCTCAGAGTCTCAACCCCCGTTTTACAGATGAGGGAACTGTGGGCCAGAGAAGTGAAGTGACTAGCCCGAGGTCACACAGTAGACAAGGGGCAGGGCCGGGATTAGAACCCAGGTACTCAGACTCCCAGGCTCATGCTCTTTCCACTTGGCCATGCTCCTCCTCACTAGACCATGCTGCTGGATTACATCTAAACCGGTGCTTAGCACATTGTAAGTATTTCAAAAACTACCACAATTTTTATTTATCATTTTTACTGTTATGACACTGTAAATTCCTCGAGAGCAAGTCCGTGTCTTCTTGAATGTGTGTTCCGGTGCCTAGCACAGTGGTCTGCACATTAGGCATTTAGTTCGGTACTTTACCCACAGTGGCTGCCCAGTGTGGAATTCTGCACCCAGCAGAAGCTCAGTAAAGAGCAACGAGTGACTCAATATGTCACTGAATATAAGTGCCGGGAAAAGGGGAAGACCGTTTTCCAGCACCGGGCGGAACTCTAATCATCTAGTCCAGACCCCTCGGTATTAGTGGGTTCTCAGCACTCAGGTCATGTTTGGTGCGTCTTTGAAGGGAGAACGTACTGAGACAGAGGCAGAATGTGAGAGAATTTTATTTAATGCATCGGCATGAAGTGCAAATACATACAGCATACAGATATTAGACTTCTCTGGCTCTGTTAGGATGTAATTACCCAGGGGAACCTTGGGTAAAATAAGCCCGACAGAGCCGGGCGAATATGGATGACGCTGCTCAGGTGACCTTAATACTAAAGGTCAGCCATCAAATAGAAATGTGCATGTTTACTTAGTCACAGCCTGCATCTTGCCTGGGGAGCCGGGGAGAGAGAGGGGAGGAAAGGGGCTTAAATCTGTAATTTCACTAACGATGATTTGCATGGCGTACGTGCCTGGCTCTGGACTAGACTTGGGCAAATGAGATTTCGTGTCCCCGCTCTCGTCCCTCAAGCCCACCAGGCTCATTCAGCGCACGGTGTCTCCTAAATGAAACAGGAGGAGAGGGAGGGGACCAGCACGTGGAGGCCCTTCAGGAGCCAATTAATGCCGGGAGGGTAATTAGCTCTCTGGTTTGGATCCAGAAAGAACAGCCCAGCGCAGAGCTCCGGTCCTTCAGCACCATCCTCCGTTCTTGTTCCGGCCTCCGGGAGCCAGTAGGATGGTGAGGCCTGGCACAGAGAAGGCCGGTATCTGGGCAGAGTCAGGTGGGAGGACGTCTTGCCCCAGTACCACTTCTGGCTTCGTGGCTCAAGGCAGTTTATCAACCCATTCCCGTCCGGTTGGTCAGGTCTGCCCTGACTTCATGGGTCCGACCGGGCCAAAGAGATTCCTTCCCCATTGCTGGCCCTCTCTGCCCTTTTCCATTTGCTTCTTTTATCTTGTCCCCGGTCCCTTTGGGTGACACTCTGTCTCCCTGTCCCAGGACTCCTGTGGCCAGGGGTCTGGCTGCAGAAGGCAGCAGGGGACTCCCGGTCTTCACCCAAGGACCCCTTCCCACTGCGGCTCACTCAGGGGTCTCCCCGTGTCAGCCCATCTCTCGGGCAGCCTTCTCCTACTGGGAATTTTCGGCTGAGATGACTGAGGACGTCGCAGTGCTCCCACTGCCCAAGAGAGATTTCTGCTACCAAATGGCTCGGAGTGGCTCAAGGCAGGAAGAAGACCAATGCCCGGGGAAATTTCAGTGTGATTTTTAGCCCTCTAGGAGAAGAGAGAAAGAAAAGGAGGGAGCGATAGATATGGAAACATAGAGACATATCAATCCATCAGTCAATCCGTGGCATTTATTGAGTGCTATATGTAGAGTCAGAGACAGAAATTAAGCATCAGAATCACAATAAGATATAGAGATGCAGGGAGACAGATAAAGAGTGAGACAGAGAGACAGAGAGATAAAGAGAGAGATAGGCATGGAGAAGCAGATATAGAGAGACACGATCGGAGTCAGAGACAGGCAGAGAAAGAGACACAGAGGAACAGAGATCGAGAGACAGAGAGAAACAGAGATATAAAGTCAGACACGGAGAAACAGGACATAGAGAGACAGAGACGGATGAAATAGACATAAAGAGAGGAAGACATAAAGACAGTCAGAGAGAGACACACAGACATAGACACAGAAACATTTTCAGAGACAGAGACAGGAATATAAACAGAGATATTGAGAGACAGAAATAGGTATATTGAGAGATAGAGACCTAGAGGGGGAGAACTAGAGAGAAACAAAACCATACAGAGAAACAGAGGCATAGAAAGAAACAGACGCTTACAGGGGGAAAGACAGGGAAAAGAGCTAAAGGTAGACAGAGACATAAGGAGAGATAAAGACTCAGAAACATGGAGAGAAGAGACAGAGACAGAAATATATAGAGAAACAGAAGCATAAAGACAGAAACTTTGAGGAAGAAAGGCAGAGAGAGAAGAGAGAGAGAGTGACATAAGGAAAAACATAGAGAGATAGAGACATGGAGGGAAGAGACAGAAATATATAGAGAGGCATAGAGAGAGACAGACAGGACACAGAGAGAAAATACAGACAGAGACATAAGGAGAGATGTAGAGAGAAAGAGACACAGAGAGACATAGAGAGGAGGTAGAGACAGAGACAAATTTGGAAGCTAGAAAGTGGCCGTCAGGGGTTTGTGGGGTCAGCAGAATGTAGGTGAGCCTTAAATCAGTGTGGAAAAAAAGGGATCAGCGATAAGGGGGCAGTCACTGGAGGTGATCATGAGGCGTGAAGGCGGCTAGAAGGAGAGGAGTCCTTCCTCTGGACCAGGGTCTTCCCGATGGCAGCACAGGGTGGAATTGCTGCCTGGTCAGGCCTGGGGCTCCCTTCAGGCCCCGGCCCAGCCAAAGAAAGTGGCATCTGTGGGATGCCAGGCCTGGCCACGCAAACGCCTGCCTAGGCCACGGTCTCCCTCAGAGGGAACGGGCCGGCCACCAGGCTCTGCCCAACACTCCCCACTTCACATCTATGTTCTTTTCACCGGCTACTCCCCGGCTCACTCTCTTGGTCCCTACCAAGCACCCCTGCTAGCTACATCTTGATCTCCTCTCCCCACCTCTGTCCTCTCACTCACACCGTTCCCCTGGTTAAGAGGATGCTCCCCTGAAACGCTTCTGGTAAGGGCAGAAGCGGGCATATGACAGCATTGTGACTTTGTGATCTCGTGGGCAGGAAATGTGCCTACTTATTGTTATATTGTGCTCTCCCAACCATTAGTACAGTTCTTTGCATGTGGTAAGAGCTCAATAAATACGACTGAATGAAGGACCAGGGGCCTGTAATATCAGAGGACCTGGGTTCTAATCCTACTCTGCCACTTAACAGCTGTGTTCTCCGGGTTCTCAGTTTCCTCATCTGTAAAATGGGGATTCAATGCCTGGTCTCCCTCAATCAATCAATCGTATTTATTGAGCACTTACTATGGTGCAGAGCACTGTACTAAGTTCTTGGGAGAGTAAAATGCAACAGAATTAGCAGACACATTCCCTGCCCACAATGAGTTTACAGTTCTACTTAAATGGTGAGCCCCATGTGCGGCAGGGACTGTGTCTGACCTAATTATCTTGTATTCATTAATTCAATCGTATTTATTGAGTGCTTACTATGTGCAGAGCACTGTACTAAGCGTTTGTATCTTGTATCTATCCCAGCACTTAGCACTTTACAAATATCGCAATTATTATTATTATTATCCCATTTCACTGTGAGCCCTCTGAGGGGCAGGGATTCTATCTAATTCTCACATTTGTATATTCTCCTAGTACAGTGCTCTCCATTCATTCATTCGATCAATCGTATATTGAGCACTTACTGTGTGCAAAGCACTATATTAAGTGTTTGGGAGAGTACAATATAACAATAAACAGACACATTCTCTGCCCACAGTGAGCTAAATAGTGTTTAATACATACTATTTCTGCTGCTGTTGTTACAACATTCTGTTACCCTGGATGCCTGGTGTCACAGGGCGGTAACTTAAAAAAAAATTAAATTAAAAGAGTGAAACGATTAGAAACAAAATGGAAGGGAGGGAGGGGGTGTGGATTGGGAGCTGGGGGCCGAGTTCAAAGTGCAGGCAGGTTGACCAGGAAAGCCGTGAGAAATGGGGACGGGGCAAGGGGCAGGGCTAAGGTTATGGGATTATAATGGGGTGGATATTGCTGGGCACGAAACAAGTTCCTCGGGCTCTGCCCAAAGGTGGGATGAAATTTGGTGTTCTGGCAGAAAAGTCTTGGAACAGAGGGGACTGGCAGCGGCGGCCTTGGTGATCCCGGCTAGATGTAGGAGAAGGGCTTCCCTCCCCCCACGGCCGTTGACCTCCACTCAACCTGGGGAAGGCAGGGACCCTAACTCTCCAGTAGTGGATGTCTGGAATCCGTTTTCCCGCATAGGGTTTGGAAGGCAGCGAGAGGAGTAGAAGGAGCTAGTATTTTTTGCTGTAATTTGTTTTTAGGTGACAACCCCAAGGATATCCAGAATGCCTTGGCCCAGGTCTCTAAATGCTGTACGGATCAACAGAGAAACAGTGTAGCCATGTGGGAAGCGCATAGACCTGGGAGTCAGAGGACCTGGGGTCTAATTTCAGCTTTGCTGCTTGTCTGTGCTGTGTGACCTTGAGCAAGTTGCTTCTCTGGGCCTCAGTTACCTCTTCTGTAAAATAGGGATTAAGATTGTGAGGTCCACGAGGGGCATGGATTGGGTCCAACCTGGTTAGCTTTATCTACCCCAGTGTTTAGTATAGTGCCTGGCGTATAGTAAGCCCTTATCAAATACCATTAAAAAAATTAGTCTCGGTTCTGGCTCTCCTTGTGTATACTACTGAGACGTGGCTGCTCACTTTGCAATGGAATTTGGACGGCATCTAAATTTGCAGTGTGGACAGACAGCTGGATGTGATGCAACTCAACAGAGAAGCAGCTTGGCCTAGTCGATAGAGCACAGTCCTGGGAATCAGAAGGACATGGGTTCTAATCCCTGTTTCCCCACATCCCTGCTTCCCCACTTGTCTGCTGTGTGACCTGGGACAAGACACTTTACTCCTCTGTGCCTCAGTTCCCTCACCTGTAAAATGGGGATTAAGACTGTGAGCCTGATGTGAGACAGGAACTGGGTCCAGCTTGATTTTCTTGTATCCCCCCAGTGCTTAGAAGCGTGCCTGGCACATAGTAAGCATTTAACAAATACCACAATTATTATTATTATTGTTAACTGGGTCTTGCCTGTTTGGTTGCATCTAGTAAAGAGAAAGCAAGGTGCCTACCAGTCAGCCAGAGCTCAACTCCCCAATCTCACGCAAACTGAGGCTGCCCGGTTCCCTGTCGACCCCCTGAAATTGGCCGTGGTACACAGGGCCCCCTGTGAACACATCCAGCAGTGAAGGAGACGGGCTAGCAATAGTAACAAATAATTGTGGTATCTGTTAAGCACTTACTATACGCCAAGCACCGGTCCCTGTGCTGCACTGGGCTCACAATCTGAGGGAGGGAGAACATGTATTTAATCCTTATTTTACAGATGAGGTAACTAAGGCACGGAGAAGCTATATCCATTTTACGATGAGGAAGCAAGACCCAGAGATGTTATCCCCATTTTACGGATGAGCGGGGGCACAGAGTAGTGAAACTGCACAGCTGGCAAATGGCAGCCGGGGTTTAGAATACGGGTCTCTTGACTTCCAGTCCCATGCTCTTTCCACTAGGCCACATGGCTTCCCAGGAAAGGAGCCGTGCAGGCGGAAAGTCTCATCAGGGCTGGGTAAGTTCATGCTCGTCACGGATGATGGGTCCATACAGGCGTCTTGTTGGAAGGCCTGTTTCAAACAGTGAGGACGACAACCGGCACACATCTCCTTTGAGTGTCCGGGTGACCCAGTTGGAGACAGAGTCCCGGGCCGGGGGGTGGGGGAAGTTCATGCCACTGGTCTGCTGATAGTGAAGAGATGCTGAATAATCTCAGACTATCTCTAGAGTTGAACCAATCAGAGTTAGCAAGAGAAGTCCCTCTCCTCAATAATCCTGGGATCCTCCAGGGCCTCCATTCCCAAAATTCACACCTGTGACCAGACTTCAATCCCCACCCTGCTGGGAGGGCGGGTGGGAAATCATCTCCTCTAGATGCAAGGCAGCTGTGAAATAGTAATAATAATGATAATAACTGTGGTCCTTGTTAGCACTTACTAAGTGCCAAGCACTATTCTAAGCACTAGGGTAGGTATAAGTAAATCGGATTGGACACAGTCCCTGTCCCTCGTGGGGCTAACCCTCTTGGTCCCCATTTTACAGATGAAGTAACTGAGGCCCAGAGAAGTTAAGTGATTTGCCCAAGGTCAGAGAGCGGACATGTGACGGAGCTGGGATTAGAACCAAAGTCCTTCCGACTCCCGGGCCCATGCGCTCTCTGCTAGGCCAAACTGCTTCTCGCTGAAAGGGAAGGGACCCTGTCCAAGGACCACCCTCCCAAGAAAGCCCAAAGCACTGGGTTCCTCTCCCTCAAATCTCTGGGCGTAGGGCTCCGGAGAGGCTGCCTTTGCTCCCGCCGTTGGGAACGGGAAAGACCCTTCGGTCTCCCTACAACCTGCTGGATTCACATTCCTCCCGTCGAAACTTTCACGGACTCACGCCCCCCACCTCTGTGCCACGGAGCCTCTCAGCTCTCCAAGAACAACTGCTATTACTCTCCAGAGCCACGGAAGTGAAGTGAATCCGGATCAGCACCTCAAGATGACACGGGCTGACATCGGACAGCCTGTCACGCATCTCTTCGGAGGGGAACGGGAAGATGTAACAACCGCTCCATTGTTCGTCTTCGGAGCGGCAGAGAAGTCAGCAGGCTGAACAAAGGAGGGGAAGAGACAGCCATGTCAAAAATGATAATACGCTTCTAATTCTTTCTGTAAGCCGTCCAAAAAGACTTTGTTCCTGTCTGATTTGCGCTCCGCTCCCTCTTGTCTCGCCGACAGTCTGAGTGTGATGGGGAAATGTTATTAATTACTTAAACTGCTTTCCCATTACCAATCAAATGATAATTTGGCTAAATGGTGATCCTAGTTTAGCAATTGCAAATTAAATATACATAAAAACTATATTTAAATGATTTAAAGTTTTTTGAAGCATAAATGGGCCAGCTGTTTTCTCAATAGTTATCTCTAGGAGGGTCATTTTTTTTCATTTCTTTGAGTTGCATCTTTTATTTCCAGGGTATTTAACAGGGATCCATCGTGGGGGTCTGAGGTTGGTGGGAGAGGAGGGGGGGTGGTACTGCATGCAGGGAATTGGGGCCAGCCAAGAGGAGATCTCTGCTTTCCGGAGGTTTGGGACCGAGGCGGGCTGAAGGCTGCAGAATACAGAGAGGCAGTACTGCCCAGTGGAAAGGGCCCAGGAACTGGGAGTCAGAAGATGTGGGTTCTAAATCCATCTCAGCTTCTGCCCTGCTGGTGTCACCTCGGCTGAGTCACTTAACTCCTCTGTGCCTCAGTTTCCTCATCTGTAAAATGGGGAAAATAATAATAATGACAACACTTGTTAAGCGCTTACTATGTGCCAAGCATTGTTTTAAGTGCCGGAGGAGATAAAAAATAATCAGGTTGTCCCATGCGGGGCTCACAGTCTTAATCCCCATTTTACAGATGAGGTAACTGAGGCACAGAGAAGTTAAGTGACTTGCACAAAGTTAGACAGCCGATTAAGGGGCAGAGCCAGGACTAGAACCCATGACCTCTGATTCCCAAGCACGTGCTCTTGCCACTGAGTCATGCTGAAATGCGTACTTTCCCTCCCCCTCACACTTTGGGCCCCATGTGGGACAGAAACTCTGTCTGATCTAGTTGTATTTAAATCACCCTGGTGAATAGCACAGTGCTTGGCACAAAATAAGCCCTTGACAAATATCCCAATTACTGTTAGATATTGGAGTATTTCACCTTAGAAAGTGTTTTCCTGGTGAAAAGGTCAGGACAAGACTCCCATGCAGTAGGGAAGGCCGTGCTCTTGGACAAGGACTATTTCGGTATGATACAGTGTTTTGCCTGCAGTGATTGCTCAATAAATACCGTCTATTGAATCGAATTTCCAACAGTCACTCGATTGTTGGTATTTTATGGTCACTTACTGTATCCAGAACACAGTCCTAAGTACTCAGAAGAGTACAATAATAATAGTGGTGGTATTTGTTAAGCGCTTACTAGTGCAAAGCACTGTTCTAAGCATTGGGAGGGATACAAGGTGATCAGGTTTTCCTATATGGGGCTCACAGTTTTAATCCCCATTTTACAGATGAAGTAACTGAGACACAGAGAAGTGAAGTGACTTGCCCAAAGTCACACGGCTGGCAAGCGGCGGAGCCGGGATTAGAGCCCACGACCTCTGACTCCCAAGCCGGGGCTCTTTCCACTGAGCCATAGAGTTAGTAGACAGGATCTCTGCCCTGCAGGATCTTACCACCTAGTCCCATTTGATGCAGAAACTCTGACGCACCAGTGAAATGTTGCAGAACCACCAGGGAAGTTAGAAAAGAAAGCTTGGAGGAAGTTGGGGATATTCTGAGGCTCAAGAAGTCTCCACCCTGCGTCCTCCTCCTTCTCTTTCTCCTTGTCCTCTTTCTCCTTGTCCTCCTTCTCTTCCTCCTTCTTTTCCTTTTCCTCTTCCCCTTTCTTCTTATTCTCCTCTCCTTTTACCTCCCTTCCCTTCTCCTCCTCAGCCCAGAGGCCCTGCCATCTCCACCATCTCCTCCAACATCTGGGGGCTCAGGCTGCTATGATGGACCTAAGGAGGCAGGGCCGGCCCAGAGGTGAAAGTCACAGGAAATAGCAACACGTGTCCTGCCCTCGATACCCAATCGGTCGATCTATCAATCTATGGCATTAATTGAGTGCTTACTGTGTGCAGAGCTCTGTAAAAAGTGTTTGGAAGAGTACCAGAGATTAAGTACGCACAACTCGTGTCCTCAAGGAACTTTTTTTAATGGTATTTGTTGAGCGCTTACTCTGTGCCAGGCACTGAGGTAGATACAAGGTTAATCAGGGTGGACAAAGTCCACATCCCACATGGGGCTCACAGTCTTAATCCCCATTTTACAGATGAGGGAACTAACAGAGAAGCCAAGTGATTTGCCCAAGGTTACACAGCAGACAAATGTCAGAGCCAGAATTAGAACTCAGGTCCGTCTGACTCCCTGGCCCAGGCTCTATCCACTAGGCCATGCTGCTTCTCAATCTAGTGCTTGCAGTTTTGTCTGGGAGATGGACAGGAAAATCAGTGAAAAGACACAGCAGGGAAAGGATCCCTTGCAGCCAGTCGCTGCTTCAGGTAGTTTTGTCTTGTAACTCGAGGTGGGAAGTTCCTTTGCCTGGAGTTCATCCTTCCTGTTGGAAGGAGGAGACCCATATGTGTTTTCTGCACAATCCCCAGCGAAGTAACGGGGAATGGGTTGTGTGGCAGCACGCAGGCTGAAGGGATGACAACAAGCCTTCCCAGGGAATGGAGAAGCAGCTTGGCTCAATGGCAATAGCCCAGGCTTGGAAGTCAGAGGTCATGGGTTCGAATCCCGGCTCTGCCACTTGTCAGCTGTGTGACTGTGGGCGAGTCACTTAACTTCTCTGGGCCTCAGTTACCTCATCACTAAAATGGGGATTAAGACTGTGAGCCTCACGTGGGACAACCTGCTGACCCTGTATCTCCCCCAGCGCTTAGAACAGTGCTCTGCACATAGTAAGCGCTTAACAGATACCAACATTAATATGGTCATTTAGGAATCTAACATCAGCGGGGCCTGGTGGAAAGAACATGGGCCTGGGAGTCAGAGGATCGGCGTTCTAATTCCAGCTCTGTCACTTGTCTGCTCTGTAACCCTGGACGAGTCACTTCGCTTTTCTGTGCCTCAGTTACCATATCTGTAAAATGGGGATTAAGCCTGGGAGCCCTGTGTGGGACAGAAACTGTGTCCAACCCAATTATCTTGTATCTACCCCAGTGCTTAGTACTGTGCCTGGTACATAGTGAGTGCTTAACAAATACCCCAATTATCGTTATTACTATTACTACTACTAATAATGATATGGGAAGTGTTTCTTATGAATGCATAGTAATAAGGGGATGCTGCGTATTATTCACTCGGGAAAGTGAACAGCACATAAAGTTGTAAGTAATCTTCCTGCGAGGGAGAGACAGGGCAGACATATTCCCCCAACAGCAGAAAGACAAACAGACCATCCAGAGCCGTGGGCGCAGGGACAGCAGGGGCAGGCTATTTATTGAGGATTGTTCCCTCTGAGATAGGGATGGATGGAGCCAGCAATCCCACCTGCGGCCCCAGCAGGGACCGAGGGAAGGAAATGGAAACGATGCCCAGAGAGCTGATGGGGAACTCTTTCCTTGGCATTTGTAGAATTGAATACTGATACAAACATAATAATCATAATCACGATATTTGCTAAGCACTTACTATGTGCCAAGCACTGGCTTTGCCTATCTGCAGTTAGCTGGACTCGTACTCTTAACGGTGGCCATAATGGTGGGCTGATACACACTGTCGTCTCACCCTGCTTTCTGCTGTCTCTCCTGCTGACTGCTTTCTCTTTCTGCCTGCTGTCTCTCCTGCTGTGTCTTTTCTCTCCCTGCTGACCTGCTATCTCTCCCTGCTGACTACTGTCTCTCCCTGTCTGCTGTCTCTCCCTGTTGCCTGCTAGCTCTCTCTTCTGACTGCTGTCTCTCTCTGCCGCTGCTGTCTTAATCAATCACTCGTATTTATTGAGTGCTTACTTTGTGCAGAGTAATAATAACGTCGGTATTTGTTAAGCGCTTACTATGTGCAGAGCACTGTTCTAAGCGCTGGGGTAGATACAGGGTAATCAGATTGTCCCTCGTGGGGCTCACAGTAAATCCCCATTTTACAGATGAGGTAACTGAGGCCCAGAGAAGTTAAGTGACTCGCCCACAGTCACGCAGCTGACAAGTGGAGGAGCCAGGATTCAAACCCCTGACCTCTGACTCCCAGGCCCGGCCCCTTTCCAATGAGCCACGCTGCTTCTCAATAATAATGTTGGTATTTGTTAAGCGCTTACTATGTGCCGAGCACCGTTCTAAGCGCTGGGGTAGATACAGGGTGATCAGGTTGTCCCACGTGAGGCTCACAGTTAATCCTCATTTTACAGATGAGGTAACTGAGGCACAGAGAAGTGAAGTGACTCGCCTACAGTCACACAGCTGACAAGTGGCAGAGCCGGGACTCAAACCCATGACCTCTGATTCCCAAGTCTGGGCTCTTTCCACTGAGCCACGCTGTAAGCGCTAGAGAGAGTACAGTACAATAGAGTTGGTAGACGCCTTCCCCATTCACAAGGAGCTTACTGTCTGGAGAGGGAGATAGACATTAACATAAATAAATTACAGATATGTACGGAAGTGCTGTGGGGCTGAGGGAGGGGTGAATAAATGGAGCAAATCAGGGCAACGCAGAAGGTAGTGGGAAAAGAAGAAATGAGGGCTTAGTCAGGGAAGGCCTCTTGGAGGAGATGTGCCCTCCATAAGGCTTTGAAGGTGGGGAGAGTGATTGTCTGTCGGATATGAGAAGGGAGGACGTTCCAGGCCAGAGGGAGGTTGTGGGGGAGAGTTCGGCTGCAAGATAGATGAATTGGAGGCCCAGTGAGCAGGTTGGCATTAGAGGAGCGTAATGTGTGGGTTGAGTTGTAGTAGGAGAGCAGCGAGGTGCGTTAGGAGCGGGCAAGGTGGCTGAATGCTTTAAAGTGCTGTCTCTGCTGCCTGCTATCTCTCCCTGCTGACCAGCAATCTCTCCCTGCTGACTGCTCTCTCGCTCGCTCCTGCCTGCTGTCTCTCCCTGCTAGAGTCCAGATCTGCTGAGGGTGTCTCATCCTCTGGAAAGCCAGGCGAATTTGACTTCGAGCGCCCCAGCGCGGGACCCGTGTCGTGATGACTACCAAACCACCTACCGCCAAATCCGAAGCCAGAGAACGGCTCCTGACCGCATTCTCGGTTTCTCCCGGGTCCCCGGCGGGTACCGTCTATGGGCAGTCTATGCCCAATCCATTCCACCCTGCATCAGGACCTCCCCTGCAGTGTGCCCTGGGGGAGGGGTGTGGGCTGCGGGGGGGGGGGGGAACGTGAGACCCAGCTGTGCTAGAGAGAGGGATAACTGTGGCCAAGACCGCCACGTTTCCCTGGAGTTAGAGCCTGTCGCTGGCCCCCGCTAAGTACGCAATCTCAGGGCATCATCTGAGCCCTGTGCCCCAGGGACAGGCCCGGCCTTCTCCGTGACGGTAGGGAGAACCCCCAGCTGACCCCCGGTGTGACCGGCCATCCCAGCAGCTACTTATCAACCATGCACGTTTTGTACCGCTTCTGTCTGGGAAATCTTATGTCCTCCCCCACACCCTCATCTTCTCCCGGCCTCTGCTCCATTAGACTGGGGCGGGTAAGTGGGGGGAAGGGAATTCAATTTCTCTTTAGAAGAAGTCATTTGTTGCAGATATCTTGCCCGTTCCAGGACTGAAACCGGATCTGTTGAGACAGCACGCGGAGCGGTTTATCAGCTGGAGCCGGAGTGAGCGAGATGGCTCGGATGCAATTAAATCTGATGGACCAACATAGAAGAGAGTGGTATCAAATGACCCCAGCCGAGTTCCTTCTCTAGCCGGAAAGGGACCCACGGCATGTTGTGCTCCTGACTGGTGCGGGAGATTTACTGGGTGAGCATCATCATCACCATGACCATTGTTCTATTTGTTCAGCACTTACTATATGCCAAACATTGTTCTTAGCACTTGGGCAGATGCGAGATGATCAGATCGAATTAGAAGCCATGGTCCCATCTGTCCTAGCCTCAGATTAAATCACGAAAATCAATCTATCAACCAATCATATTTACTGATTGTACAGAGCACCAAGCTAAGCACTCGGGATAGTACAGTATAACGGAGTTGATAAACCTGTTCCTTGCTCACGGTGAACTTACAGTCTAGAGGGGGACACAGGCGTTAATATAAATCAATGAATTATGGATATGTACATATGTAAATTAGCTGAGGGGCTGAGGAGTGAATAAAAGATGCAAATCCAAGTGGAAGGGTGATATAGAAGAGAGGGAGAAGAGGAAATGAGGGCCTAGTCAGGGAAGGTCTGTGGGCGGAGATGTGTTTTTAATAAGGCTTTAGAGGTGGAAAGAATGATCTTCTGTTGGATTTGAAGAGGAAAGGAGTTCCAGGCCAAAATCAGCACATAGGTGGGGGTTGGTGGTGAGCTAGACAAGAACAAAGTTAAGCGAGTTGGTTGGCATTAGAGGAGTAAAGCGTTTGAGGACTCTAAAGTCTGTGGTAAGATGTTACTGTTTGATGCGGAGGTGGATGGGCAACCACTGGAGTTCTTGAGGAGTGGGGAAACATAGGCTGAACATTTTTGTAGAAAAATGATCCGGGCATCAGAATGAAGTGCGGACTGGAGTAGAGAGAGACGGGAGGCGGGGAGGTCAGGAAGGAGGCTGATGCAGTAATCAAGGAGGGATAGGATAAGTGCTTGGATTATTGCGGTACCAGTTTGGATGGAGAGGAAAGGGTGGATTTTAGCAGTGTGGTGAAGGTAGAACTTATAGAATTGGGGGACATGGAATATGTGGATTGAGATGACAAGGTTTTGGGCTTTGAGACAGGGAAGATGGTGGGGCTCTCGACAGTGACGGGAAAATCAGAGAGAGGACAGGGTTTGGTTGGGAAGGTAAAGATTTCTGTTTTGGACATGTTAGGTTTGGGATAGCAGCAGAACATAATAATAAAAATAATAATAATGTTGGTATTTGTTAAGCACTTACTATGTGCAAAGCACTGTTCTAAGCACTGGGGGGGATACAAGGTGATCAAGTTGTCCCAAGTGGGGCTCACAGTCTTCATCCCCATTTTACAGATGAGGTAACTGAGGCCCAGAGAAGTTAAGTGACTTGCCCAAAGTCACAGAGCTGGCAAGCGGCGGAGCCAGGATTAGAACCCATGACCTCTGACTCCCAAACCCGGGCTCTTTCCACCAAGCCACGCTGCTTCTCTCCGAGTAGACATATCCTCAAGGCAGGAGGAAATGTGAGATTGCAGAGAAGGTGAGAGATCAGAGCTGGCGATGTAGATTTGGGAATCATCTGCATAGAGAGGGTAGTTGAACCAAGATCCAGTCCCCACTTTTACTAGAATGACCCAGAACTATGTATTCGATCAGGTGCAGACCACTAAAATAGCTACAATAATGTCTCTATATAGAGTCAGAGAGGTTCCCCAGGAGAGTAAGTCCACTTTTACTTCACTGGAAATAAAATTGATGTCTCCATCCTCCCCAGTGACTCTGCCTCCCCCACCCTCTTTAATATCCTCCCCACAGCCTACATCACAGATCTTAAAATCGCTTCCTATTTCCCTACGGCTCCCGTGAGACCCTTGCCCTGCCCGAGCCCTGAGGGCTACTGTGCCATAAAGGAGGCCAGTGCCCCAAAGGCAAGACTGACTTGTGGTGAAGCTGGCACAGGGTGCAAATGGAGAAATACTTTGAGCATCTCAAGCCGAGGACCTCCTGTATGTCCAGAATTTTCAACGTACACATCCCAGCTCCTTGAGTTTCAGTCGTCCACAGCTGAGTACTGTGGTTCAGAAGCGGTGCCCCTGTTTACAGATGCTTGGGAGGAGGGGGATGCAGTGACTCTGGGGTTAGGGAGGGAGTTAAGGGTGCCCCACACAGAAACACACTACATTCTAAGCATTTTTGCTAAGCAGTTACTGGTGTGTTCTTAGGATAATGCCATCTGCTTGGGAAAGTACAATAGAACAATAAACAAACACATTTACTGCCCAAAATGAGCTTAAATCTAGATGGAGGGAGCCAGAGATCAATACAAATAAATAAATTACAGATATATTTATATGTAAGTACTATGGGCCTGGGAGGGGGGAAGAGCAAAGGGAGCAAGAAAGGGCGACTCAGAAGGCAGTGGGAGAAGAGAAAAGTGAGAACTTAGTCTGGGAAGGCCTCTTACTGCTTATTGTTATGATGGTATGAAGACAAATAGGAGAAAAAGGCTGTGGATTCTTAATCTTCCTCCCCTTTTCCCCTCTCCTACAGGAAAAGGAATGAGGTAGATTGTGGGTGAAAGGCTCCATCAAGCAACTGGGCAAATCCCCAGCAGGGAAGGGATGGACAGGGTTTTCAGGGAAGAGACTGCGGAAAATGGGTGAAGTTCCGGGTGACATCACTAGTGGGGCAGAGAAACCTGCATAGCCGCATGCCAAAATCTGCTGCATCTAGTATTAGACCGCCCCTGTGGGCAGTCATGTAAGGTAGGTTGGTTGCAGAGGGAGCTCTCTGGAATGCAAAACTGTCTGCTTCCAGGTAAGTGAGAAACAGTGTGGCCCAGTGGAAAGAGCAGGGGCCTGAGACTCAGAGAACCTGGGTTCTAATCCTGGCTCTGTGTGACCTTGGACAAGTCACTTAATTTCTCTGTGCCTCTCTTACGTCTTCTACAAAATGTAGCTTAAGACTGTGAGCCCTATGTGGGACGGACTGCGTCCAAACCATATATCTTAAATCTAACCCAGTGTTTAGTACAGTGCCTGGAACACAGTAAGCACTTAATAAATACCATTTAAAAAATGGGCTAACCAGAGCTCCAGCTCAGAGCCTTGTGGGGAACTCATCAGAAGAGTGTGAGAGATGTCAAAGGAGCCAGGGCAGGAAACAGAAAAAGTCATGGTCGGAGGGCCGTGAGAAGGGGGCCAAGTGGACACAACCAAGAGGAGGTGGCCCACGGAGCCAAAGGTGGCTGAGAGTTCGAGTAGGATTGCAACAAAATGAAGCCCACTGGACTTGGCCCTAAGAAGCTTGTTGGAGATGGAGAAACCTCACTGTAGTAGGTCAGAAAGAGGGTTAGTGACGAGGAAGTGGAGACAGTGGGTGTCTGGAAACCAATCAGGGAATTTGGATAGGAAAGGGGAGAGGGAAATGGGACGATCATTGGCAGAGTCTGTGAGATTCAGAAAAGATTTTTTAAGTATAAGGAGGTTGTTTGCTTTTCGAGAGCATGCCCCATATCTTTTTCTTCTATCATTTGTTCCCAAGAGCCTAGTGCAGTGCTCTAAACCCAGTAACACCCACTACAGTGCTCTTTATGCAGGGGGTGTTATAGTACAGTGCTCTGTCCACAGTAAGTGACCAATTCAGTGCTTTGAACATAGTAGGTTCTGAATACAGGATTCTGCACACAGAGGCAACCAGTATAGTACTTCACACAGTAAGGGGCCAGTACGGTGCTCTGTACACAGTAAGGCACCCAGTACAGCTTACAACAGGTGCTCAATAAATGGTGTTGGTTATGAGACTCTCCTATGCTCAGAGCCCACTGCCAAACGAGACCCTGTCCCCACTTTCAGACAGTGAAAATTTACTGGATTTTGGAAACAACTCACGTTTGGCGTTGAGACGCGGGCAAGTGAGAGGCGAGAATGGATGCAATCGAGAAGCAGCACGACATAGTGGAAAGACAATGGGCCTGAGGGTCAAAGGACTGGGGTTCTAATTCTGGATCTACCACTTGTCTGCTGTGTGGCCCACTTGTCTGCTGAGCGACCTCGGGCAAGTCATTCAACTTCACTATGTCTCAGTTACTTCATCTGTAAAATGAAGACTAAGACTGTGAGCCCATGTGGGACACGGACGGCGTCCAAACCGATTATCTTGATTCTACCCCAGCATTTAGTACAGTGCTCGGCACATTAAAAAAAAAAAAAGGAAGGAGGCAGGACACTGCAGCAGTGTTGTTACCAACAATTGTTCTGCTGTTCTCGTTGTCTTGGGCTATTCAAGTGTTCATCTTCTCAGTTTACAAATCTGGGACAAAGATAGGTCTTTCCCTTACATCAGTCAGAGTGACACCCCTGGATCAACCCCATTGGTCCATCTGGCCCACGACTCTGTCTCCGACAGGGGTACAGGGACACTTGGAGAAACCTTGTGCCGGATGACCTCCTGGACACTCATCCTTGTGGTTAGGACTGGATCATCCAACACCCCTAAATCTCCCCTCTCCGTCTCTGACTCTCCCTCCAGTAACACAGCAAGGACCATCCACACCTCTAACTCTCCCTTCTCTGTCTCTGACTCTCCCTCCATTGACCTACCATGGACGATCCAATGCCCCAACTCTCCCTCGTCCATCCCTGACTCTCCCTCCAGTGACCCAGGATGGCCTACTCTTCCACTTATCTGTCCAACATCCTGGAAGCTGCTGACATTTCCAATTGTACAGCTTCCTGTGGGAAGAGATTCTATACACTCCCTCTCCTACCCAGAAGAATAAACGTTTCCTGGTCTTTGTTTTGAACCTGTCCCCATCCAGCTCCACTGGGTTCCCCCGACCCTAGTAGGGTGGGATTTGGGAAACAGTACCCTACCCCCACTCTGCCTTTCCGGAGTCGATTAACGCCAATGCTACTCCTGTCACCGTGTCGTGTAGACTCAAGAATTCAGACCCACCCCATCTCTGCTCACAGTTAGGGGCGTCATCACCGGGTCCCACATCCCATCCCCTTGGAGATGAGAATGTTTTTCTCCGGCACTGGCTCACATTCCACTGCTACACTGGTCACCAGCGGACGGGTCAGCGCTCCCATGGAGCCGAAACGTCCGGTTGTGCTTTCTTCACCCAATGGGCTGAGTCCGGCAAAGACCTCTTAGGGCCTACCCAGGACCCTCATTCAATCAGTCTGGAGCTCTTTGAGAGGCCAAGAGGCAGAGTTGATAAAAATGCCTCAACCTTGAATGTGAGAAATATCCCATGACAGACAAAGCAGGGTGGCCTGTAACCGGGCTTACGATTAATTAACTTTTCATTCTGTTCATTAGGGTTCATTATTCACGAGGCACCGTGTTGTACAATGATGGGGCGTCGCAGAAGGGAGCGTGTGATCAAAATCGGAATTAGGTCGGAGCCGAGGAGGGAAGCTTTTCCGTAGAATGGCCCTATTTGGGCCGGATCGGCCTCGTCCGCTCCAGAATGTCATCGGCCTAATTTGGAAGTTCATAAATCCCTAATATGTACAGTAGATTTGGTCACATGGCAGAGCAGCTGCAGTTATTGTAGGCTAATTCACTGGGTAATTGAAAATAATTGTATTTGTGGTTTGCACAGAAATTCTGCAACATATTGATTTTTCAATTAAGGATGGGGCAGGGGGACTGGATTTAGATGGAAGGAAAGTGCTCGTTCAGGAAATTGCTATTACTCAGGAAGACCTCCCTTCTCTCAGCTGAATATTTGGGGCATATGACTATGATTCTTACTGATTCCAGGCAGGAAGGAAACGCCTGGACTTTCGGCCTTACAGAAAGCAGCGTTTGGGTGTGTAGTCTGGCGTTGCTGGGTGCACGCGGTGACTCTTTCCACCTTCCCTCGCTCCTTGTGGGCAGGGAACGTGTCTGTCAACTCTGTCATATTATGCTCTCCCAAGAGCTGAGTACAGTGTTCCGCCCACAGAGAGATAGATACCAGTGATTGATGGTTTACATTTTCATTGAAAACCAGACCACCATTCCCAGTGTTGGGCTTATCTCCTGTTGGGAGGGGGTGAGGAGCAAGGGGAGGTGTGAGTGTGCAACAGATGTCTGCATTACAAGTCCCAGAATGCTGAGGAACTGGAACCTAAGCCAGTGCGGGTGTGCTCCAGGCCAGACCCTAGACTTACAGTGAGTAAGAGCAGCGAGGGGGTCGGTCCAGCAAAAGGTGACCAACTGAGCCAGAAGAGTCTCCTGAAGAGTCCTAGAAGAGACTCAAACCACCTGCAGTCAAGCCATCAGGGACTCCTCTCAGGTTGGCTGGTTGATTACGGTATTTAACGAGCACCTGCAATGTGCTGAACTCTGTGCCGTTCGCCTGGCTAGATACCGTATGTTCTGAGTGTACACAGTGTCTCACCCACATGGGGTTTAGAATCTGACTGGGAGAAACAAATAGATGCTCGTTATGGGCCGGGGAACGTGTCTGCTAATTCTGTTGTACTATACTCTCCCAAGCACTGAGTACAGTGCTCTGCACATAGTAAGCACTCAATAAAGACCATAATGGATCGATAGAAAGACCCGATGTCCGTAGCCCATCCCCGATAGAACTAAAGAGGCTGAGGCCCTAGGGTACCCTTCACTCAATTCTCTCCCCAGCCTGGCAAAGCAGAGTAAAAATAATAATAATAATGATAATAATTTTGGTACTTGTTAAGAGCTATGTGTGTGCCAAGCACTGTTCTAAGCACTGGGGTAGATACAAGTTAGCTTGGACACAGTTCCTGTCCCACATAGAGCTCTCATTCTTAATCCCCATTTTACAGATGAGGTAACTGAGGCCCAGAGAAGTGAAGTGACTTGCCCTAGGTCACTCAGCAGACATGTGGAGAAGGTGTGATTAGAATCCATGACCTTCTGACTCCCAGGCCCCTGCTCTATCCACTAAGCCATGTTGCTTCCATCCCATCCCATCCTGTCCGGTCCCATCCCCTCCCCTGGGCTCCTGTCCAAATGATGTGTCACGAACAGCCTGTTGAAAGTGGGGCCGGGGGTTTGTCGTTCCAACTCGACCCATCCCGTTTCCTTCCCTCCCCCACGAAACGATGTTTGATTCCAAGTCGGAGGAGCTGGTTGGTAATTTCCAAGCCATCAGAGCAGGCCGTTCACAGAAACCTCTCTGTGGGAGGGGAAGGAGGAAAGCGCAAAGCCAAACAAAGGTGCCTCTGGTGAAATTCGCTCGGGGCCGCGGGTGAGGCTGGGACATTACCGGTGCAAAATAGTCGCTCTAAATGGCAGTAGAAATCTCAAACAAGAGCCATCACGCCCGCAGCCCAAGTTGGAACACGTCCTCCAGGGAGAGCCGGCAGAGAGGGAAATCGATGAACGCGACCCTTCTGCCATTGAGCAAGTTCTTATATTTATATAAAATCAGGGGGTTTGGGGGACCGCCATCTAATTTCCAATGAATAAGAATTACTTCCATGCATGACCGAGTCAGTTGGGATTTGAAGCGAATTTACCTTGAGCTATGCGTGTGAGAGGGGGAGGCGTGCGGGTGGACCAGTTGAGGGCGGGAGTGGGGGTGGGAGGCGTGGGGGGGGGATTCTTTTCCATAGATATGAGCCCTCCCCGAGCTGGGAGACGAGAGTTGGGTGATTTCCGTCATCCGGATCGACTGCGTGGAGCCTCGGGCCGTGAGTGGCCGCCCCGCTGAAGGACTCTGACGAGACCTGACAGCCGGAGAGCTGCATTAGCAAATGATGTGGGCATTTCATCTGAAGTGGTAAGAATGAAGACTATTGCTCCCAGTCAAGGAAGCGGGGCTGGGGGTGGGGGTGGGGCTGAGGGCTTAATGCAAGGTCACGCGCAAAGGATGTGCCAGAACTCTGACTATTCCTGGCCTCGAGGGTGATTAAATAGAAGAGGATTTCAGAGGCAAAAGCAAGTAATGAGTTCCCCTTCTCCATGCCCCTCAGCGCGAATCCCCTTTCGCCCCTCGGGAAGGGACTCAACTCTGCCCAAAAGAAGACTCGGGTTTAGCTCATCTTGCCCCCGGAGAGTGTCAGCAAGGATGGAGGATCGGAGCTGGAATGGACAACCGGTCATTGGCATCCAGGTGTCGTTGTTGTATTTGTTAAGTCCTCACTGTGTGCCAGGCACCGTACTAAGCGCTGGGATAGTCACAAGCTAATCGGGTTGGACACAGTCCCTGTTCCACGTAGGGCTCGCAGTCTCAGTCCCCATTTTGCAGATGAGGTATCCGAGGCACCAAGAAGTGAAGTGATTCGCCCGAGGTCACATAGCAGACAAGTGATGGAGCTGGGATTAGAAGCCAGGTCCTTCTGAATCCCAGGTCTGGGCTCTATCCATTAGGCCACGCTGCTCCTTTAGGTCACGGTGCTCCAAAGGGGGCACCCAGATGGCGGGGAGACGGAACACGAGGACTGGCCTAGGGAATGGCCGGCATAGGGAGGGGAGCAGGCTTTGATTGAGTAGCGAGAGGTGAGTGGAGAAGGCCAGCCGGTCCCATGGCGGTCAGGCAGGGTGGGGGGCTAGTGGGACACTGTATTTATGACTGATGAGTCCAGGGTCCCCTAGTAGAAGCTGGCTTCCCAAACCTAGATCTGCAGCAAGTGACCTCATCTGTAAAATGGGGGATTTAATACTGAAAGCCCTATGTGGGACATGGGCTGTGTCCACCCTGATTATTCATTCATTCATTCAATAGTATTTATTGAGCGCTTACTATGTGCAGAGCACTGTACTAAGCGCTTGGGATGAACAAGTCGGCAACAGATAGAGACAGTCCCTGCCGTTTGACGGGCTTACAGTCTAATCGGGGGAGACGGACAGACGAGAACAATGGCACTAAACAGCGTCAAGGGGAAGAACATCTCGTAAAAACCGATGGCAACTAAATAGAATCAAGGCGATGTACAATTCATTAACAAAATAAATAGGGTAACGAAAATATATACAGTTGAGCGGACAGGTACAGTGCTGTGGGGATGGGAAGGGAGAGGTGGAGGAGCAGAGGGAAAAGGGGAAAATGAGGCTTTAGCTGCGGAGAGGTAAAGGGGGGATGGCAGAGGGAGTAGAGGGGGAAGAGGAGCTCAGTCTGGGAAGGCCTCTTGGAGGAGGTGATTTTTAAGTAAGGTTTTGAAGAGGGAAAGAGAATCAGTTTGGCGAAGGTGAGGAGGGAGGGCGTTCCGGGACCGCGGGAGGACGTGACCCAGGGGTCGACGGCGGGATAGGCGAGACCGAGGGACGGCGAGGAGGTGGGCGGCAGAGGAGCGGAGTGTGCGGGGTGGGCGGTAGAAAGAGAGAAGGGAGGAGAGGTAGGAAGGGGCAAGGTGATGGAGAGCCTCGAAGCCTAGAGTGAGGAGTTTTTGTTTGGAGCGGAGGTCGATAGGCAACCACTGGAGTTGTTTAAGAAGGGGAGTGACATGCCCGGATCGTTTCTGCGGGAAGATGAGCCGGGCAGCGGAGTGAAGAATAGACCGGAGCGGGGCGAGAGAGCAGGAAGGGAGGTCAGAGAGAAGGCTGACACAGTAGTCTAGCCGGGATATAACGAGAGCCCGTAATAGTGAGGTAGCCGTTTGGGTGGAGAGGAAAGGGCGGATCTTGGCGATATTGTAGAGGTGAAACCGGCAGGTCTTGGTAACGGATAGGATGTGTGGGGTGAACGAGAGGGACGAGTCAAGGATGACACCGAGATTGCGGGCCTGCGGGACGGGAAGGATGGTCGTGCCATCCACGGTGATGGAGAAGTCTGGGAGCGGACCGGGCTTGGGAGGGAAGATGAGGAGCTCAGTCTTGCTCATGTTGAGTTTTAGGTGGCGGGCAGACATCCAGGTGGAGACGTCCCGGAGGCAGGAGGAGATGCGAGCCTGAAGGGAGGGGGAGAGGACAGGGGCAGAGATGTAGATCTGCGTGTCATCTGCGTAGAGATGGTAGTCAAAGCCGTGAGAGCGGATGAGTTCACCGAGGGAGTGAGTGTAAATGGAGAACAGAAGAGGGCCAAGAACTGACCCTTGAGGAACTCCAACAGTTAAAGGATGGGAGGGGGAGGAGGCTCCAGCGTAGGAGACCGAGAATGATCGGCCAGAGAGGTAAGAGGAGAACCAGGAGAGGACAGAGTCCGTGAAGCCAAGGTGAGATAAGGTACGGAGGAGGAGGGGATGGTCGACAGTGTCAAAGGCAGCAGAGAGGTCAAGGAGGATCAGAATGGAGTAGGAGCCATTGGATTTGGCAAGAAGGAGGTCACGGGTGACCTTAGAGAGAGCAGTCTCGGTAGAGTGGAGGGGACGGAAGCCAGATTGGAGGGGGTCTAGGAGAGAATGGGAGTTAAGGAATTCTAGGCATCGATTGTAGACGACTCGTTCTAAGATTTTGGAAAGGAAGGGTAGTAGGGTTGCCACCTACCCCAGTACAGTGTCAGGTAAATAGTAAATGCTTAACAGCTGCCTTAAAAAAACACACATCCCATTTGTCTGCTTGAGAAGCTTCGTGTTTACAACCAGTGGCTCCCTCTCCCCTCCCCATGGGCCTGACTCACCCCTTTTGCTCTACCCACCCTCCCTGCCCCAGAGCACTTGTGCATCTATGCATATTTAGTACTCTATTTTATTAATGATATGTATATATCTGTAATTCTGTTTATTTATATAGAAGCTATTCATGCCTGTTTACTTGCTTTGATGTCTGTCTCCCCCTCCCTCCCCCCCCCACCAACCCGAGACTGTGAACCCGTTGTGGGCGGGGATTGTCAGTATTTGTTGCTGAATTGAACTTTCCAAGCACTTAGCACAGTAAGTGCTCAATAAATACGATTGAATGAATTAATGAGTGAATGAGTGAATGTGGGCAGGATGAGATGGCCGGGGACAAGGCTCTAGAGTCCAGCCAGCTCTCCTGCACTGAGCCGATGCCCAGACCAATCCACTTAATCAATCAAACCCTGGGTGAGACCCGTGGAGAGGGCAGAAAGGAGGTTACCTGAGCAGCTGTTTGGCTTGTATACATGCAGTGGGGCAGAGCTGACAAGAAGCGCATGGTTCTGTCAGGGACCAGAAACCCAGCAGTGGCAACAGAAGGAACGGGCTGGCCAGGAAGAAAATAATAATAATAATAATGATGATATTGATAATTTGTGGTATGTGTTAAAGCCTTTCTATGTGCTAACCACCGTACCAGGCACTGAAATAGAAAAAAGATAAGCAAGTCCTACAGGGGTTCACAGGCTAATTAGAAGGGAGAACAGGTATTGAATCCCCATTTTACAGCTGACGGGGCTGAGGCCCAGAGAAGTTAAGTGACTTCCCAAGGTCACATTGCAGGTATATGGCAGATCTAGGATTAGAACCCAGGTCCTCTGGCTTCCAAGCCCATGAGCTCTTTCCACTAGGCCACGCTGCTCTCAGAAGCCACATGTCTGTCAGAGACAGAGAAAACTCCGGGATACTCTACATATCCGTGCTGCCTCCTTCTCAAAAAGGAGGTCTCCCCGGCGGCATCTAATAATAAGAATAGCAGTATTTGCTAAGAGCTTACTTTCTGCCAGGAACTCAATTTAGTGCCAGGGTAGATAAAAGATAGTCAAGTCAGACACAGTTCCTGTCCCGTGCAAGGCTCACATTCCAAGGGGAGAGAGATCAGGTATTTAAACCCCATTTTATAGTTGAAGAAACTGGAGCCTAAAGAAAGTTAAGTGACTTGCCCAAGGTCACCCAGCAGGCAAATGACAGATCAGGGATTAGAACCCAAGCTCCCTGACGCCCAGGCCTGTGCTTTTTCCACCAGGTTATGCAGCTTCTCTGAGTTCCAAGCGATAGCCCAGGTGATTCAGAAAAAGGAAGTTGAACAACACTTCTTCTGCTGGTTTTGGAGCCGCTCCAATGAAGTGGAGGAAATTTTAGATCTTTATTGCTTGTTGGTACAGAAATGTTATACTGTTGCAGCGGGATCTGCGTCGGGATATATACACACATAGGGAACATCAGGATGACAGCAAGAGAGGTCCCAGAACACAGTGAATCAATCCCTCAGGTCATCATATTACCCCTTCATGGGGCGAGATTTGAGAGAAGAGTGCACAACTGCAGGATACTCAAAACATCTGCTCTTAAGTGACCCAAAAGAAGGAAGCTGTGCACAGGGAGAACAGAAGTAATATCTCGAAGGTTGTGGCAGAGTGTAGACAGCTGGAACAGAGAAGGAGCGGAAGACCGACCCGCCTGGTACGCAGCCATCAACAATGGACAGATTGTCAGGGAGCTGAGGCTCCGGGAAGATCGTGAAACCCAAGACAAGCAGTGTGGCCTAGTGGAAAGACCACAGGTATGGGAATCAGGAGACCTGGGTTCTATTCTGTCTCTGCTATTGGCCTATTGGGTAACCTCAGATAGGCACTTGTCTTAATATAGAGCACTGTACTAAGCACTGAAGAGAGTTTCATGGCGTTAGAAGATACGCTCCCTGGTGTCAGCAGCTTACAGTGAGACCTAGAGGAAAGACCGCAAGTCTGGGAGTCAGAGAACCTGGGTAATAAACTCTGCTCTGCCACTTGCCTGCTGTGTGTTGCTGGGCAAGTCACTTAACTTCTCTTTTCTCAGTTTCTTCATCTGCAGATGGGAATTTGTTCCTGTTCTCTCTCCCTCTCGGACTGTGAGCCTCATGTGGGATAGGGGCTGTGTCCAATCTGATTATCTTGTGTCTACTCCAGTGCTTAGTACAGACCTGGGCACATAGAAAGAAGTTAAATGTTATTATTATTATTATTACTACAATCTAGAGGAGGAGGGAGAGACCAGGTATGTACTTTCCATAATTGGGATTGAGTTTGGATTAGTCAGGCTGTGTATAATGTATAAGCACCTTCCTTGTGTATTTCACTTAGCCCATCTCTGCTCTTGGTGAGTTGAGCCTTCATTTCCAAATTCATCATGACAAATTGCTTTGTTTCTTCCATAGAGGCAAAATGTTGCCCTGACACAGTGATCCACACCAGGGCTTCCAGTCCTTTCACCTCCAGGAGACTGGAAAGTCTTCTCAAATGAGACTGGATATGGGTTAGGATTTGCCAGTCTCTTTTTTTCGGGATCACCGTACATCGTGGCTGAGTGGAAAGAATTCATACCGAGAGCCAGGTGACCTGGATCCTAGTCTCGGCTCTGCTAGTGGCCTGCTGAATGACCCTGGGTGAGTCACTTTCCCCCTCTGGGCCTCAATTTCCTCACCTGCAGAGTAGGAATGTTAACATAATAATAATAATAATAGTGGTTTTTATTAAGTGCTTACTAAGTCCCAGGCACTCTACTAATCAGTGTGGCTCAGAGTCTCAGTCATCATTTTACAGATGAGATAACTGAAGCCCAGAGAAGTGAAGTGACTTGCCCAAGATCACACAGCAGACAAGTGGTGAACCCGGAATTAGAATCCAGGTCCTTCTGACTCCCAGGCCCAAGCTCTACCCAATAGGCCACGCTGCTTCTAATATCTGCCTGCCCCTACCTTATAATGATACTGTGAGAATATAATGAGATCTTGACGTGGAAGCACTTTATAAAACCAGCAATGTACAAACAAATCTATAAATACAAATGATGTAAGAGCTCAATAAATAACCGTTGATTGATATTTCGGTACAGTGGGAACTGGAGGGAATTCCGGTCTACACTCCTTTCTAGTTTGTGCAGCCTGGACTTCAGGGAGGGCAATTTCTTTCCCACCCCTCGAGACAGTGAAAAATTTCATATGCCACAACCCTTCTGGAGCAGAACAGTGTGTTCACCTCTGAGTCAATCAATCACTCAATCAATGAATGGTATTTATGAGGTGTGTACTGTGTGCAAAAGACTGAACTAAGCACTTGGGAGAGTACCACAGAATTAGGAGACATGTTCCCTATCACAGTGAGCTTACAGTCTGCAGGGGGGACAGACATTAATATTAATAAGTAAATGAGGGGTATGTACACGAGCACTCTGGGCTGAAGGGGGGGTGAATATCCAGTGCCTGAAAGGTAAAGATCTAAGTATATAGACAATGCAGAAGGGAGAGGGAGTTGAGGAAAAGAGGGCTTAACTGGGGAAGACTTCTTGGAGGTGTGTGACCTTAATAAGATTTGAAGGTGGGGAGAGTGGTGGTCTGGTGCATATGGAGAGGGAGGGAGTTCCAGGCCTGAGGGAAAACATGGGATGTAGGAAAGGAGTCAAGGCATCAGGATGAGTTGAAATACTGAAAATGAAGCTTATCATAGCACTATTTCAGAATGGTTCTGCTCAGCAGGCTCTCTAATCAATCTATCAATCAATAGAATTTATTGAATGTTTACTGTGTGCAGGATATTGCACCAAGTGTTTGAGAGAATACAACATAACGATATAGCAGGCAGAGTCCCAGCCACAACAAGGTTATAGTCTAGAGGGGGAGAAAGACATTAATATAAATAATTAAATTCTGAATATGTACATAAGTACCATGGGGGTAGATGAATTGGGGGCGGGGGTGATGAATAAAAGGAGGAGGTCAGGGCAGTGAAGAAGGGAATTGGAAAAGAGGAGAGAGGAAACGAGGGTTTAGTTGGGAAAGGCTCTTGAGGGAGATGTGCCTTCAATAAGACTTTGAAGGTGGTGAGAGAAATTATCTGTCAGATACCAAAACGGAGGGCATTCCAGGCTAGAAGCAAGATTTGGGTGAGATGTTGGCACTGAGATGGATGAGATTGAAGTACAGTGAGTAGTTTGGCAATATAGGGGTGAAGTGTGTGGGCTGTGTTGTAGTGGGAGAGTAGCCAGGTGAGGTAGGAGGGGACAAGGTGATTGACTGCTTTAAAGCCTTTAATAAGGAGTTTCTGTTTGATGCAAAGGTGGATGGGCAACCCGTGGATGTTCTTGAGGAATGGAGAAACATGGACTGAACATCTTTGTGGAAAAATGATCCGGGCAGCAGAGTTAATTATAGCCTGGAGTGGGGAGAGACAGGAGGCTGGGAGGTCAGCAAGGAGGTTGATACAGTCATCGAGGTGGAATAGGATAAATGCTTGGATTAACGCGGTAGCAATTTGGATGGAGAGGAAAGGATGGATTTTAATGATGTTGTGAATGTAGAACTGTCAGGATTTAGTGATAGATTGAGTATGTGGGTTGAATGAGAGAGAGGAGTCAAGGATGACGCCAAGGTTACGGGCCTAGGAGACAGGAAGGATGGTGGTGCCGAATACAATGATAGGAAAGTCAGGGGGAGGACAGGGTTCGAGTGGGAAGATAAGGAACTCTGTTTTGGACATGTGAAGTTTGAGATGATGGCTGGACATCCAAGTAGAGATATCTTGAAGGCAGGAGGAAATGCAAGATTACAGAGAGGGAAAGCGATCAGGGCTGGAGAAGCAGATTTGGGAATCATTGGCACAGAGGTGGTAGTTGAACCCATGTAAATGAATGACTTCTCTAAAGGAGTGGATGTAGATGGAGAACAGAAGAGGACCCAGACTGAACTTTGAAGGACCCCCACAGTTAGGAGGTGGGAGGCAGAGGAGAAGCCCGGGAAAGAGAGTGAGAATGAGCAGAGAGATAGGAGGAGAACCAGAAGAGGACAGTGCCAGTGAAGCCAAGATTGGATAATGTTTCCAGGAGAAATGGGTGGTCGACAGTGTCGAAGGCAGCTGAGAGGTTGAGGAGAATAAGGATGGAGTAGAGGCCGTTGGATTTGGCAAGGAGGAGATAATTTGTGACCTCTGAGAGCGTGGTTTCTGAGGAGCGAAGGGGACGGAAGTCAGGGAGTTAAAGAGAGAATTGGAGGAGAGTAATTTGAGATAGTAGGTGTAGACAACTCACTCGAGAAGTTTGGGGAGAAACGGTAGGGAGGAGATGGGGTGATAACTGAAAGGAGACATGGGGTCAAGAGAGGGTTCCTTTAGGATGGGGAGACATGAGCATGTTTGAAAGCAGTGAGGAAGAAGCCACTGGAAAGCAAACATTTGAAGATGACAGTCAGGGAGGGAAGGGAATGGGCAAATGCTTTGCCCCCTCTGAGGCATGGATTGTCTGGAATTTAGCTGGCAGCATTGCAGAAACTGAAGCAAGTGTCCACCAGCTGTGGTGCTCTGCAGCTAATATGAGGACTGGCAGAGACCGATCCATCATAGGGTAATCCGGCATAGGCCAACCTGGCACAGGCCAATCCGTCAACGCTGTCTTGGTACTGCAGACAGCTGCTGGAGAAAGCCTCGGAATCCGAGCTCCGAATGGGGTGTCTGCATGCTCCAGGGGTGGGTCTCTCTGGCTGAGGTAATAATAATAATGGTAGTTGTTAAGTGCTTACTATGTGCCAAGCACTGTTCTAAGCGCTGGGGGGGATACAAGGTAATCAGCTTGTCCCATGTGGGGCCTGCAGTCTAAATCTCCATTTTTCAGATGAGGCAACTGAGATACAGAGAAATTAAGTGCCTTGTCCAAAGTCACACAGGTGACAAGCGGTGGAGTGGAGATTAGAACCCATGATCTCTGACTCCCAACCCTGTGCTCTTTCCACTGAGTCACGCTGCTTCTCTGAGGTGTCTCCATGAGGATTTTTGCTGTCCCCATGGGGCATCCAACAACTCAGGCAGGGTTTAGGGCTTTTCAGAGCTGTGTTAACAACAGTCTTAGAAGTAAAAATAATTTGAAGCTGGACTGCCTGGTGGGTATTGAGGACAGTGGCAAGAGAGCATCAGTGAGGGGTATTGAATGGGGGAGGAGGGGAACCCAACCTGTGCCCATGTGGCTGAAGAAGCCCACTCGCCCCTCCATCTGCCACGGCAAAACACTTTTCATATCATAACATCCTTCCCGGGACTTTATCTTTCCCCAGAGCCAAGTTCCTCCCTGTTTCGGTTTACTTCCGGCATCAGTTAACAGAGAATTGCAAGTTCAGCCATTTTGGCCCCTTCATTTTTAATGATCTTCCAAATCCCAATCACAAACACTCCCCTGTTCGAATGAGCTTGGAGGTGGCCCTGTGAACAGTCCCCAATTCTGTAGAGAAGCAGCGTGGCTCGGTGGAAAGAGCACGGGCTTGGGAGTCAGAGGTCGTGGGTTCTAATCCCGGCTCCGCCACTTGTCTGCTGTGTGACTTTGGGCAAGTCACTTAACTTCTCTGTGCCTCAATTCCCTCATCTGTAAAATGGGGAGTAAGACTGTGAGCCCCATATGGGACAAGCTGATTACCATGTATCTACCCCAGTGCTTAGAACAGTGCTTGGCACATAGTAAACACTCAACAAATACCACCATTATTATTGCCATTATCATCTTCATCATCAAATTCATTATCATCAGAATGCATACTCTGTGCAGAGCGTTGAATCTCTGAGCAGGGTACCGTACTGAGCATCTACTATGTGCAGAGCACTCTATTCGGTGCCTACTATGTACAGACTGCTATACTGTACACCTATTGTTTGCAGAGTACTGTTTTGGGCAACTGCATGTGGAGCATTTAATTGGGGCTGGAATGAGGGCTGTGGGAGGGTGGTACATAGAGGCTGGTGTTGCATCTGGTTAATCACCCTTCGTGCTACTCACCTGCACTCCCTTCCCCTTAATTGAGATGCAGCATGATACAGTGGATAGAGCAAGAGAGTGGGAGTCAGAAGGTCATGGGTTCTAATCCCGGCTTGGCCATGTGTCCGTTGTGTGACCTTGGGTAAGTCACTTCACTTCTCTGAGTCTCAGTTCCCTCATCTGTAAAATGGGGCTTGAGGCCGTAAGCCCTACATCCAAATCGATTTGCGTGTATCCAGTGGCTGGCACACTGTAAGTGCTAAACAAATACCACAATTATTATTATCGTTTTCATTAAAATCTGTCTTTTTCTCCTGCCCCATTCCTCCTGCCCCTGCCCAGTCAACTGCTCTCCCACCAGATGTTTGGAATGAAAACAGGAGACCCTACCCCTTTAAGGCCCCAGAGACTTCTGTAGATCTCCCTCCCCATCTTCTCCCGGCCCTGTGTAAGACTCAAAAGAGAGAGAGAACTTACCCTTCTAGGGCCTGGGGAGGCTGGGGGTGGTAAATAGTCGTAGTGACTCAGTTGGTCCCTGTCTCCTATGAGGTTAGTGTATCGGCTGTCCATCGGATTGATGATGATGATGTGTGGGTTGGGGGGAAGGAGGCTGGAGTTTAGGGAAGAGGGAGCTGGGGAAGGTGTTGATATTGATGATTTGTAGATGATCTGGGCAGCGATATTCCTGAGAGGGGTTTGATAGTAATGTCTATAACGGTGATTTTAATGTGGCTATAATGTACAGGGAGTGGGAGGCATGGAGGTTGGGGTAGAAAATGGCTGCTCACTTGGGGGTGCTCTGTGACCCACTAAAGAGCTGGAGAGGGACAACTGGTAATTAGCTCGGGGAGGTTAGGTGAGGTTGTTGGAACTTGGGTGGTCTTTGAGGGTGGGGGAGGCCTGGGTTTAAGGTGATGGTGGGGAAGAGAGATCTTACCCATTGGGGTATGGATGATGGTACTCAAGGGGTCTCATTTGTGGGGAGGGGAGGTGCATGTGGGAGTCTAAGGTGGTCTGATGCTCACTGTGGGTGGGCCCACAATCCTGCCTCTAAACATTAAGCAAAACCATCCTAAGGATCCTGGAAAACAAGGCCTCAGACAGTACTTCATCGTAGCTGAAAAGGGAGTCAGCTGCCATGGGTAGAGCAGTCTGGCACATTGCAATCCAAGGAAGAAACAGCTTTCTTAGCAGAAGTCTCATAAGGAATATGAGATAATGATACAAAAACAGCACCAGGCACATTGTATGACAACACAACAAGCAGCAGTCTGTGTATACACAATGCAGCCAGAGCTGCAGGTATGGTCTCTGGATTGTAAACTTGTGGACAGGGAATGTGTCTACCACCTTTAGAGCAGAGATTGCATTTCTTATTCCCCTGTCCTTCCCAAGAGCTGAGTGTGGGGCTCAATACCCGTTGTGATGTTATAACCTCATAACTGTGTTCCTGTGGAATTTTATGTTCTAGAAATCAGTGCTTACTGGGGGGGGTGGTGTAGTGTTGGTATCTGTTAAGCGCTTACTATGTGCCGAGCACCGTTCTAAGCGCTGGGGTAGACACGGGAATCGGGTTGTCCCACGTGGGGCTCACATTCTTCATCCCCATTTTACAGATGAGGTAACTGAGGCACCGAGAAGTTAAGTGACTTGCCCAAAGTCACTCAGCTGACAAATGGCCGAGCCGGGATTCGAACCCATGACCTCGGACTCCAAAGCCCATGCTCTTTCCACTGAGCCACGCTGCTCCTCTAGGTGATCTGAATGAGCCAATCCCAGAGTGACTTTCTTCTTCTCTTGTGCATCCCTCCATAAATACCATTTTGCTACACCGCAGTGCTGGAGAAACATCCTACAGAGAAAGGACCTCTGATTACCTGACTCTCCCTCCTTTTTTGTTAATGGCATTTGTTAAATGCTTACTACGAGCCAGGTCCTATACTAAGTGCTGGGGTAGATACAAGCTAATCAAGATGGACATAGCCATGTCCCTTGTGGGGCTCACAGTCTTAATCCCCATTTTACAGATGAGGTAACTGATGCACAGAGAAGCAAAGCGACTTGCCCGAGGACACACAGCAAACAACTGGCAGAGGTGGGGATAGAACCCAGGCCAGGAGTCTTTCCATTAGGCCACATGGCAATTTTATTCTGCCATGTTTGGTGCAGTATCCTCTTTCTCTTGTCCCCCTAACCCCCCCCCCCCAAAAAAAAACCCTAAAGAAAAAGCATGCTGCTGACCTGAGGTCCAAACAGAGTGACTCCAGCCATGGAGTTCCCAACAGTTCCTTCAGGAGGCCATGGAGAGAGAGAAAGAGAGCTGTGGAAAATCTGAGGGAAGAGCGTGAGGAGGGTGCCTTACTCCGTTAGCCAGGAGCTAGTTCTGGCAAAGGGTCTGAGGCTCTGAATTGGGTTGTGGCCTGTTTCTGAATCGACTGTAGGACCAGCCTGAGGCCTGGGGCGCTTAATTCTGCCCACAGGCCTAACCCTCCCCATCCCAGTCTGCAGTGCCTTTTGTCCATCTCTGGCCCCTTTACTATGGCCGCCTTCTGACCCAAACGAGGTGAAGGGGTAGAAGACGGGGGTCAGGAGTAGAGCAGAGCATGAGTGATCGATCACATGATCCCCCTGGAGGAACTATGGAGTTGTGGGGAGGGGGGCTTAGAGGGCATGAGACCCTCTCCAGAGGGGGGGGCAGAAGCAGCAAAGCCTCTCCCTCTAGAAAGGAAACAGCAGGGTTCTTCTCCCGCTGCCCGGCCAGCTGAACTGACCAGGCTGCAGGCTGGCTCTAACACGTGTCGTTCATGGAATTTCCTCACTCTTTTTTATGGTATTTGTTAAGTGCTTACTATGTGCTAGGCACCGGTCTGAGCGCTAGGGTAGATACAAGCTAATATATCACCTCCCACTCCCTGCCTGTCTGTCCACCCCTGACTTGCCGCCACATGCCTCAGGAGCGAGGGGGGCAGGGAACCCTTTCTGCACTTTCCACTCTCCACCATTCCCCTCCCCTCATAGGAAACTCCATTTCTGTTCATCTATTGCTCCCACAATTTACAGAATTAATGGACAAAATAAAACATGCTGGGATTTCCTTGCAGTAACATAATGTCCTGTGTTGGGGCAGTATATGCTTCATGTCAGAGGTGACAATGCTCTGGGAAAAGTGGGGTCTCAGTTTAGTGTTCTACATAATAGGTATCCAATAAATGTCCATTCTAAACTTACCTTTTCTCCCCCCCCCCCAAAAAACCACCCACTTTCTGTGCAATTTTTATGGTATTTAATGTTGGTATTTGGTATTTGTTAAGCGCTTACTATGTGCCGAGCACTGTTCTAAGCGCTGGGGTAGACACAGGGCATTCAGGTTGTCCCACGTGGGGCTCACAGTCTTAATCTCCATTTTACAGATGAGGTAACTGAGGCACTGAGAAGTTAAGTGACTTGCCCAAAGTCACACAGCTGACAAGTGGCTGAGGTGGGATTTGAACCCATGACATCTGACTCCAAAGCCCGTGCTCTTTCCACTGAGCCATTAAGCATTTACTATGTGCCAGGCACTATACTGATCATCGGCGGTAAATACAAGCTAATGAGGTTGGACACGGTCCATATCCCCCATGGAACTTCCAGTCTTAATCCCCCTTTCACAGATGAGGTAACTGAGGCACAGAGAAGTGAAGTGACTTGCTCAAGTTCACACAGCAGGCAAGTGGCGGAGCCAGGATTAGAGCCTGGGCTCTGAATCCCAGACCTGTGCTCTGAATCCCAGACCTGTACTCTTTACACTAGGCCATGCTGCTGCTTCATAGCTGTTCATATATCTCCACATCATGCAGAATTCCTCTTTAATGGTTTTAAGTCACTCAATTAGCTCCCTTTTCTTCTTACCCTCCCTCTCCCCAACATATGCTTCTCACTCCCCCTACAACCAAACCTCTCCACTCTAATACTAACCAAATCACTATCCCTTTCTCTCACCGTCAACCACTTACTTCTCCCTTCCTCTTGATATCCAACAGGTCACTACACAGTTCTCATCTTTAAAACCTTACTAAAAATCACATCTCCAGTCAGCTTTCCCTCATGACCTTCTCATCTCCCTAGACGGTAAGTTCTTTGTGGGCAGGGAGCATGTCTACCAACTCTGTATTGTGCTCAGTATAGTGCTCCGCACAGAACAAGCACTCAAATAGGTTTGACTGATTTTCCCCTGTCTCCATCACCTATGCTCCTAAATCTATATCCCTTACACTTAGATACCTATTTTTTATACTCTGTTGCTTCCTCTAATTATTACTGCAAGGCCCAGTAGATAGAGCAAGGCCCGGGAGTCAGAAGGACCTGGGTTCTAATCCTGGCTCTACCAGTTGTTTGCTGTGTGACCTTGGGAAAGTCACTTCACTTCTCTTTGCCTCAGTTACCTCATTTGTAAAATGGGGATTAAGACTGCGAACGCTGTGTGGGACAGGAACTGTGTCCAATTTGATCACCTTGTGTTTACTCCAGAGCTTGGCAACACAGAGAGTGCTTAACGAATATAATTATTATTTTGGGGGAAGCAGAATGAGTTTCAGCCCTGTTGACCAGTTCTGCTACTAGACCTCTCTTTGGATTTTTAACTTGCTTCTGGGCTATTCACCTGTTCTCACTGACGAAATCCCTCCTCATCTTCTGGGAGGAGCAATGTGATAGCCGACTCAGTAGAATGAGAGAGATGTTTGAGCATGAGAAATGTGGATGGAAGCAGACCACCCTCCCCCTCCCACGCACCTCCACGACGTGCCTGGCTCCCCTTCCCCCATTGGGGACTTAGAACAAATGGAAATGAGAAAGCCAGCCCCTTCAAGGAGAATGTGCTACGTGTAAAATACATTTGCCCAACACCTTCCGCTCCACGATAATCCCTCCTGTGATTTAAAAGCCTTGTAAACCCGTCACGATGGCTGGTTGGGTCTAGCGCCGAGGGTCCCTCTCTAGCACGGAATAAATAAGGAGAAATACAATTTATACTGGGCTTTGGAGTCTCCACATTTTTCCCACTGATGTGTGACAACTATCATCATATTTATTGTCCGCGCTGCACTCCTAAGCAGGCAGGTGATGCGCTGTGAGTATTTCATCCTGATAAAGTCATCAATAACTTCTCCCCGGATCTTTCCCTGCGTGGATTCCGCTCCACCGACCGGCACGGGAGCAGACGGTGAACGATGGAGAGCCAGAGTGCTTAGGAAAGGGGTCGTTCAGACCAGCCGCTTCCATATTTCACCCCGGGAGGGAAGTGGGTTGGCTGGGGAAGGGGAGGAAGGAGCCAAATAAAGGCGAGAGGTTGGTGGGAAACAGAGGCTGAGAAAAGACAACCTTTTCGTTCAGGGGGCCAAGCCCATGCAGTTCCCATCCGTTTGCCCCAATCTGAACAGATCCTGCTCCCTAACTGGACTCCCAGGCCCCTCTGGATGGTGGAGAGGTGAGGAGGGGGCTATGATGGGAAGACCCGCGGTTCTCCTGGGATCTCACTAGTCACCAGGCTGAGAGGGGCTGAGGAAGCGGTTGTGTGTTTCCAGTCTGTTGGTTTCCGTGATGAACGTTGGCTGAAAGGCTTTCGATCTCTCATTTACGTGGGTTTCTCAGGACGGGGAGTGGGCTGAGAGAGAGAGACTGAATCGTAAATGTGGGTGAGCATCCTGGTGCTTTGGAGGAGAACCGCACTGGCCCCAGGGAGGAGGAAACTCTAGTGGAAGAGGGGGAAACTGGTCCATGAGGTGCTGACCCTTCAACAGCGTGGCTCAGTGGAGGCAGAGGTCACGGGTTCAAATCCTGGCTCGGCCATTTGTCAGCTGTGTGACTTTTGGCAAGTCACTTAACTTCTCGGTGCCTCAGTTACCTCATCTGTAAAATGGGGATGAAGACTGTGAGCCCCACGTGGGACAACCTGATTCCCCTGTGTCTACCCCAGCGCTTAGAACAGTGCTCGGCACATAGTAAGCGCTTAACAAATACCAACATTGTTATTATTATTCAACAAGGCCTTGATCAGTGGGAGCCACCCCGAGCCGGACGGAGGAGCCCGGTGCCCTCCGACAGCGGAGTGAGCCAGGGAAGACATATTCCTGTCATTTAGGAAGATCCAGGGAAGCTAATCGGTTCTGACTTGTTTTAATGAGATGTTCATCCCCTGGATTCTATTTATTGCTATTGTTTCTGTCCGTCTCCCCCAGTTAGACTGTAAGCCCGTCAATGGGCAGGGACTGTCTCTATCTGTTGCCGATTTGTATATTCTAAGCGCTTAGTACAGCGCTCAATGAATACTATTGAATGAATGAATGAATGATCGGAGGCTGAGGAGAGCTGCCCGCTCCAGGGATGCCGAAGCTTTACTCTAACACTCCATCCTGCTGCTGCCCAGCCGGTTCCGTCCCACGGAGCCCTGTCTCAAAAATGCTAGTTGATGGAGGCTCGGGGGAGGGCTTCTGAAGGCCACTTAGGATCACCATTTAGGGGAGTGGGACACGCCTGCCATTTTCCTCTGGGAGTGGTGGCCCTGGATTTATGTCAGATCTTGGGGCAGAAGATCTGGTGTCCCAACTTTCTGAGGAGAGGATACATCGGTGCTGTGGCCTAGGACTGGGGGTTAAGGAACCTGAGTTCTTATCCCGGGTCCACCACTTGCTTACTGTGGGACAAATACCTTTACTTCTGTGCCTCAGTTTCCTCATCTGTAAAATAGGGATTTAAATACCCGTTCTCTCTCCCCTTTAGACTCTGTGCCCCATGTGGGACAGTGGTTGTCTGCCTTGATCATCTTGTATCTACCTCAGCTCTTATCACATTGTCAGGCACTTAGTAAGTGCTTTTTCTGGTATTTGTTAAGTGCTTACTATGGAGTCCAACACTGTTCTAAATACTGGGGTGGGTACAGTAATCAGGTCAGACGGTCCCTGTCCCTTATGGGGCTCGCAGTCTCAAGAGGAGGGAGAACAGGTATTTAGTCTCCATTATACAGTTGAGGAAACTGAGGCACACAAAAGTGAAGTGGCTTTCCCAAGGTCACACAGCGAGCAATTGACAGAGCCGGGATTAGAATCCAGATCCTCTGACTTCGAGGCTCATTGCTTAACAAAGACAACTATTATTAGCTGATCCTTCTGGTTCTGAGGTCCCATGGGACTGTCCAGTGCATTCAGGACACACGGTCATAGAGAAGCAGCATGGTGTAGCGGATAGAGCACGGACCTGGGAGTCAGAAGGTCATGGGTTCTAATCCTTCCTCTGTCACTTGTTTTTTGTGTGACCTTGAGCAAGTCACTTCACTTCTCTGTGCCTCGATCACCTGATCTGTAAAATGGGGACCGAGACTGTGAGTCTCATGTTGGACAGGGACCGTGCCCAACCCGATTTGCTTAGTACAGTGCCCAGCACATAATAAATGCTTATCAAATACCACAATTACAAGTATTATTACTATTGTTACATGGGACTATCCAGGAGCCAACCAGGGAAAAGTCTGACATGGAGGAAGGAAGCAGGTGTATGGAACGGGCCGTGTAGAAGATGGCTGAGTCCTGAACAGGGATCTGGAATGCTGACAGGTGGCTCAGTGGCTATGTCAATCAATCAGTGGTATTTACCCTCCCATGACCCCACAGCTCCCTCCAGTTAAAGCCCCATCTCCCTCCTAGCATAGCCCTACTGAGAGCTCACCTCCTCCAAGAGGCCTTCCCAGACTGAGCGCCCCCTTTTCCCTCTGCTCCCCCTCCCCCTTCTGCCCCTCCCCCTTCCCCATTGCCCTCCCCTCAGCTGAGCCCCCTTTCCCTCTGCTCCCCCTCCCCTCCCCACCCTCTGCTCCTCCCCCTTCTCCTCCCCTCAACACTGTGCTCATCTGGATATATTATTTATTGCCCTATTTATTTTGTTAATGAGGTGTACATCCCTTTGATTCTATTTATCGTGATACTGTTGTCTTGTTTTTGTTTTGTTCTGTTTTGCTCTGCTGTCTGTCTCCCCCGATTAGACCTTGAGCCCGTCACTGGGCAGGGATTGTCTCTATCTGTTGCCGATTAGTACATTCCAAGCGCTTAGTACAGGGCTCTGCACATAATAAGCACTCAATAAATACTATTGAATGAATGAATTTTTTGAACACTTACTGTGTGCAGAGCACTGTATTAAGCTCTTGGGAGAGTTCGATATAACAGAGTTGGTGGACACAATCTTGTGTTTTTTCACCCCAGGACAGGAACTTCCCAGTGTCCCCAAATTTGTTTTTTGTTTTTTTTTTTTGGCTAATCCGAGAAAAGTGGAATCTGCCTTTCCATAGGGCTTGGCCCCAGTGAGGGTATTTCATCCTTTGGTTAATGATGTGTAAACAAGGCGTCTCGTGAAGGAAGTGAAGGAGGTCATACACCCAGAAGCCTCAGCGTGAGACCACACACCACCCCAAATATTAAAAGAAACATCGAAAGGTAACACCCGCCTGTTGGGCAAGAATTAATGTTACCTAGTCTCAGAAAAAATGTTTTTCCTCCTGTGGTTAAAACCTTTAAAATATCTGTCTGATCCATGACTGTAGGACCAGACTTGGGGCCACCCTCCTGTCTTCCAGGGGTTTTTCCTGACTCAAGAAGGCCACAACTCTGCCTTGTTAGACCCAAAAAGTCAAATTCCCCTGTTTTCTTGAAAGTTTTACTGCTCATCTGGAGGTTGCCCTGGTTAGTCCAGGAAGCTGTCCCCATCATGGCGACTTCATGGCACCTATATCCTTGTTTACCCATCTTTAGCCGAAGAACGGAATATCCTCACTGGAGCCGAGCCCTCTGGAAGTCCAGGTTCCACCTTTCTCATATTAGCCAAAAGAATCCCCAAATTTCCGAACACTGGAAAGTTCCTGTCCTGGGGTAAAAAAACCCCAACAAAACCCACAAACACAGTAAGTGTTCAATAAATACCATCGATTGACCGACAACTTACTATGGATTCCGATAGAGGAAGGAGCCCCGGCTTGGGAGTCAGAGGTTGTGAGTTCTAATTCTGGCTCTGCCACTTGCCCAAAGTCACACAGCAGACAAGTCACTTTACTTCTCTGTACCTCAGTTACCTCATCTGTAAAATGGGGATTAAAACTGAGAGCCCCATGTCTCCTTATATCCCTAGTGCTTAGAATGGAGCTTTGCACTTAGCGCTTAATAAATGCTATCATTATTATTATTATTATTATTATATCTCGATCTTGCCTCTTTCCTGGGAAACCGGGAATTTGTCCCAAGGAAACCAGGGGATGCATTTTCACACCTCTCCCCTTGGGCTTTTTTGACGGGGCTGTGCAGGGAGCTTAGGGCTGCCAGTTGTGGGCTCAGAGCCAAGAAAGAAAGCGTCTCTTCATAGAGAATAGCATAACGTAGTGAATAGAGCACGGACCTAGAGTCAGAAGGTCGTGAGTTCTAATCCCGGCTCCGCCACTTGTCTGCTATGTGACCTTGGCCGAGTCACTTCACTTCTCTGTGCCTCAGTTACCTCATCTGTAAAATGGGGATTGAGACCATGAGCCCCACATGGGACGGGGACTATGCAGAACTCCATCTGCTTATATCCGTCCCAGCGCTTGCTACATAGTAAATGCTTGATAAATACCACAAGTATTATTATTATTATTACTACAACAGGCTTCCACATCTTCCACTTGGTATGGAGCTCAGTAGCTCACTGTCATCAGGTTCTGCTTTGCAGAGTCCAGAATGATCTAAAGGGCACTGGGTCTCATTATGAAGCCCAGTTTCAAACAGTACGACCCTCCCATCTAAGCTGGGAGACCTCTGTGACAGACAGACCAATCTGGTGGGCAGTGAGCAGGAATGGGGTTGCTTGCCTTGAGCGAAGGCTTCGTGAAGATCAGGACATCAAGAAGCAGGCTCGAAATCAGACAGGCCCTGTATGGGCAATAGCATGGCATAGAGGAACAAGTACAGGTCTGGTAATCAGAGGACCTGAGTTCTAATTCCGGGTCCGTCAGTTCATTTATTGAGGCGCATTTATTGAGCACGTAATATGTGCACAGCACTGTACTAAGTGCTTGGGAAAGTATATTAATAACAATAAACGGACACATTCCCTGGCCACAGTGTCCACATTCCCTGCCTGCTGTATGACTTTGAGCAAGTCACTCATCCTCTCTAACGCTGTTTCCTCATCTGTAAAAGGAAGATTCGATACCTCTTTTCCTTCCCGCTGTATCCGGCCTGGTTATCTTGCAACTACCCCAGCTCTTGGTAAAGTGCTTGGCACATGGTAAACACTAAGAAAATCCCACTATTATTGCTGGGAAAGAGCCCGGGCTTGGGAATCAGAGGTCGTGGGTTTGAATCCCAGCTCTGCCACTTGTCGGCCGTGCGACTGTAGGCAAGTCAGTTAACCTCTTGGTGCCTCAGTTACCTCATCTGTAAAATGGGGATTAAAACTGTGAGCCCCACGTGGGACAACCTGATCACCTTGCATCCCCCAGCGCTCAGAACAGTTCTTTGCCCATAGTAAGCGCTTAACAAATATCACCATTTATTTTTTATCAGCACCCCCGCGGGCTCTACCCTTCGGTACAGTGGCTGCCTCTTTTCGGTCTTTTCAGTCACACTCTCACACTTGGAGAACATCTTACTGACAGCAGCGTCATCTTTGAACACGGAGGGTGAGGTGATATCTGCCTCCCGAAACGAGGAGGTAGCTTGGCAGTGGAATCACCGACCTTCCGCTGGGATTTTTCTGCCATTGGCCTGGAAGAAAGGGTTTAGGCCTCCTGCGTCTTTTTTGAGGCTTAAACCCAGGATGGGCCCCACCTCGCTGTAATAGAAACATGAGCCCGACCTGTGGAGGAGGACAGTTGCTTCCTCCGGAGGGTCCCCGGGCCGGAGCTGACTTTTCCATGACAGCTAATAAATCAGGTATCATGTAGCCACGGAGCGCGGCTCCCTCTTATTGAAAGGATATTGAGGCTGAGGGCTGGCCCCGGGCTGGGGGCTTATCCCGGAAATGAAAGGTCCCTGGGAAGCCGAGTTGGTCCGGTGTGGATGAAAGTTATTGCTTTACTGGGAGAAAGCTTTTCTGCTCTCCTGTGAGCCCGCGAGATAAAGTCCCAGAATAAAATTGGCGCTGGGATTAAAGACAAAATCTGAGCCTCGTGTGGAGGGGGGGTAAGAGATGAGGTGGCGGAGTCCGTGAAGAGCCCCACTGGGATCATGTTTTATGCAGGAAGCAAATGTACCTGTGGAGAGAGCCCCCAGTGGGAGTAATTAAAGTCTGACCATGTGCCGTATAACTTCCCGGTGGATTTATGCCTGGCCCTTAACCTCACCTCCTTCCCCAGCCTGACCAGTGGACTGTAGGAAGGAGAGACCCTTTGTCTGCTCAGGGAGTGCTGCTAATAATAATGGTAAGTAATAATAACGGTACTTCCTAAGCGTCTACTGTGGGCCAGGCACCGTTCTAAGGGCTGGGGTAGATACAAGTTAATCATGTTGGACACAGTCCCTGTCCCATATGGGGCTCACGCTCTCAATCCCCATTTTCCAGATGAGGTAACTGAGGCCCAAAGAAGTTAGGTGACTTGCCCAAGGTCTCGCAGCAGACATGTGGTGGAGCCAGGATTAGAGCCCAGGTCCCTCTGATTCCTTAGGACTACGCTCTATCCACTAAATCGTGCCTTAATAGTAACAGTATATAAGTGCTGACCAAGGGTGCACATGGGCACTTAGCATGTACAGGGCACTGTACTGGGCACCTCCTCTGTGCAGAGTGCAGTACTGTGGACCACCGAGTTGGTCACTCAAGCCATTAAAGGTACGTGTCTCCAGTGAGGTGGCTTCCAAACCGAGGACTGTAGAAATAGTGAAGCAGCAGAGCGTAGTGGACAGAACACGAGCCCGGGCTAGAATCCTGGCTCCGCCACTTGTCTGCTCTGTGGTCTTGTGCAAGTTATTTCACTTCTCTGTGCCTCAGTTACCTCATCTGTAAAATAGGATTAAGACTGTTAAGTTCCACATGAGAAAGGGACTGTGTCCAACATGATTTGCTTGTATCCACCCCAGTACTTAATACAGTGCTTGGTACATAGTAAGCGCTTAACAAATACCGCAGTTAGAAATAGGCCGGGGTGCTAGGAAGACACCACCTGTTCACCCTCCAGCTTTGTCCTCCGCCACAGCCTGCCGAGGACCCAAGATTATGGATCTTCCTCCAATGCTTACCCCACTTCCCTTTCCTCAGGTCACCGTCTCTCAGAAATGGGCTGGGTATCAACAGGGCATCCCTTAGGCACCCAACCCCTCACCCCAGGGCCTGTTTGCCATTCACTCTGGGGCAAGCGTGAGTTCCTCGTCTCCACTGGCGTTCAGACCCTCAGCTGCTGGAGTCTGTTTCCCACTCGGTTCCCGCAGTTCTATTTCTGGTTCCTTTCTGAAAATAGCCATCCTTTCTGGTCCCAGGCTCTCTTTAGAAAGATTATTTAAAGACCGGGGGACTTCAGATGGCTGGAGTTAAAATTTGGCAGAGAGAGAGAGAGATGAGACAGTTGGCTTTTCTCAGAGAGGTAGTCCCTAAACAGGAACTCAGACTGTAAGGTGGGAGAACTCCCCAGGGGAAATCCTTTGCTCCTGTTCCTCTACTCACACAAAAAAAGTCTCTTTTTTGTTTGTTTGGAAACAGGGATACTAGTTTAAACCTGCACACCTCTCCTGACATCTCAGCAATCAAGAGAGGAAGGAAGTTGAGAGCAGGGATAAAAATCCTTCAGCTTTCTGAGATGTCTGTACGGTTCCACAACAGATTGACACATTTTGCAATACTCCATTTTAATCAGGCCAAATCCTTCAAGATTATCTGCTAAAGGAGCAGTTTATAGCATCTCTTGATTGCGTGTCTTCATATTTTTAATTATGGAGTTGCAGGATCTTGAGATCAGGTGGGTGGAGCTGGGGAAGAGGGAGGCGGGACTTTCCGTGCCCCTGCTCTTCCCCCTCCTGAAGGGACATCTGTGAGTTGTGGGTGGCCTCTGCTCTCTACCCGCCGCTGCAGAGGTCAAGGCCGGAAGAAGGGTCCGTGTGACCTGTCGCCGGCCCGCTCCAGAGGAAGTCTGTGGGAGGCCTCTCTTCCCAAACCCCACCCTGGGGGTCACCTCTGGAGGAAGGGACCGAGACCAATTATGAGATCTCTTTCCACATGGAGTGTGTGGATTAGGGGTAGCCCTACTGTGAAGCAGTGTGGCTTAGTAGAAAGAGCACAGGCTTGGGAGTCATAGGACATGGGTTTTAATCCAGCCTCCATCACTTGTCTGCCGTGTGACCTCGGGCAAGCTACTTCACTTCTTTGTGCCTCAGTTACCTCATCTGTAAAATGGGGATTAAAACCGTGAGCCCCGTGAGGAGCAACCTGATTACCCTCTATCTACCCCGTCGCTTAGAACAGTGCTTGGTGCATAGTAAGGGCTTAACAAATACCATAATAATTGATTGAAGTTGGGGTGGGTCGGGGAAGACTGGACAGGGAAGAGAAATTAAGAATAATTAAATTATGCTCTTCTCCCACTGTCATTTATTTAGGAATATTTTTAAAGGTATTTGTAAAGGATTGTTTATCAAGTACTCTTCTAAGTGCTGGAGTAGATATAAGGTATTCAATTAATTAATTGGAAGCCCTCCTTTTGATTGTCTTTGACATGGAGCCACCTCTCTGTCCCATCCCTAGGGAAAGATGCTGGCTGAGGTTTTGTGAGCCAGGCTCCCATCTCTCCTGGAGGAGGATTAAGGTCCCTTCCTCCGGATCTGATCCCTGTGACAGGGGCAGGGGGCAGGGGCTGCCCAGGCCTTTTCTATAGAGTAATCCCCATGATGGGGGCCTGGGAGAGAAGTTCTGCGGTACAGGATTGGTGGACGGGGTCTCTGGCATACAGTTTCCTCTGCTGGGGATGTTTCAGGATTGTGGGGGTGGGGAGCGGACCGGGGGTTCTGGTGGCTAGGCTGGCATCAGATTGTCATATGACTGGCAGATGTCAATCATAGGGGATGCAGCCCCAAGTCGGGTCATAATTCACCCCCTTCTACTGGGGGTTGGTAGATCTGATAAGACCACCAGACACATTTTTAATCCAGTCAAATGCCTCGAGTCTACAGAGTCCCAGAATGCTGTGGGCCTTCAGCTGAATGTGGTCTGAGCATGCTCCAGATGTCCGGGATCTCAGTCCCAGAATGTTATGGGGTCTAAAGTGAGCACAGCTTGAGTGCACGCTAGCTCGGACAGTAATTGGGTACAGTACAATGCAAGGCTGGCTAGTTTAGTTGGGACAGTTGCAGAGTCTGGGATGTCTGTCCATTTTTCTAAAAATTCCCAGAACGTGGTACAGAAGTTCAGGTCTGATGTGGCTAAGTTGTAGCTAGGAGCAGCCACTCATGGATTCTGTGATCTCCTTCCTCCTCCGCATGACCGGTCATCCATATTCCAAACACGCTCAGGTCTCAGAAGCCTTTGCCATTGCAAGGGTGGTCGGCGGTCAGATCCTTCAGGAGGGGGAGGGGTGGCCCATCCGTTGGCTGTCCCCTGGGACCGGTGTTCCCCAGGCCTCCTTGATGCCAGAGGCTCCGGATGCTCCCGGACCTGCCATCTGTCAAATCCGGTGAACCAATCAGGCGTGTCTAAACAAGTGGCCCTGGCTGAGGTGAAGCGCCAGGAAACTGGCAAGAGGAACAGAGAAAACTGGAAAATTGAGGATTGGACTAGCCCACTGGGGCTGGAGATAAGATCCACACTGTAGGGAAGCAGCATGGTGTAGTGGGTGGAGTACGGGCCTGGGAGTCATGAGTCACACAGCCGACAAATGGTGGAGTCGGGATCAGAGTCCGGGTCCTTCTGTCTCCCAGGCCTGAACTCTATCCACTAGGCCACACTAATAATTATAATTAAGGTATTTGTTAAGCACTTACTATGTGCCGGGCGTTGTACTAAGCACTGGGTTTGATACAAGCATATCGGGTTGGATACAGTCCCTGTGCTGCATAGGGCTCACAGTCTTATTCCCCATTTTACAGATGAGGTAACTGAAGCACAGAAAAGTTAAGTGACTTGCCCAAGGTCGCACAGAAGACAAGTGGCGGAGTCGGTATCAGAACCCACGTCTTCTGACTCCCGAGCCCTTACTGTTTCCACTGAGCCACGTGTGGGACCGGGACGGCATCCAACCCGATTAGCTAGTATCTACCTCAGCACTTAGTAGGGTGCCTGGCACAGGGTAAGTGCTTAATAAATACCATTTAAAAAAAGATAGCAGAAGGAGCTGGAGGAATTAAGTAGTCCCAAAGGCCACTGTAGCGTTCACATGTGCAGCCGTCAGCCATCGTCTACGACTGTGAGTCCCGGGCCGCATGTAGGCTCCACGTCTTATTCCTCGAGTGGTTCCACCGTCATCATGTACGGGCCAGACTCAGCAGCAAGTGTCAAGATGAGATCACAAACTATGAAGTTCTCGAATGCCGTCAGTCTTCTCACGCTAAAGGTCTACGCACCATGACACAGTTACACTGGGTGGGACTGTGAGGAGAACGAGAGACAGGAGGATCCCCTAACCACTTCTGTATAGAGAGCTGAAATTGGGAAAGCGAAACAAGGACGTAAGAAGTGCTTTAAGGACATGGTAAAACAAAACCTCAGACGGTGTGGTATCTCTGCTGAAAACGGAGGACCGACTGTCCCGCTGCACTGCCATCAGGAGAGGAGTGCTTCTCTTCCAGCGAAACCTTCCTAAGGAATGAAAGATGAGGCAGAAGAGAAAGCAGATCCGGACACTGTGAACATTAAGCACACAACCCCACTAAAGGGACTTCTTTGAGTGTCCGATGGAGTCGGGACAGTGGATCCTGCGTTGGCCTTTTTCAGCTAAACACACAGGCTCCTAAGTATATGAAGGACAACGCTATATAGGTATAAATCTCAATTTTATCATTTCACTGCTTTTTTTTTATCTTTTGTATCCATGCCTCGACTTTTTAGCTTGTTCTAATTTTGCCTGGGACCCTGCCCGTAAACTGCTTTTGAATGTTTCCATTTGCCCAGTAAAACCTCCTATCCTTAGTAGGTGCCCAGGATATTTCACTGCAAAAGTAGGCATCCAGCACAATACTTTGCACACAGCAGGCACCAAGGGAGTGTTCTGTACAGACCGGATGTCAACTGTATGTGCTGTACTGGGTGTCTACTTTGCGCAGAGCATCGTACTGGATGCCTCGTGTTTCAAGCACTGTACTAGTCCTATTACGTATAGAACAGTTTTGTAAATGGCTGGGGGAACATCGGGAGTCAGAGCAGCTGAGCGCAAATTCTTGCTCTGCCACTTGGCTGCTATGTGACCTTAGGCAAGTGACTGAACTTCTCTGGGCCTCAATTTCCCCATCTGTAAAATGGAGATTCAATACCTCTTTTCCCTCTCCCTTAGAACGTGAGCCCAGTGTGGGATGCGGATTGTACCTGAGCTGATTAATCTGGTCTCTAACCCAGCTTTTAGAATTACACTCGGCAGATAATCGACACTTAAATACCACAATTATTATTAGAAGTAAAGGCAGAGTTTCTGCTATTGAGGAGCTTCCAAACTACTGGGGGAGCCAGGCAGACACAGAGATTAGTGATTAAGCAGGGACCTGGAAAAAAAACAAAGATAAACTGACAATGGAAAGAGAAGAGAAAAATGAATAAGCGGAGGGGACCATTTCCCACAATTTGCATCTCCCAGCAGCCTCTGCAGAAATATTGGCCAAGGAAAGCGTCTGTTATGGTATTATATTGTACTCTTCCAAGAGCTTAGTACAGTGCTCTGCACACAGTCAGCTCCAGTAAATACAGTGGAGTGACTGACTGAATGACCTGGCTTCCAGATGCACCCAACCTTCAGGTCCCAGGGATTTGGGGAAATGATTTAGGTTGGATGTCGGCTGTATTTCTAGGGACTCGTCGCTGACCCTGGCTGGGTCTCCTCCCCGGTCCCCCAACACCAGACTCCCGAGCCGTGGGTTCGGCGTCCAGACCTCCCCCGGACCCGACCACCCCAAAGACAGAGGGACGAGGATTTCCCCATAAAACAGAAAAGAGGAATTGGAAACTTGCTTATCCGACTGTGAATCGGGACCCGGCTCCTCCTCGAGCCATAAACGGAATTGATATTCCCGCATTTCAGAAAAAAGCCATGACTATTCAAGATATACCGAGCACCCCATCTCGTTCTGCAATATTTCTTTTTTATTGTGGGTTTTAAAATTGGCAAAATAAATTCCTTTAAGCCCATTATCCTTAGCTCCGAGATGATTTTAAAGGAATGAGGTGCCGTTATCTTCCTTCGAAGATACCGGCCTGTTACCGCATCTCCTCCATGCAATCTGACCATTTTATTAGAAACCTTATTAAACGGAGAACAATAATCGCCCGGCTTACAATTTATGACCGGAATCTCATATTGGTCAAAGTGAATTCTCCCTCTTCTTTGAGGTGGGAGAACAAAATAGAATATTTGTTTGGCAAACCAAGCCCTCGTAGCCATCTCCTTGTAGGACTTTAGCTGACGCTCAGTGGAGAGTTCCCTCGGGGCTCCTCCTCACACCCACAGATGACAAATCTGTGCTGTGATTTTTGAAAACGAGGAAGCAGCGTAGCCTAGTGGCAAGAGCGCTGGCCTGGAAGCCAAAGGTCCTGGATTCTAATCTCAGCCCTACCACTAGTCTCTTGTGTGACTTTGGGCAAGTCGCTTTTCAGAGTCTCAGTTCCCTCATCTGCAAAATGGAGTTTCAGTTCCTGTTCTCCCTCTTAGATCGTGAGCTCCATAAGGGACCTAATTATCTTTTTTTTTAAAAAAAATGGGATTTGTTAAGTCCCTACTATGTGCCAGGCACCATACTAAGCACTGAGGTAGATACTAGTTAAGTTGGACACAATCATCTGTAAAATTAATGAATTCATTCATTGGTATTGAACGCTTACTGTGTGCAGAGCACCGTACTAAGTGTTTGGAAAGTACAATTTGGCTTAAAATAGCGATTAAGAATGAGCGCTCCATGTGGGACATGAACTGCTTCGAAGCTGATTAGCTTGTATCTATCCTAGTGCTTAATATAGTGCCTGGCACATAATAAGCACTTAGCAAAAATCATAAAAAAAATCCAATTATTTGGGGAAGGCCTCTTGGATGAGGTGTGGCTTCCAAAGTTGGGGAGAGCTGCGGACTGGCAGACTTGAAGCGGGAAGGAGTTCGAGGCAGGTGGAAGAGGGTGAGCTAGGAGTTGAAGCCAGTGAGTTGGTGGGTTTGAAAAAGAGTGTGAGCTGGGGTGTAGTGGGAGAAGAGTGGATAGGAGAGGGAGACAGCTGATGGAGTCTTTTTGAAGCCATTGGTCAAAAGTTTTTCCTTCATGCAGAGAGGAAAGGGTAACCTGTGAAGGTTTCTGAGAAATGGGGGGACTTTAAGAGCAGCAATATGAATTATGGGCAAATGCAAGGAGACTCTAGAGGCAGAGAAACCAGTGACAAAGTAGATGTAGTAGGCAAGCCGGGGTATGACCAGTGCCTGGACCAGAGAGGCGACCATTTGGATGGAGAGGAAAGAGTAACCCTTATAAATGTTGTGGAGGGAAATTCGACAGGGGGAGGGATCATGTCTACCAATTCTTTTGTCCTCTCTCAAGCACTTACTACGGTGCAGGAAGCAGCATGGCCTAGAGGAAAGAGCATAGGCCTGGGAGTCAGGGGCCCTGGGTTCTAATTCCGGTTCCTCCACTAGTCTGCTGGAGTTCAGCTGGGACGTTGCTGTCTTTTTGGCTCGGGCTCTTTGGCCCCGCAAACTTGTTCTATTTGCGTCCCTCAGCCTCCATCTCCCCTCTCCTCCAAACCCACTCCTGGCTCCTGGTTGTCGTTCCACATCGAAAAAGGAGGGAACTGAGTTGCCCAAGGTCACACAGCAGACAAGAGGCAGAGCCTGGATTAGAACCCAGGTCCTCTGACTTCCAAGATCATGCTTTTTCCACTAGGCCACACTGCTACTGTTCCTAGTATTTCAAAATGGAGGCTTGACAGATAACAGGGTGGAGAGGACCCAAGAAGACAGTGGTGTCTAACTCCCTCAACTCCTGCAGGGTCACCGCGTACGGCTGTTCAAGACGAATGAGGGTTTAGGAAAAGGTATTTTGGAAAGTAATGGAGCAGTGGATTGACTTGACTGATATTTCTGATGCGACCCATTTGTTCTATAAACATCAACAGTTGCTTCTAGAAAATGAATCAAAGGGGCTGGCAGTGTGTTAAAGTTACTTAACTGTTAGAAGAGGCTTGTGCGGCGTTAGTTCTTGTGGCAATAAAGCCTCCTTCGGGAATGAAATAAAATTGATGGCCTATTACCGCAATGTGTTTATCGGTTTCAGACCTGGCGTTGAGGATACTCGCTCTCTGTGGCAGGTTCATCTGTTAAGTGGAGCCCCCGGATCGGCAGAGTCTTTGAAATAATCAAATTAAGCCCGTCACCCTCCCTGCTCCACTCTCTCTTTAATGAAAAAGATATTTCATCTTCCAGGCGCCTGGAAGGCAGGGGCATGAGGTGTGTTGGCTTCTAGGTGTGTTCTAGATGGGTCCCTCACCTTTCCACAGGGGATAGGAGGAAATTGTTCCAGTCTTTGTTCTTTCCAGACTTCCCTCTCTCCACCATTCCGGCCACCACTCTGGCGCCATCACCCCCACCTCTGGACTTCTGTGGTTCACTGGGAAGAGCCCAGTTCTGGGAATCAGGACCTCTGGGTTCTAGTTTCGGTTCTGCCCGCGGAGCTCTGCCGTTAATGGTGGAGGGCATTTTGTGGGATGGATGGAGTTCAAAGCAATCCTGAAATGAAGCTGGCTAACGTGGGCACCCTAGTCCATTGTGCTTCTCTTAAAGAAGAGCTGGCCGATTCCTAGGTAAAATCATAGATATCTGTGTTCCATGTCTCTAGGCTGTGAGCTCCTTCTAGACTCTGAGCTCACTGTGGCCAGGAAACCGGCCTGCTAATTCTCTTGTATTGTACTCTCCCAAGTGCTTGAACAGTGCTCTGCATATAGTAAGCGCTCAGTAAACACCACTGATTGATTTATTGATTCATTTGAGACCACAGAGGCAACTGCTTCCAAGGCAGGGCACGATGCTATAGAACTGGCACTGTGCTTTGGTTGTACGGTGGGCATGGATGTTTTAAAAAGAAAAAAAAACCCTTTTCCGTACACTTGGCCACGTGCTGTGTCCCTACCCACTTGCTTGGCCTTTGCATGTTGGGTCCCAGAGGAAACAAATGGATGGGGAGAGAACGGGAGCTGCTACTCAGGACTCGGGAATTATAATCAATTCCTCTTAGTAGATTCTTGATCCTGCCATTCATCCTTGGCTCCCAAAGGGACATGCCACCAGACTTCATTTGGTGTGAAGCTGTGTGTGTCCTAGTGGAAAGAGCAGAGGACCTGGGTTCTAATCCCAGCGCTGCCACTTGTCAGCTGTGTGACCTTGGACAAGTTACTTCACTTCTCTGAGCCTCGGCTTCCTCGTCTGCAAAAATGGCGATTCAATCCCTGCTCTCCCTTCTATTTAGACTGTGAGCCCCATGTGGGACCGGATGATCTTGTATCTACCCCAGTGCTTAGTATATCTGCCCCAGTGCTTAGTACAGTGTTTGGCACATAGTAAGCACTTAACAAAAACCATAATTATTCATCCAGCCCCGCCCCTCTCCAGAGTGACCTCTACCCAGGTGAACACATCATTTTCTTAAAACACAGATCAGAGCACACCACTCTCCTTCAAAGCCTTCCTTGGCCCCGTTGCCTCACAACAGTGTGGCTTAATGGAAAGAGTATGGGCCCAGAAGTCAGGAGACCCGCGTTCTACTTCCTTGACCATCACTTGCACAGTGTGTGACCTTGGGCAAGTCTACTGACTTTAGGGCCTTAGCTTCCACCTCTGTAAAATAGTGATTAAATGTCTGTTCTCCCTCCTCCTTAGACTGTGAGCCTCCCAGTGGGTGGGGGTCCAATTGGATTAAACTGTATCTACCCCTCAGAGCAGTGCTTTAGCGCTTAGAACAGTGCTTGGAACAAAGTAAGTGCTTAAAAATACCATCATTATTATTATCATTATTACCCCAATGCCTGTCACATTTAAGCACTTAAATACCACAGTTATTATTAAAAAGAACCTTCTAACCACTGACTTCAAGCCTCTTCATCACCTGTCTCTTTCTTATCTATTCACGCTCTTCTCCTGTCGAACTTCAGCTTGCACTCTTCATTCCTTCCGAACAAACCTCTAATTGTTTCTCCGTCTTGCTCATACCATGTTCCCACCTAAACCTCCTTCTCTCTCTACTTCACCAATCTTTATCCCTCCCAGCTTTGAAATTCTCCTAAAAAGCCACTTCCCTAAAGAGGCGTTTGCTGATTAGACCTCTGTCTTCCCTTTTTAGGATATTTGTTAAGCATTTACTATTTGCCAGGCACCGTAGTAAGCATTAGGGTAGAAACAAGCTAATCCGGTTGGACAAAATTCATATCCCAAACGGGGCTCACAGTGTTAATTCCCATTTTACAGATGAGGTAATGGAGACACGGACGAGTTGACTTGCTTAAGGTCACAAAGCAGGCAAGCAGCAGAGCTGGGATTAGAACCCAGGTGCCCTAACTCCCAGACCTGTGCTCTATCCACTTGGCCATATTGTTCCCTGGTCATGCTAGCCTCTCAGCAGCCTCGGCAATCATTAGTCTATCTCTTTTCCATTTGATATTGATTTCTTAATCGACTTATGTTGATCATTCAATCTCCCTGGCTCAATCCATCGACCCTTGGTATTTATAGAGTACCTACTTTGAACAGATTCATGAATTAAGGTCTCGGGTGAGTAATTCCCTTCTCTTCTTCTACAACCCAGCCAGCGTACTTCACTCCTCTGGTATTAACCTTCTCACTGTGCCTCGATCTTGTCTGTCTCGCCGCTGACCCGTAGGCCACATCCTGTCTCTGGCATGGAACGGCCTCCCTCCCCAAATCCGACAAACAATTACTCTCCCCGCTTTCAAAGCTTTATTGAAGGCACATCTTTTCCAAAAGACCTCCCTAGACTAAACCCCACTTTTCCTCATCTCTCACTCCCTTCTGCATTGCCTTGGCTTGCTCTCTTTGCTCTTCCCCGCCTCTTCCAGCCCCACAGTACTTAGGTATATATCTATAATTTTATTTATTTGTATTGACGTCTTTCTCCTTTCCTCCCCCCAACAATAGACTATGAACTCACTGTGGGAAGGGAATGTCAATGCTTATTCCTGTACCGTACTTTCCCAAGCCCTTAGTAAAGTGCTCTGCACGCAGTAAGCACTTAATAAATATGATTGAATGAATGACTGAAGATACTAGAAGCCAAAGACAAGGTCCTTGGACAAAGACAACGCAGTAGGCAGACATTAGTTATTTACAGAAAGCGAGAACAGGACGAAGAAGATGCAATTGGCTAAAGCCCAAGTATATCCGCATGACCTAACTAAATAACTGAATACACCTATTTATTTTACAAATATGTATGAAAGCTGAAGGAGGATGTGAGTACAACAGGGGCTGTTGGGTTGACACAACTTGGGGTTTGGGAATTTACCAGAGAGGACGGGATTTTTAATGAATATATGAAGAGGAAGGGAGTTCTGGGCTGAGGGAACTGTATGAAGAAAAGGTGGGAGGCAAGAGTGAATGAGTGAAGAGAGCCAGCTTTATATTAATGTCTGTTTCCCCATCTGGACCGTAAGCTCACTGTGGGCAGGGAACATGTCTACCAACTCTGTTGTATTTTACTCTCCTTTCGCATCCCTCCCACACCTCCACAGCACTTATGTACATGATCACAATTCATTTGTTTATATTAATGTCTGTCTTCTCCTCTAGACCATAAGCTTATTGTGAGGAGGAAATGTGTCTGCTAATTCTGATACAATGTACTCTCCCAAGTGCTTAGTACAGTGTTCTACGTACATTAAGGTGCTTAATAAAGCAAATGATTGATGAATTGATATGGAGTTAGTACCTACCCCGGCACCTGGCCCATAGTAAGCACTTAAAAATACCACTATTATTATTTATACAGTTATGATATACATCCGGCCCTCAAGAAGATTAGTCATAATAATAATGTTGGTATTTGTTAAGCGCTTACTATGTGCCAAGCACTGTTCTAAGCGCTGGGGTAGACACAAGGTAATCAGGTTGTCCCACGTGGGGCTCACAGTCTTAATCCCCCTTTTACAGATGAGGGAACTGAGGCACAGAGAAGTTAAGTGACTTGCCCAAAGTCACACAGCTGACAAATGGCCGAGCCGGGATTTGAACCCATGACCTCTGACTCCAAAGCCCATGCTCTTCCCACTGAGCCACACGGCTTCTCTAGTCTCCAGAAGGAGACAGACATTAAAATAAATTACAGAAAGGAGAAGTAGAGTATAAGTATATTTACCGAAGTTGTGGGCCGGGGAGAGTAACAAAGTGCTTATCTTGGTAAGTCTACAAATTGGTAATAAAAATGACAATTTAGAACAGGAGCCTTCAAAGTGAGCCACCGGGGTTGAGTTCTGTCCAAAATATAAGGTTTCAAGTTTACCTGTCCTTCTCTGGGGAATAGTCTAAGCAAAATCTGCTTCAGTTTTAACACGGTTTTGAAAGATTTATCAAAATCCCTTTGCGACGCTATGAACTTAACAAAATTTTGACTGGACTGTAAACCCGTTTGACGTAGGGAATATATACTGTACTCTCCCAGCACTTAATACAGGTGTTCAGCACACGGTAAGCACTCAATAAATACAATGGGTCGATTCATCTGAGAAGTGTTTTTCCTTGCAGAGTGAAGTAAGACATCTGCAGTGTTCTGTATGGTTCATTTGTTTTTATTTTTTAATTGAGATTTGTCAGAGAAAGTAACCGAAGAATGCTTTGGAGAAGCAGTGTGGCTTTGTGGAGAGACCATGGGGTTGGGAGTCATAAGGACCTAGGTTCTCCCAACTCCACCACATGTCTTCTATAAGTCCTTGGGCAAATCACTTAACTTCTCTGGGCCTCAGATACCTTATCTCAAAAATGGGAATTGAGACTGTGAGCTCCATGTGGGCCAGGGACGGTGTCCGCTCCGATTCGTTTGTATCCACCCCACAGCTTAGTACGGTTGCCCGGCACATAATTAGCTCTTAACAAATGTGATAATAATAAAAGGGAGAAATCTGATGGGGAGTCCTGAAGTCAGTGCTAAGGAGTTTCTCCTTGATGCTGAAGATCTCTTTATTGTATATAATAATATAATAATTATTATTGTATATAATAATAATTTGTTAAGCGCTTACTATGTGCCAGGCACTTTTCTAAGTGTTGGGGTAGGTACAAGGTAATCAGGTTGTTCCACTTGAGGCTCACAGTCTTCATCCCCATTTTACAGATGAGGTAACTGAGGCACCGAGAAGTTAAGTGACTTGCCCAAAGTCGCACAGCCGAGAAGTGGCAGAGCTGGGATCAGAACTCCCAAGCCCGGGCTCTTTCCACTAAGCCACGCTGCTTCTCGGCATAGAAGCAGCTTAATTATGTCACCATCTGATTCCTATAAAACTATAAGCCTCTCATGGGCAGGGCCCATGGTTTTGACTTCTCCTAGATGTTCTCCAAATGTCCACTAGACCGTGGACACCCAGTGGGAGTCTTCTGTCAGAGACAACGGACAGGTCTTGGTTCTGAGGTTTCAGGACAGGGTGTCTCAGTGGAAAGAGCCCGGGCTTGAGAGTCAGAAGTCCTGGGTTCCAATCCCAGCTCTGTCGCTTGTCTGCTGTGTGACTTCGGGCAAGTCACTTCACTTCTCTGTGCCTCAGTTACTTCATCTGTAAAATGGAGATTAACGCTGTGAGCCCTATATGGGACAACCTGATCACCTTTTATCCTCCCCAGTGCTTAGATCAGTGCTTTGCACATAGTAAGCACTTAACAAATGCCATTATTATTATCATTATTATTATTATTCTAGTGCTAATGATTTGTGAGGTGCCACTTGTACACCCACCCATTCATTCATTCAATCATATTTATTGAGTGGTCACTGTGTGCAAAGCACTGTATTAAGCGCTTGGGAGAGTAAATACAACAACAAACAGACAAATTCCCTGCCCATAACACGCTCAGGTCTAGAAGGGGAGAAACGGATTCTAGTCCTAATGATTTGTATGGTGCTATTTCATTCATTCATTCAATCGTATTTATTGAGTGCTTACTATGTGCAGAGCACTGTACTAAGTGCTTGCAGACCCATTCATTCATTCATTCATTCATATTTACTGAGTGCTTACTGTGTGCAAAGTACCGTACTAAGCAGCTGGGAGACAGACACATTCCCTGCCCAGAATGAGCTCGCAGTCTAGAGGGGGAGAATAAATAAATAAATACATTTCAGATATATACGTGTGTGCTGTGGGGCAGGGAGGAAGGATGAATGAAGGAAGCAAGTCAAGGCTGCGCAGAAGGGAGTGAGAGAAGAGGAGAGGAGGTTTTAGTCAGGGAAGGCTTCTTGGAGGGGATGTGACTTCAGTAAGGCTTTGAAGTGGGGGAGAGCAATTATCCTTCTGATGTGAGGAAGGAGGGCGTTCCGGGCCAGAGACAGGATGTGGGCAAGAGGTCGGCGGTGAGATAGACTCGTACTACGCACCAGGGAGAGTACAATATATCCTCAAACAGACACATTCCCTGCCCACAACCAGCTTACTTGTCCTCGCCAGCTCCTGCTTGAACAGGAGCAAAGTGAGTAGGCGGGCAGTATCCACCGCATAGTTCTGCTGCTGAAACACAGCATCGTGGTCTGGTGGGATTTGGTCCCCATGATGAGCCTGCTCTATTTCTGGACCCCCATCATCCTGGGGCCCTTTGGTCCAGAACCTTTCCCCACCGGTGGTTTGATCTCAGCAGGCAGAACCGGGATGGGAAGTCAGGCCTTTCCCCACCGGTGGTTTGATCTCAGCAGGCAGAAGCGGGATGGGAAGTCAGGCCTCCCGATTCCCAAAGCCGGACTCTTCCTACTGGACCAACAGGCATGGCTCAGGCGTTCGGTCCCGAGCCCTGTACGCACTTCTGGCCCTCAGCAGCATGGCTTAGTGGATAGATCACGGAGCTGGGAGTCAGAAGGACCTGGGTTCTTATCCCGGCTCTGCTGTTTGTCTGCTGGGTGACCTTGGGCAAGTCACTACGTTTCTCTGTGCCTCTGTTACCTCATCCGTTACATGGGCATTAAGACTGTGAGCTCTATGTGGAACAGGGACAGCCTCCAACCTGATTAACTTTTATCTACCTTAGCTTTTAGTATAGTGCCTGGCGTGTAGTAAGTGCTTAAGAAATACCATTGAAAAAACTAGTCAAGGGAGGTGGGGGAAGTGTCATCTCAAAGAAAGTGCTTAAGAAATACCATTTAAAAAATAACAACAAATACCCAGTAGAAGCTTATTCAGTGTCGCGCACCCAAGAGGCATCCAGTAATAATAACGGCATTTATTAAATGCTTATTGTAATAATAATAATGTTGGTATTTGTTAAGCACTTACTATGTCAGAGTACTGTTCTAAGCGCTGGGGTAGATACGGGGTCATCAGGTGGTCCCACGTGAGGCTCACAGTTAATCCCCATTTTACAGATGAGGTAAGTGAGGCAAAGAGAAATTAAGTGACTTGCCCACAGTCAAACAGCTGACAAGTGGCAGATCCGGGAGTCGAACCCATGACCTCTCACTCCGCAGCCCAGGCTCTTTCCGCTGAGCCACGCTGCTGTACTAAGTGCTGGGGCAGATACAAGTACATCAGGTTGGACACAGTCCCTTGTTCCACGTGGGGCTCCCATTTTAAGTAGAAGGGAGAACAGTGCGCTATTTTGCCAGAACAAATACCCAGTATATAGCCCCCAATACAGTGGGCAACCAGTACAGTGTTCTGCAACCAGTAGGCCCTCAGTTCAAGATCCGTAGAAGATTTAGAAAGGACAACATTCAGCAATACCTATTATTACTGTCATTATGCTGATGCTCATTGTCATGAAGCAGCGTGGCTCAGTGGAAAGAGCCCGGGCTTGGGAGTCAGAGGTCGTGGGTTCTAATCCCGGCCCTGCCACTTGTCTGCTGTGTGGCCTTGGACAAGTCACTTAACTTCTCTGTGACCTCATCTGTAAAAATGGGGATTAAAAAATGTGAGCCCCCGCGTGGGACGATCTGATTACCCTGTATCTACCCCAGTGCTTAGAACAGTGCTCAGCACATAGTAAATGCTTAGCAAATACCATCGTTATTATTATTATTACTTTTCCAGTGAGCAACGATCTCATTCTACGCCTCCAATTCGCTACAGACAATATCCCCTGTGAACTATGGCTTGGGGGTGGGAATGCCTAGAAATTCTGACATTTCAGAGTTACTCTGGTTTCAGGCCTTCCTGCTTTAGGATACAATCGACTCCTTCCTACCATTTCCGCTGTGTAGCCAGGCAGTCACCTGCCTTTGAAATTCGTGTGGGTGGAGAACACATTTCCTCCTGCAAAGAGACCTCTCATGGGCCTGGCCAACTTCAAAGGCGCCTTGCTGTGATCCAGGAGATTAGCGGAGCAAGCAGGATGGTGTTTTCAATCAATCTCCATTGAACGGGCTCAATGAAGGCCCGGAAATGTTTCAACCTGTTCTTCTCCAGAAAACCTGGATGCCACCAGCAGTAATAGTATTTTGTTTAAGTGCTTACTGTGTGCACAGCACTGTATTGGGTGCTGAGCAAGTGTACAGTATCAATCAGGGCTATTTATTGAGCAATTACTGTATGAAGAGGACTGTACTACTACTACTAATAATGATGGTATTTGTTAAGCGCTTACTATGTGCAAATCACTGTTCTAAGCGCTGGGGAGATACAAGGTGATCAAGTTGTCCCATGTAGGGCTCACAGTCTTCATCTTCATTTTACAGACGAGGGAACTGAGGCCCAGAGAAGTGAAGTGACTTGCCCAAAGTCACACAGCTGACTTTGATTAGAACCCATGACCTCTGACTCCCAAGCCCGGGCTCTTTCCACTGAGCCACGCTGCTTCCTACTAAGCGCTTGGGAGAGTCCAATATAGTAGCTGGTAGACACATTCCTTGCCCACAGTCGCTTACAGTCTAGCAGGAGATTTTCAGAGCCACTGTCTGTCCTCCCCTACCTCTGGAGCCTGGCCTAGTGGAAAGAACACGGGACTGGAATCAGGGGACCTGGGTCTAATTGCGGCTGCACTATGTACCGGACGTGACCTTGGGCAAGTCACTCAACCTCTCTGTGTCTCAGTTATCTCATCTGTAAAATAGGGATTAAGACCGTGAGCCCTACGTGGGGCCTGATGATCTTGTCTCTACTCCGGCACTCTGCACAGTGCATGGCACAGAGTAAGCACTTAACAAATATCACAGTTATTACTGCTGGCTGGTCTTTTTGATTAAGACCGACTCCCATGTGGGACAGGGACTGTGCCCAGTCTGATTACCTTGTATCGACCCCGGCATTTAAAACAATGCTTGGCACATAGTAAGTGTTTAACAAATACCATCATTGTTGTTATTATTATTATTATTTTTCCCTGTCTGGTGGACCAGCAACCCCTGGGCTGCGAGGCTCGGACCAAGGAGGAAGACTGCTGATGACATAGGCTAGTTTTCTAGTCAAAGGGGCCCCAGGAGGATTATCTGCACACCTCCTTAAGGGAGACACCCACAGCAAAGACACTCACGGGCCCCTTCCCCACCTCCGCTGCAAATAGTTTCCTCAAATTCTGCAGAGGGGTTGGATTGAGGCTGGAACGGAAAGGCTTTTCCACAGTGTTAGGGAGGAGTTCTGTTCGGATTTCTATCCCAGACAGGGAGGGCCGCGTACCCTCCACGCGCCTGGAAAGAATCTATTATTTACGTGGAGTCCTTGCCGATTCCTTTGTTCGACTTGATTTTCTGCGAAAGCCAGTTCGTACGGATCCAGTGTGGCAACCAGCGCGGATGGGGGTTGGGGGCTGGGAGGGAGGGAGGGGCCCAGGGGAGATACAGCTGTCTACGCAGATGACTTTATGCTAATGCCAAACTGCCACCATCCTGGGTTTAATCGATGGGGAAACAGGACGATGCGGGGGGAACCGGCAAATGCTTTGTGTTGCTGTTTTTAATTTGCGCCGAACCGCGGGATCGGAATGCCTCCTTCGTCTGGTTTAGAAGATGCGTCGCCTCCCCCGCCCCGGTCACGCAAGGAGGGGGGGCTACAAGATCCCCATGGGCTCAAGGGACCCCTCAGCGGGGACGACACTGTCGGGGTCAGATGGGCTACCACGTCAAGTTCTCCACAACAGGCATTTACCAAAGGGCCTTCCAATAGTAGAAGAGACAGTGCGATTCTAGACCTAGTCAGAGGGCGAAGTTCAAAATCCCTTCTTGATTGGGTCAAAGGAAAAGATTCCTCTCTTTAACATGGGGGTGGGGAGAGGGAGCCAGCTGGGCCAACAGGGGTGTTGGTGGAGAAGAACGTTGACAGGACTAAGAAGGGTGTGGACAGTATGAATATGAAATTGTTGTTCCCCAAATCCCACCCCACCAGGGCACGGGGCACTGATTGGAATTCGAAGGGTCAGGTTCAAAATAACCACAGTATATTCATCTTTCCCTTGGAATGGGAGGATAGAGTAGGTGAGGGACAGTGAGACCAGGGCATCCATTTTTTTAAGAAGTTTGTAGCTGGAAACAGTAGCAGGTCCCCGGGACATTTGGCTAGATTCATAGATGGTGGGCCATACTGGGTCAGTGGAGGAAGAGTCAGAGATGGAGAGGGAAGAGTTAGGGGTGTTGGATGATCCACACTGGGTCACTCGAGTCAGCGATTGAAAGGGGAGAGTTTGGGTGGTGGATGGCTTGTCCTGGGTCACTGGAGGGAGAGTCAGGGATGGAGAGGGGGGAGTTAGGGGTGTTGGATGGTCCAGTGTAGGACATTGGAGGGAGAATCTGGGATGGAGAGGGGAGAGTTAGAGGTGTCAGATTGTTCGTCTCCAACCTTGAGGGCCGATGTCCTGATGGGCCACCTGCCCATGGCTCCTCCAAGCATCCTGGTTCTCCTGACGGAGACAATCCTGGGCTGGATGGACTATGGAACTGATCCAGGGCACTATCACTCAATATCTCGTGTTCTCATCCGGACACTGAGATAATGAAAAAAAAAAAGAGAAATAAAGAAATCATCTCATGCATCCCAGAGGGGAGACCCCTCCCCGAATCGCAGAGGGTGCTCTTGTGGTATGGCCCCTTCTTTCAGGCAAAGCCCGACTCCTCCCGCTGGCCGCGGGGACAGCATCCATTCTTTCCGCCGGCCACATCCCGGGCTGGGCAGTGAGAGGCGAGCACGGTGCTGTTCTGCCTTCAGTCTCCCCACGGCTCCTGCCATCTGCCTGCCGAAATGACTTTTGAAAAATGTCAGCTAATTTATTACCGTCTCCTAACAGCCCTATATCCATATTCAGTGAAATATCATATGGCCCACGTAGAATAACTTTATGTGCGGTAGCCATCCTTTGCCTATATGCCTGCATATGCTCGGGTAGCTTGCCAAGCAGAAATTGGCTGCAGTTTGCATTTGTAGGCGCGGGGAATCCAAATGACTGAGGCAGGGAGACGCAACTGCTGGATCCGACCAATGGCCATCGGTCTCATGGAGTCGTCTGACGCAGAAATGCACCGGGGCGGTCTTTGCCTTGCACACTGATCGCCTCCTATCCCCTCTCTCTCTCCAAACCCTCCCTCTCCTCTTGCCACCTTTGCGTGGCTTGCTTGCTCGTGGATTGTCCAACACCACGCTTGCAAAACATCAGAGAATACCACATGATGAGGGTATTCTCAAGCATCCAAATGGAAAGAAAAAAAATCCATTTTGGATCAATCTTTCTCCTGCAACAAACCAAATCAAACACCCTTATTCTTTTAATTATGGGAGAACAGATTTTTTTTCCAAATAATTAGGCAATTTAAATTGTGCAATCTTTTCCAAAGAACTATATTTAACCCTCATTTGAATTTAATTTACACATTAGAGTTCCTTTAAGCAGTTCTCTAAGCCAAAACACCGATCAAATATTTTAAAATGTCAAATGCTACTTAATTGTGGATTGCACTGAATTTATTTTTACGGCTATAAATGTTTGATCTTCTAGCCTGTTTTCTTCGGTTACAAACTTTTCATGAGCAGTGCCCACTGACACTGATGCTACAAATCGTCAGGAGACTGAATTTCCTTGAAGAGCTTAAGGATTCAAATGGTAACAAACCAATTTGATAGAGTGCAGTGTTGCCTAGTGGATGGTGCCTGAGTCTGGGAATCAGGGGACTTGGGTTCTAATTCTAACCCTGCCACTTGCCTGCTGTTTGGCTGTGGGCTAGCGACTTCACTTTTCTGTGCCTCGGTTTCTTCATCCTTAAAAATGGGGATTCAATCCATGCCCTCCCTCTCCTATTAGACTATGCCTGACCTTATCATTTTGTATCTACTCCAGGGCGTAATATGATGCTTGGCACGTAGTAAGAGCTTAAAACATTCCACAGCTTTTATTAATCGCTGATCTTAAAGAAATAACAGAAAGTTTGGGTGGGCACTGCAAGTTGGAGAAATTGGGAAAGGCACCATTGACCTTAGCAAACTAATCCCCTACCTTAAAGACACTTAACTTCTCTGGCCTCAGTTACCTCATCTGTAAAATGGGATTGACTGTGAGCCTCACGTGGGACAACCTGATGACCCTGTATCTAACCCAGCGCTTAGAACGGTGCTCGGCACGTAATAAGCGCTTAACAAATACCAACATTATTATTATTATTATTACCTTCCTTATGCCACCCTATCGGCCATTTTAGAACTCATGTCTATCTCACTTTATTTAGTCATTAATTGTTTTTATTTCTCCTGTTTGCATGTGTGACCGTACTCTTCACCTCACTCATACTCGTTTTTGTGTCTACTTGCCTCCAATCAGTCAACCAGTGCTATTTATTCAACGCTTACGCGCTCAACGCTTCGAATAGTAAATTACATTAGCACTGGTAGACACCATTCCTGCTCTCAAGGATCTAATGATTTAGCACCATATAGTCCATTTAGACTATAGAATAATAAATGCTTTTCCCTCTATTGTGTTTACTAAGGGCTTTGTAAAGCACTCTACGCACAATAGGTGCCCAGTACAGTGCCCTGCAAACAGTATTTGTATAATAAATGCCACCACCTCAGTCCATAATAATGATAATCGAGGTGTTTGTTAAACACTTACTATTCAATCGTATTTACTGAGCGCCTATTGTGTACAAAGCACTATGCTAAGAGCTTGGGAGAGCAAACAGACACATTCCTAGCCCACAACGAGCTTACAATCTAGAGATGAGCAACTCAAGATAGATGCAAGATACAAGGTAAGCAGAATGGGTTTAGTCAAGATGATGACAGTGACTGTGATGATGAACATGTCTACTGAGCTGTTGCATCAGAATTGGAGAAAAATAATAATAATGTTGGTATTTGTTAAGCGCTCACTATGTGCAGAGCACTGTTCTGAGCGCTGGGGGAGATACAGGGTCATCAGGTTGTCCCACGGGAGGCTCACAGTTAAAGAAGTAACGAGAAGGGCTATAGAAGAGGGTACTCAGGCCAAGGGAAGCATTTAGGCCAGGAGATATGGGAACGAGAGGCTGCGCTAGAGAGGCGGGGGAACATTTGGAGGGTGGGGAAGAGGGTCAGGGACGTCAGGGGAAGAAAGGTTACGCTAGGAGTGACGGGGGAAGACTGAGGGTATAGGAAGAAGGCTGGGAAAGCTATGGGAGCAGGGGGCTGTGCTATGGAGCCACTTGCCTGAGAAATTATTCATTCATTCAATCATATTTATTAAGCGCTTACTAGGTGCAGAGCACTGTACTGAGTGCTTGGAATGTACAGTTGGCAACAGATAGAGACAGTCCCTACCCAACAATGGGTTCAGAGACCCCAGTCTTAATCCCCAGCAGCAGAAATGATTTCTGCCAGGCTGACACAGCGCAGAATGTCTCTGGTAACAGAGAAGCAGTATGGCGTAGTGGAGTATGGGCCTGGGAGTCAGAAGGTCATGGGTTCTAATCCCAAGTCCTCCAATTGTCTGCTGTGTGACCTTGGGCAAATCATCTAATTTCTCTGTGCCTCAGTTACCTCATCTGTAAAATGGGGATTGAGACTGTGAGCCCCATGTGAGACAAGGGACTGTGTCCAACCCGATTTCCTTGAATAGAGCCCAGCACTCAGTACAGTGCCTAGCACATAGAAAGCACTTAACAAATACCATAATTATTATTATTCTGCTTGCAAATGATTGACCAAAAACAGAGCTTCCAAAAGCCTGTTTCCCTCCCTCCCCTACACTAGAATTGTGGCATTATTGAGTGTTGACTGTATGCTAAGTGCTGGGTTAACTCCCAAATGTTCCCCCCCGGCCTCTCAAGTCCCCTCTACAGCTCTTCTTGTAACTCTTATTCAGCCCTCTCCAACTAGAAATGGTCCCTGTCACCACTGGGGTTCACGATCTATTTTATCCCCATTTTATGAATGGGGAAACTGATTCCTGGAGAGGTTGTGAGTCTCAGTTCACAGCGGGCAGGGAATAATAATAATGACGGTGTATGTTAAAACCTTACATGTACCAAACACTGTTCTAAGTGCTGGGGTAGAAACAAGGTAATCAGGTTGTCCCACGTGGGGCTTCCAGACTTAATCCCCATTTTACAGATGAGGTAACTGAGGCATAGAGAAGTTAAGTGACTTGCCCAAAGACACATAGCTGATAAGTGGCAGAGCTGGAATTAGAACCCACGACCTCTGACTCCCAAGCCCGTGCTTTTTCCACTAAGCCACGCCGCTTCTGAGAGACTACCAACTCTATTGTATTGTACTCTTCTAAGCCCTTAGTACAGTGCTCTGCACACAGTAAGTGCTGACTAAATACCCTGATTGATCACCCCGGGTTACTCTGCAGGTCAGTGGCAGAGCTGGGACTAGAAAAATGGCTTCCGGACCCTCAGACCCACCCTCTCTCAGCTAGGCCATCCCGTCCTCTCAGATCCCCTCAGGTTCCGGGGTCCCCGCTGGTCGGGGAAAGTTCACTCTCTTTTTAACCGTTTCAGCACCTCTAATTCAGCGGGCAGCCAAGGAAGTGGCAGCCGAAGGTCCCCGGTGGTCTTCTCGGACTCTCTGGCCTGCTGCTGAAGTGGCTCCCGACGCGATCGTAAAAACGCTGGGGTCGGATGGCTTTTTCCCCATGGCAGCCCTGCCCCCACTGACCAAGAGCTGGGGAAGGTACTTATGATGATTATGATTAATTTCATTAGCGTCCGATGCGCTTTAATAGTTCTCTCTCTCTCTCTCTCTCTCTGAGTACAGATCATTTTTCCCGGCCGAGTAAATCCAGGGTGACAGTTTAATGGGCTCAGACGGGCTCTGCTCAGCAATGAGACAGTAATATTAACATCCGATTGACCAGCTCGGGATTAAGCAAACACAGAGCAGGCTCAGGGGCTGAGGGTTTCATGGGCCATGATGAAAAGTGGCCTTGATTTACTCGGAAATTAATCGCTCTCCCTAATTAATCTAATAAAACCAGGGCCCGGCTCTAGCCGACTGGGCCGGCGTTCCGGGTGAAGATGCTGACGTTTTTCACTGGGGTGTTTTCTCGGGTGGCCACTAGCTACAGGATAACGGAGGTAGACCAGAGAAGCAGTGTGGCTTAGTGCATAGAGCGGGGGCCTTGGGAGTAAGGAGGACCCGGGTTCTACAGTGCTCTGTAGGTGCTCAGTAAATATGATTGAATGATTAATCCCAGCTCCGCCACTTATCTGCTGTGTGGCCTTGGGCCAATCACTTCACTTCTCCGGCCTCTATACCTCATCTGTAAAATGAGGATTACGAGTGTGAGCCCCATGTGTGCCAGAGACTTTGTCCAACCTGATTAACTTGTGTCTACCCCAGTGCTTAGAACAGTGCTTGGCAGATGGTAAGTCCTTAACGAGGACGGTAATTATTATTATTACCAGATGGAACTGTGGATTCAGGGGAACAGGACCCTAGTTCTTTGGTTGGAGTTTGGAGGGCTCCCTCTCCTCAGGCTTCCGAAGCAGCTCTCTAGTTGGGCAATCGGGGAAGCAGCGCGGCTCAGTGGAAAGAGCCCGGGCTTCGGAGTCAGAGGTCATGGGTTCGACTCCCGGCTCTGCCGCTTGTCAGCTGTTTGACTGTGGGCGAGTCACTTCACTTCTCTGTGCCTCAGTTACCTCATCTGGAAAATAGGGAGCAACTGTGAGCCTCACATGGGACGACCTGATGACCCTGTATCTCCCCCAGCGCTCAGAACAGTGCTCTGCACATAGGAAGCGCTTAACAGATACCAATCAGCATGAGAAGTGGTGTGACCTGGTGGAAGAAGCACGGGCCTGGGAGTCAGAAGACCTGGGTTCTAAACCCAGCTCTGTCAATTGCTTGTTGTTTGACTTGGGGCAAGTTACTCAACTCCTCCGGGCCTCAGTTCCTTTGGCTGTAAAATGGGGAATAGAATATAAACCCCAAGTGGCACAGGGACTGTGTCCAACTTGATTAACTCTTATCTGCCCCAGTGCTTAGAACAGTGTTTGACACATAGTAAGCGATTAACAAATACCTTAGTCGTTTTTTAAATCACTTCTACTGCCTGAGAAGTAGCATGCCCTAGTGAAGCACAGACCTGGAAGTCAAGAGACCTGAGTTCTGAACCTGGTTCTGTCCCTGGTCTGCTGGGCAGCCTTGGGCAAGCCTTTTAAATTCTTTGGGTCTCAATTCCCCTCCATAAAATGGGGATTAAATACTGTTCTCCTTCCTCACTAGACTGTGAGTCCCATGTAGGGCAGGCACTGTCTTCTCTGATTATATTGTGCCTAGCACAATGTTTAACGTATAGTAAGTGCTTCAGATTAACTACAATTTCTACTGTTGTTTTTATTTCCCTTCTGTCCCTATACCCAGTAGTGCTTTTAATTGGTTTCAAAGTTAAAGAGAACTAAGCCAAGAATAGCTTCCTTAGGAAATGATGCATAGCACATTCATGCATTTTATTATTTATGTGTTAAACACTTAGTATGCGCCAGGCACTGTATTAAGCGGTGGGGCTGGCATAATATAATGGAGTTGGACACTGTCCATTTCTGAGGTTCAAAAAAATACAAATCTATTAACAAGCGATGATAAAACCTCACTGAACATAGTTACATGGTCATATTAGACTGTGAGCCCACTGTTGGGCAGGGCTTGTCTCTCTCTGCTGCCGAATTGTACATTCCAAGCACTTGGTAATAATAATAACGTTGCTATCTGGTAAGCGCTTACTATGTGCAGAGCAGTATTCTGAGCGCTGGGGGAGATGCAGGGTAATCAGGTTG